>NW_027224362.1:0-340330 GCF_023699985.2 Odocoileus virginianus
TTACTAGATGGGCCTTTGTTGGCAAAGTAATGTCTCTGCTTTTCAATATGCTGTCTAGGTTGGTCATAGCTTTTCTACCAAGGAGCAAGCATCTTTTAATTTTATGGCTTCAGTCACCATCCATAGTGATTTTGGAGCCTCCCAAAAATAAAGTCTGTCACTGTTTCCATTGTTTCCCCATCTATTTTCCATGGGGAAAATAGAAGTGATGGGACTGGATGCCACGATCTTAGCTTTCTTAATGTTGAGTTTTAAGCCAGATTCTCCAGGGGATCTTGCCAACCCAGGGATTGAACTCAGGTCTCCTGCATTGCAGGCAGGTTCTTTACCAGCTGAGCCACAAGGGAAGCCCTAGAATACTGGCATTGGTAGCATATCCCTTCTCCAGGGGATCTTCCCAACCAGGGATCAAACTGGGGTCTCCTGCATTGCAGGCAGATTCTTTACCAACTGAGCCATCAGGGCAGCCCTTTTATGTAAGTTTCCCCATTAAGAATAGTTGAAAGACAAATTTTGTAAAACATTAAAATGCTGCAAATATTATGTTTAGCTACCTATTAGTAACATTAATTTTGTTGGTCTTAAAGGATTAATCTCAAAAATATACAAGCATCTCCTGCAGCTCAATTCCAGAAAAATAAATGACCCAATCAAAAAATGGGCCAAAGAACTAAACAAGCATTTCTCCAGAGAAGACATACAGATGGCTAACAAACACATGAACTCATTATCAGAGAAGTGCAAATCAAAACCACAATGAAGTACCATTACACGCCAGTCAGAATGGCTGCTATCCAAAAGTCTACAAGCAATAAATGCTGGAGAGGGTGTGGAGAAAAGGGAACCCTCTTACACTGTTGGTGGGAATGCAAACTAGTACAGCCGCTATGGAGAACAGTGTGGAGATTTCTTTAAAAACTGGAAATAGAACTGCCATATGACCCAGCAATCCCACTTCTGGGCATACACACCGAGGAAACCAGATCTGAAAGAGACACTTGCACCCCAATGTTCATAGCAGCACTGTTTATAATAGCCAAGACATGGAAGCAACCTAGATGCCCATCAGCAGATGAATGGATAAGGAAGCTGTGGTACATATACACCATGGAATATTACTCAGCCATTAAAAAGAATTCATTTGAATCAGTTCTAAAGAGATGGATGAAACTGGAGCCCGTTATACAGACTGAAGTAAGCCAGAAAGATAAAGACCATTACAGTTTATTAACGCATATATATGGAATTTAGAAAGATGGTAATGATAACCCTATATGCAAAACAGAAAAAGAGACACAGATGTACAGAACAGACTTTTGGACTCTGTGGGAGAAGACGAGGGTGGGATGTTTCAAGAGAGCAGCATCGAAACATGTATATTATCAAGGGTGAAACAGATCACCAGCCCAGGTTGGATGCATGAGACAAGTGCTTGGGGCTAGTGCACTGGGAAGACCCAGAGGGATCGGGTGGAGAGGGAGATGGGAGGGGGGATCGGGATGGGGAACATCCGATTCATGTCAATGATGGCAAAAACCACTACAATAGGGTTATCGTTACCATCTTTCTAAAGTCCATATATATGCAAAACAGAAAAAGAGACTCAGATGTATAGAACAGACTTGTGGACTCTGGGAGAAGGCGAGGGTGGGATGTTTCAAGAGAACAGCATTGAAACATGTATATTATCTAGGGTGAAACAGATCACCAACCCAGGTTGGG
The DNA here is from genome assembly GCF_023699985.2 of Odocoileus virginianus. NCBI lineage: Eukaryota > Metazoa > Chordata > Mammalia > Artiodactyla > Cervidae > Odocoileus > Odocoileus virginianus. The sequence goes on from NW_027224362.1 coordinate 1,723, forward strand.
TGCATGAGAAAAGTGCTCGGGCCTGGTGCACTGGGAAGACCCAGAGGGATCGGGTGGAGAGGGAGGTGAGGGGGGGACTGGGATGGGGAATACATGTAAATTCATGGCTAATTCATTTCAATGTATGACAAAAACTACTGTAATGATGTAAAGTAATTAGCCTCCAACTAATAAAAATAAATGGAAAAAAAAAACACTACAATATTGTAAAGTAATTAGCCTCCAACTAATAAAAATAAATGGAAAAAAAAATTTTTATTGGTCTTGCTAGTTTCAATCTATTGACACAAAAAATTCAGCAAAATATTAAGAGGTCATTCTTGACCTATAAAATTTGACAAGGGTTAGAACTCTACTAGTATACCATTACTTATTTTAAATAAAATTAAAAGATAGTGTTAAATATTATAACTTAGACCTTTAATCACATAAAACAGATAACCCATGTTACAAATTGTAACAAAATTGTAGGCATAGCTAGGTTTTACATATTCTTTAGAAGCCCATGAAATTCTAAGACAGCTCATGGATTTTTACTTCAGACCTAGTAGCATAAAAGTTAGCTTTTCTAAGTAGAATTTTCACAAATTTGAGAAATGGGACATTGATCAGCTAATCAATTCACTTTCACTATCTGCATCTTATATGCTTCCTCTTTCTGGTTAAATCAGTGAAGAGCTTTACTTGTTTCAAGAACTTCACTTGCCACTTCAGGTAGCAGTATCACTGGTTTGGTATAGGTACCTGAGATTTTACGTTGAACAATGTGACCATGTAGAGTGGCAGTTTTTTTCAGCAGCTGATGTAAATAACTATGCTTGAATTAAGGAGAACTGAAGAAACACACATATTTTGACTCAAAATCATGAACACTGCTACATATTTGAAAATGGCTTTCATAAATCAGTTGCTCCTCATACCAGCTTCAGATCCTCAGCACTTACACTACATAAAGAAGCTTTAAACAATAAATGCTGAAGATTATGTGGAGAAAAGGGAACCCTCTTACACTGTTGTTGGGAATGCAAACTGGTACAACCACTATGGAAAACAGTGTGAAATTCCTTAAAAAACTGAAAATGGAACTGCCATATGACCCATCAATCCCACTGCTGGGCATACACCCCAAGGAAACCAGAAATGAAAGAGACACATGTACCCCAATATTCAATGCAGCACTATTTACAATAGCAAGGACATGGGAGAAACCTAGATGTCTATTAACAGATGAATGGATGAGGAAATTGTGGTACATATACAAAATGGAATATTATTCAGCTATAAAATGGAACACATTTGAGTCAGTTCTAATGAGGTACATGCAACTGTAGCCTCCTATATAGAGTGAAGTAAGTCAGAAAGAGAAAGACAAATACTGTATATTAATGCATATATATGGAATTTAGAAAGATGGTACCAATGATCCTACATGCAGGGCAGCAAAGGAGACACAGATGTAAAGAACAGACTTTTGGACTCAGTGGGAGAAGGTGAGGGTGGGATGATTTGAGAGAATAGCATTGAAACATGTATATTACCATATGTAAAACAGATAACCAGTGCAAGTTCAATGCATGAAGCAGGGCACCAAAGCCAGTGCTCTGGGACAACCCAGAGGGATAGGGTGGGGAGGGAGGTGGGAGGGGGTTTCAGGATAGGGGGACACATATACACCCATGGCTGATTCATGTTGATGTATGGCAAAAACATCACAATATTGTAAAGTAATTATCTTCCAATTAAAGTAAATAAATTTTAAAATAAAAATAAATTTAAATTTTAAAAAAGCTTTAAATGAAGGAGCAGTCAGGGAAACTTTGCTCTCTTTCATTGAGTTTGCTTAGGAGCTTAACAGAGCTTACTCCCAACTCTTCTTTGGCTATAGACACTTCATTTTAGTATCCCATTCAGTTTCTTAAGACACTTTACCTCAGCCTGCCTGTTTGAGGCTTTGTTTCATCCATCTCGAAGCTGACAGCTTCTCAGGTTTCCACCCAGCTACAAGGCCAGATAAAAATCTGTTCAAGACCACATCTATATCTAGGGAACACTAGGGGAATGACAGAGTTTCTTCATACTGTAGGAAGAATACCCCATGTTCCACCTGGAGACCAGGGCTTCCTAGCCTGTATTCAGAATGAAGATGAAAATGCTGCAGGCCTAGGTCACTATTAGCATACACACCCTCTGCACCACCTGGTATCTGCATTGGGGTTTATGAAACTTCCCGAATCATTTGAAAAATTCTCAGTAGTCTTATGGTGACTTTCAGGTGTGTTTTCAAACAAGAAATATCTCAGGAAACCAGAAGAGGTAAGCAGTTTTATATAAATTTGAGCTGTGGGAATCTTCCAATGAACCCAGTAAAGAAAGAAGAACTAACAGAAAAATCTTTCTGCTTTATTATGCTTTGTTATCACTGTATCAGCATATACTCCATGGTGGTGGTGGTGGTTTAGTCACTAAGTCATGTCCGACTCTTGCAGCCTGCCAGGCTCCTCTGTCCATGGGATTCTCCACTCTACTAAATGAGGCTTAATGTCATCGACCTTACTGGACCATGAAGGGGCTCAAGAGAGACAAATTTAAAAAATAAATAAAATATGAATTACAAAAATAAATAAATAAATAAATTTAAATGGAAACCAAAAGAAAGAGAGGGAGAAAGACTCCTAAAGTTCTTGACACAAGGCTTGGTACCCAGGAAGTTTTCCACACACAGTAAGTTCACTGTGAGCAATGATCAGGAACACTCCTGGGGGCCTGCAGGGTTCCCTGAGGGAAAGGAGCAGGTTGCCCACCTCCCCGGTCTGACAGAGGGCCAGAAAACACTGGCGCACAGGCTCTCCTTGAAGAAGCAGCGCCTTCAGTCAACTTCTTAGAGGCTCAGTTTGCTCATCACCAGAGGCATATTACTCCATAATACTGCTCAAAATCAGAAGAGATCATAGTTGCTTTCTGTGGCCAGTTTCAAGAAGCCTACTCAGATGGACACACCTGAGAAAAACAGTTAATCACCTTACAGACACTGGTACACATATACACAGTTGGAGTAGTGGCTCAGTACCTAAAGAGAGCTACTCTAACCGTAAACATAATAACCCCAAGTCTCTTGAACATTGCCTCCTAACCCAAACCAATATCAGCCACTCATGGTCTTGCTCAAGATTAAATTTAGTGGTATTGGGAGCCTATGTAAATAATTATTACTAGCACAGGATCTGAAGTCCAACTGCTGGAGTTCAATTACTTACTCTTATACTCCCTAACTTTGTGATCTTAGACAAGGTTTTCATTGTCATACATAAAGTGGGAATAAAATAATAAAACTTATTTCAAAGCAATGTGAAGACTAAGTGAAGTAATCCATGTAGAGAATTTGGCACTGCTGCTGCTGCTAAGTAACTTCAGTTGTGTCCAACTCTGTGCAACCCCATAGACGGCAGCCCACCAGGCTCCCCCATCCCTGGGGTTCTCCAGGCAAGAACACTGGAGTGGGCTGCCATTTCCTTCTCCAATGCATGAAAGTGAAAAGTGAAAGTGAAGTCGCTCAGTCATGTCCGACTCTTAGCGACCCCATGGACTGCAGCCTACCAGGCTCCTCCATCCATGGGATTTTCCAGGCAAGAGTACTGGAGTGGGTTGCCATTGCCTTCTCCAGAATTCGGCACAGTGTCTGACATATGATACTCAGTGAATTTAGAAGTTTACCTCTTCCTGATTTAATCTCACATCATGAAAGACTGGTGAAACAATTGGATGAAGTGCTTATTCCTTCACTGTGAACAAAATAAGTCACAATATAGGAACTTCTCAATTAGGAAACTAAGACATTCTTATCCAGAGTAAATACTCCACATTGTTAGATAGTGGACACAGGACCTACCCCACCTCTCCACCACAGATGTCAACTCTTGTCCCTAGATTACAACTAGCAATCATTCCCTTTGTATAGCCTTATGTATGCCTCCATGAATTGGAGATCTCTGAAAATTGGACTCAGTGCTTTGGTCCTTTAAAACACATACTCTCTGGAGTTAAGCCTGTTTCTTTTTCTGTAATATTACACACCATCTTTGGGATCCTTTCTTTATAGGGTCTGTACCTCCATTTCCCAAGCACTGGGATTCAAAATGTATGACATTGTTGAAACACTCTAATTTTACATTTTACTGTTCATTTTGATCAGGATTTTTGGCTGAAAACATATGTGGAATACTTGTGCAGTGATATTTGCATCCAACAAATGCAACTCTGTTATCTACATACAGCCTAAATTGGGACTATTCTGAAGAAATCCATCTAGAATCCCCTTTTCTGGGCTGCTTTTGATGCTTTCAGTGAGTGGGGACACAATTTTAATTGCACCATTACACTGACTCCCTGGCCACAGATCTTTGCCAAGAGAGTCTGATTCTTTTCCAAAGCCAAAGCACAAGCATTCTGAAAGCTTCCTAACTATGCTCTCCAGGGAGCAACATTTCACAAAAATAGTGAATATAAACTCTTGGGTGGATGGGTAGTAGGAACTCATTTTGTACTCCAATGACTTCAGGCACTTCATGCTACCTGTATTTTTCTGCTTATCAAGAAAATTGCTTTCCTGGGACTCTTACCCATAGTTGACTTTAACGATATAGAATCCTTTTACTTTTGGCACCTTCCATTCCTAGAAGGAAAGTCCTTCAGCCCAAATAAATGGTATTCCATTGAATAATGGGTTCTTTTGTGCTCTGTTTCTATCATTGTAGAGAGATAAGGACTTCCTGCTGGAACAAGGATAGACGAACATGTATTCAGTGGGGGAGGAGCAACTTTTGCATCCCCAAGACATCATAGCAGTCTTCCACTCTTGTAGTCTTCACAGAGCCCAGGCTTTGGCCTGATGGAAACAAACTCTATGAGATGGATAAAGTTCAGAAAACTGTACCTTTAAAATTGGCAAAGAAATCTCAACACTACTGACAACAACAGCACAGTAGAATACTATCCACAGACATTTGTCCAAACTGGTCATCAAATGATCCGAGTTCCCCTGTTAAGCTTCCCTGAAAATTCCTCTGGCTTGGATCACAGACTTGCCCACAAACTGACTCTTGCACTTACCATACTCTAGTTTGCCATCTCCTCTGTTAACCTGATAGCTGAGTCTTGCCAGCTCTCAGCTCCATTTTGGGTCTACCCCTTGAGTTTCAGCATCCTGCCCATGTTTTCCCAGAATTCCACCCAAACTTGCTTCCATTTTTTCTTTAACACCCTCAACTAAGCAACTGGCAAACTTTAGCTCATTATATATCAGAGACAGGACAGGATGAGAACAAATCTCTGGAAGTTTTAAGAAATCACATGGAAGCAGAGGAGAGAATGAATGATCTTACACAAATCCTTCTAGATCTAATAGTATTTTAATAAGTACGTGTGTGTGTGTGTGTGTATTTTTCAAAAGGTCCAGAAGTTTGCAGCTGCCTTGTTTGTTGTCAGAGCTCCATATTATGCCTAATACAGTCTGATATGGGTTTATAGAATGTTTTGTGAATATTTTGTCTATTCTTAAGTCACTTATAAAATCACAGTGGCCCACATTTACCGAATTTTAGTATTTGGAGTAATTACTGTACATTTATCGATTTTACACAGGATCCTCCCATGGTAATTAGCACAGATTATCACACTCTCTTCCTGATAATGTTACTTTGATTCCCATGACATTATCCCTCCTGGTTTTCTGCCTCACATTCTAAAATGTCTTTCTCTGTCTCTTTTGTGGCTCTTCTTTCTGTGTATATTTCTTAAATACCACTGTTCTTGAGGGTTTTGTGCTTGGACCCTATTTTTATACTGTGCTTTTACTCTAAGTGATATTATTTATGCTACCACCAGTATACAACTAACTCCTACACCCAGTCAAAAGCTCGCTCCTGAACTCCTGATTGATTAAACTACTGTCTAAAGGACATCTCCAATTGTTTGTCCACAAAATATACAAGCCAAGTCAACAAGTCTAAAGTTGAATTCATTATCTTCCATTCCCATCCCAACTTGATCATTTTTCATACTTTTTTATATCAGGTAGCATCCACCATCTATAAACTCATATATATATAGTGTGTATATATGTATGTGTGTGTATACATATATGTGTGTGTGTATACAGAGTGTAATTTTTATTCCTTCTAATCATTCAATAAGTTCATTTTTGTTTTTAGTTGAGTATAGGCTTTTTTTTAACGACTTTCTCTTTGCATGTCCATTCTAATTGACATGAAAAATATCACACACATTTGAAGAGTACAGTGGGATGAATTTTGAGGTAATAAAGCTGTGAAACCATTATCATAATCAAAACAATGAAAACTTCTAAAAGTTTCCTCATGAACCTGTATCCTTTCCTTCCATCTCTCCTTCCATGCCCATGTCTCCACCACTAAATTTGCTTTATGTCAATGTGTATTAGAGATATGGGCTGAACTGTGTCCCCTGCCAAATTTACATTTCAACTTCTATTTCTCATGACCTCAACATACGGCCCTGTTTGGAGACAGGGTCTTCACGGATATAAAGTTAAAATTTGTGTGGGACATAACTCAATACGAATGGTGCCTTTATAAAATGGGGAAATTTAGACACACACACACTCACATGGACAATGCCATTTGAAGATTAGGTAGAAATCAGGGTGATGCTTTTGCATGCCAAGGAGTGCCAAAGATTGCCACCAAACCATCAGAAGCTAGGGGAGAAACATGGAAAACATGCTTCCTCATAGCTTTCAGAAGGAATCACAGTTGACCCATGAAAAGTGTGGAAGTTAGGGATGCAAATACCATACATAGTTGAGAATTCACACGTAACTTTTGATTTCTGAAAACTTAATTACTAATAGCCTACTATTGATTGGAAGCTTTACCATGACATAAAGCCAGTTAACACAGATTTTGTATATTACATATAGTATATGCCATATTCTAACAATAAAATATGCTAGAGAAAAGAGAATGTTATTTTAAAAATCTTAAGGAAAAGAAAATGCATTTATAGTACTGTACTCTATCAATACTGTAAGTTTATATTGTCTTTATCAGATGAATCATCCATCAGGACCTACATCAATATTGACTTATAGAAAACACTGTAAGTTATACATAACATTAGCATTAGATATTGAAGAAGTGAAAAGATAATGCAAAAAAGAAATGCATATTCTTTTTAAAATATAATGATTTCCTGGTGGCTCAGACTGTAAGGAATCTGCCTGCCAATGCAGGAGACATAGGTGCTTCTATCCCTGGGTCAGGAAGATACCCTGGAGAAGGGAATGGCAACCTACTCCAGTATTCTTGCCTGGAGAATTCCATGAACAGAAGAGCCTGGTGGGCTACAGTCCATGGGGTCACAAAGAGTTGGGCATGACTGAATGACTAACACTTTCATTTTAATAATGATTCATGCACTGATAAAAAAAAGAAGCATCAATAGGATTGCTTTATGGTAGCCAGTGTGTAATTTTATAATTGCTTCATGGTAACCTAGCTTATATACTAATGAATGACTCTTTATAAAATTTTTAGAGCATACAGTATTCATATTCTTATACAGTATTAGAAATATTGTCATATGTATTTTTAAAAACACATACCTCTAAGGATAGGCTGATATGCAATTTCTCCTATTAGAAGTCAGAGAGGCATAGGGTATGGTAATGCAATTCATTGAAAGTAAATTTATAAAACAATAAGAGAACTAACATGTTATTCATTTTAGTTTTAAATATCAGTAACCTTATACCTATGTAAGGTATTCACTTCAATACAGATCTCTTTTTAAATTGAAAAAAGGCTTGATCTACAAGGTTATGCTAGTTTCAGGTTTAGAACATAGTGGTTCATATTTTTATAGGTCATATTCCATTTGAAGCTACAAAATATCAGTTACAATCCCTGGGCTGTACATTGCATACTTGAATTTTCTTTACTTTATAATTAGTAGCTTGTATCTCTTAATCCCATTCCCCATCTCGCCCCTCCCCCTACCAGTGTAGCCACAAGTAACCATTAACTTGTTCCCTGTATCTGAGTCTGTTTCTGCTTTGTTATATTCATTCATTTTATTTTTTAGATCCTAATACAAGTGAAAACATGCAGTTTTGTCTTTATCTGACTTATTCAATACCTTCCATGTCCATCCATGTTGTTGCAAATGGCAAAATTTCATTCTTTTTTTATGGCTGAGTAATATTTCATTGTTCCTCTTGAGAAACTAAAAACCCTGTTGATGAAGATGAAAGAGGAGAGTGAAAAGGCTGGCTTAAAGCTCAACATTCAAAAAACGAAGATCATGGCATCTGGTCCCATCACTTCATGGCAAATAGATGGGGAAACAATGGAAACAGTGACAGACTTTATTTTCTTGGGTTCCAAAATCACTGCAGATGGTGATTGCAGTCATGAAATTAAAAGACACTTGCTCCTTGGAAGAAAAGCTATGACAAACCTAGACAGCATATTAAGGGAGGTGGGAAGTGGGTTCAGAATGGGGGAACACATACACCTATGCCTGATTCATATCAATGTATGGCAAAAAAAAAACCACTGCAATATTGTAAATAGCCTCCAATTAAAATAAACAAATCATTTTTTTTTTTAAGCAGAGACATTACTTTGGCAGCAAAGGTCCATCCGTATAGTCAAAGCTATGGTTTTTCCAGTAGTCATGTATGGATGTGAGAGTTGGACCATAAAGTAGGCTGAACACTGAAGAACTGATGCTTTTGAACTGTGGTGTTGGAGAAGACTCTTGAGAGTCCCTTGGACTGCAAGGAGATCAAACCAGTCAATCCTGAAGGAAATCAATTCTGAATATTCATTGGAAGGACTGATGCTGAAGCTGAAGCTCCAATACTTTGGCCACGGGATGTGATGAGCTGACTCAATGGAAAAAATCCTGATGCTGGGTAAGATTGAAGGCAGGAGGAGGAGGGCAGTTCTAAGATGGAGAAGGAATAGGATGGGGAGACCATTGTTCTCCCCTACAAATTCATTGAAAGATCATTTGAATGCTGAGCAAATTCCACAAAACAACTTCTGAATGCTGGCAGAGGAGACAAGGCACTCAGAAAGGCAGCCCATTGTCTTCGAAAGGAGATAAAACAAAATATAAAAGATAAAAAGAGAACAAAAGAGTTAGGGATGGAGATCCATCCCAGGAAGGGAGTCTTAAAAGAGGAGAAGTTTCCAAACACCAGGAAACACTCTCACCGGCGGATCTGTGGGGAGTTTTGGAATCTCAGATGGCAACATACCTGGGAAGGAAAAACAAATAAATAAATAAAATCCACAGATTATGTGCCTAATGGCAACTCCCAGCAGAGAAGTAGCCCAGACACTCACATCCACCACCAGCAAGCAGGGGCTGAACAGGGAGGCGCGGGCTGCATTGCTTAGGGTAAGGACCAGGCCTGAATGCCCTGAGGACAATCTGAGGGAGCTAACATGAGATAGCAACCCAAACTGTGGGATAGCCAGAGAGAGAGAGAGAGAGAGAGAGAGAGAGAGAGAGAGCTATCCTGCAAAAAGCCCTAACCTAAGGCACTGCAGGGGCCGCTCACAGAACAAAGGACTGAGCGAATACCAGAGGAGAGCTAACCTGGCTGTGGACCGGCCCATCCCCCACCAGAGGCAGGGAGGCAGGCAGGGGGCAGCCAGAGCCAGAAAGGGGCAATCTGGCCCCAGAGATGGCATCCTCTACCAAACTGCAAGCAGGCTCCCAGTTGCTAACCAAGACTTCCTGGGATTCTGGATGGTTGACATTCACCAGGAGGGTCGCAACCAGAGATCAGCTGCCCAGAAGAGACGCACAGCAGACCTGAGATATACACGCCCACTGCCACCAAAGAAACTGAAGCCTGGGATGGGGGTGATAAGACACACCCCCCACCTGGGGAGAGTGCACTCGCCAAGCACCTGGTCACCTGAGCTGCTCGGACCTGGGAAGGGCACAAAATGCAGGCCCAACTGAGTCTGTGCCTTTGTGGAGTACCCAAGAACCTGAACCTGAGCAGCTTAGACCTGGGAAGTGCACACAACTCAGGGCCCGCTTTAGACAGTTCCCCTGCTGAGCAACCTAAAGCCTGAGCAGTGTAGACTGGGAAAGCACACACACCATGAGCAGGGGCAAACCCAGTGTGGCCGAGACACTGTGAGCACTCCCCACACATGCCAGTGATATTTGTTTGCAGTGTTCCTCCCTCCCCACAGCACGACTGAACAAGTGAGCCTAAATAAGTGACCACCTTCACCCCCTTGTGTCAGGGCGGAAGTTAGACACTGAAGAGACTTGCAAACAGAAGAAGCCAAAATAAACAGAGGAAACAACTTTGGAAGTGACAGGTGCAACAGATTAAAACCTTGTAGTTACCACTGACTACATCTGAAGGGGCCTATAGATCTTGAGAAGTATAAGCTGGATCAAGGAACTATCTGAAACTGAACTGACCCTACACTGCCCACAACAGCTCCAGAGAAATTCCTAGATTTATTTTTACTATTAACATTTTTTTTAACTTTTATTTTTTTTTAATTTTTAAGTCCTCTATTACTCCTTTAATTTTCATTTTTAAAACCTACTATTACCTTGCAAAAAAAAGACCCTATTTTTAAAGCAAATTTCATATATATTTTTTATAATTTTTGTGATTTTGTTTTGTTTTTTTAATATTGTATTTTTGAGAGTCTAACCTCTACTCTAGATTTTTAATCTTTGCTTTTTGGTATTTGTTATCAATTTTGTACCTTTAAGAATCCAATCTTCAGTACCCATTTTTACTTAGGAGTGTGATTACTGGCTTGATTACTCTCTCCCCCTTTTGACTCTCCTTTTTCTCCCCCAGGTCACCTCTATCTCCTCCCTCCCCCTTCTCTTCTCTACCCAACTCTGTGAATCTCTTTGGGTGTTCCAGGCTGTGGAGAACACTTAGGGAACTGATTACTGGCTAGATCTGTCTCTCTCCTTTTAATTCCCCCTTTTCTCCCCGTGGTCACCGATATTTCCTTCATCCCTCTTCTCTTCTCTGTGTAACTCTGTGAACCTCTCTGAGGGGTCCAGACTGTGGAGAGCACATAGGGAATTGATTACTGGCTAGCTTGCTCTCTCCCCTTTTGATTCCCCCTCTTCTCCTCCTGGTCACCTCTATCTCCCTCCTCCCTCTTCTCTTCTCCATGTAACTCTGTGAACCTCTCTGGGTGTCCCTCACTGTGGAGAATCTTTTCACCATTAACCTAGATGTTTTATCACTGGTCAAGTATGGATGGAGAAATATTGAGGCTACTGTAAGAATAAGACTGAAAACCAGAGGCAGGAGGCTTAATCCAAAACCTGAGAACACCAGAAAATTCCTGAGTCCAGGGAACATTAATAAATAAGAGTTCATCTAAAAGCCTCCATACCTACACTGAAACCAAGCTCCACCCAAGAGTCAACAAGTTCCAGAGCAAGACATACCGTGCTAATTCTCCAGCAATGCAGGAACACAGCCTGAGCTTCAAGATACAGTCTGCCCAAAGTCACACCAAACCCACGGACATATCAAAACTCACTACTAGACACTTCATTGCACACCAGAGAGAAGAAATCCAGCTCGACCAGCCAGAAAACCGAAGCAAGCTTCCCTAACCAGGAAACCTTGACAACCCACTGGTCCGATGCCACAAACAGGGAGAAACCTCCACAATAAAGAGGAACCACAAACTGCCAGAATACAGAAAGGCCACCCAAACACAGCAATCTAAACAAAATGAAAAGGCAGAGAAATATTCAGCAGGTAAAGGAACATGATAAATGCCCACCAAACCAAACAAAAGAGGAGGAGATAGGGAGTCTACCTGAAAAAGAATTCAGAATAATGATAGTAAAAATGATCCAAAATCTTGAAAAAAAATGGAGTTACAGATAAATAGCCTGGAGACAAGGATTGAGAAGATGCAAGAAAAGTTTAACAAGGACCTAGAAGAAAGGCCATGAGAAAATACTTGAGGAGATAATAGTTGAAAACTTCCCTAAAATGGGGAAGGAAATAGTCACCCAAGTCCAAGAAACCCAGAGAGTCCCAAACAGGATAAACCCAAGGCAAAACACCCCAAGACACATATTAGTAAACTTAAGACAAGTGCTCGGACCTGGTGCACTGGGAAGACCCAGAGGGATAGGGTGGAGAGGGAGGTGGGAGGGGGGACCAGGATGGGGAATACATGTAAATCCATGGCTAATTGATGTCAATGTATGGCCAAAAACCACTACAATATTGTAAAGTAATTAGCCTCCAACTAATAAAAATAAATGAAAAAAAAAATCAAACACAAAGAACAAATATTAAAAGCAACAAGGGAAAAACAACAAATAACACACAAAGGGATCCCCATATGGATAACAGCTAATATTTCCATAGAGACACTTCAGGCCAAAAGGGAACGGCAGGACATACTTAAAGTGAAGGAAGAGAAAAAGATACAAAACAGATTTCTGAACCCAGCAAGGATCTCGTTCGAATATGAAGGAGAAAGCAAAAGCTTTACAGAGAAGCAAAAACTGAGAGAATTCAGTACCACCAAACCAGCTCTTCAACAAATGTTAAAGGATCTTCTCTAGGCAGGAAACACAGAAAGGGTGTATAAACTCAAACCCAAAACAGCAAAGTAAATGGCAATGGGATCATACTTATCAATAATTATCTTAAATGTAAATGGGTTGAATGCCCCAACCAAAAGACAAAGAATGGCTGAATGGATTACAAAAACAAGACCCCTATATATGTTGTCTACAAGAGACCCACCTCAAAACAAGACACATACAGACTGAAAGTGAAGGGCTGGAAAAAGATATTCCATGCAAATAGAAACCAAAAGAAAGCAGCAGTAGCAATACTCATATCAGATAAAATAGACTTTAAAATTATGGCTGTGAAAAGGGGCAAAGAAGGACAATAAATAATGATCAAAAATCGATCAAAGAAGAAGATATAACAATTATAAATATATATGCATCCAACGTAGGAGCACCACAATATTAAGGCTAAAACTAACAAGTATGAAAGGGGAAATTAACAATAACACAATAATAGTGGGAGATTTTACTACCCCACTCACATATATGGACAGATTAACTAAACAGAAAATTAACAATGAAACATAAACTGTAAATGATACAATGGACCAGTTAGACCTAATTGATATCTATGATATTTCATTCCAAACCAATGAATTTCACCCTTTTCTCAAGTGTACATGGAACCTTCTTCAGGATACATCACATCCTGGCCCATAATCTAGCCTTGGTAAATTTAAAAAAAAAAATGAAATCATTCCAAGCATCTTTTCTGACCACAATGCAGTAAGATTAGATGTCAATTACAGGAGAAAAACTATTAAAAATTCCAACTGAAAGAGGCTAAACAACACGTTTCTTAATAACCAACAAATCACAGAAGAAATCAAAATATGCATAGAAACGAGTGAAAATTAAAACACAACAACCCAAAACCTGTGGGATTCAGTAAAGGCAATGCTAAGAGGAAGTTTCATAGAAATACAAGCTTAACTCAAGAAACAAGAGAAAAATCAAACAAATGGTCTAACTTTACACCTAAAGCAACTAGTAAAAGAAGAAGTAAATAACTCCAGAGTTAGTAAAAGGAAAGAAATCATAAAATTTAGGGCAGAAATAAATGAAAAATAAACAAAGGAGACCATAGCAAAAAAAATCAACAAAGCTAAAAGATGGTATTTTGAGAAGATAAATAATATAGATAAATGATTAGCCAGACACATGAAGAAAATAAGGGAGGAGAATTGAATCAACAAAACTAGAAATGAAAATGGAGAAATCACAACAGACAACATAGAAATACAAAGGATCATAACAGACTACGATCAGCAGCTATATGCCAATACAGTGGACAACTTGGAAGAAATGGACAAATTCCTAGAAAAGTATAACTTTCCAAAACTGAACCAGGAAGAAATAGAATATCTTAACAGACAAACACAAGGACGGAAATCAAAACTGTAATCAGAAATCTTCCTACAAACAAAAGCCCAGGACCAGACAGCTTCACATTGAATTCTACCAAAAATTTAAAGAAGAGCTAACACCTATCCTACTCAAACTCTTCCAGAAAATTGGAGAGGAAGGTAAACTTCCAAACTCATATTATGAGCCACCATCATCCTAATATCAAAACCAAACAAAGATGCAACAAAAAAAGAAAACTACAGGCCAATATCACTGATGAACACAGATGCAAAAATCCTTAACCAAATTCTAGCAAACAGAATCCAACAACAAATTAAAAAGAACATACATCTTGACCACGTGTGCTTTATCCCACAGATGCAAGGATTCTTTAATATCCACAAATCAATCAATGTAATACACCACATTAACAAATTGAAAGATAAAATCCATATGATTATCTCAATAGATGCAGAGAAAGTCTTTGACAAAATTCAACATTCATTTATGATAAAACCCTCCAGAAAGCAGGAATATAACATACTTCAGCATAATAAAACCACTTATGACACACCCACAGCAAACACTATCCTCAATGGTGAAAAATTGAAAGCATTTCCCTAAAGTCAGGAACAAAACAAGGGTGCCCACTCTCACCACTACTATTCAACATAGTTTTGGAAGTTTTAGCCACAGCAATCAGAGAAGAAAAAGAAATAAAAGGAATCCAGATTGGAAAAGAAGAAGTAAAACTTTCACTGTTTGCAGATGACATGATCCTCTACATAGAAAACCCTGAAGACTCCACCAGAAAATTACTAGAGCTAATCAATGAATATGGTAAAGTTGCAGGATATAAAATTAATACACAGAAATCCCTTGCAATCCTATACACTAACAATGAGAAAACAGAAAGAAATTAGGAAAACAATTTCATTCACCTTTACAATGAAAAGAATAAAATACTTAGGAATATATCTACCTAAAGAAACTAAAGAGCTATATATAGAAAACTATAAAATACTGATGAAAGGAATCAAGGAGGACACAAGTAGATGGAGAAATATATCATGCTCATGGATTGGAAGAATCAATGTAGTGAAAATGAGTATACTACCCAAGGCAATCTACAGATTCAATGCAATCCCTATCAAGCTACCAATGGTATTTTTCAGAGAACTAGAACAAATAATTTTACAATTTGTATGAAAATACAAAAAACCTCAAATAACCAAAGCAATCTTGAGAAATAATGGAATTGGAGGAATCAAACTGCCTAACTTCAAGCTATACTACAAAGCTACAGTCATTAAGAGAGTATGGTAACAGCACAAAGACAGAAATATAGATCAATGGAACAAAATAAAAAGCCCAGAGATAATTCCACGCACCAATGCATACCTTATCTTTTACAAAGGAGGCAAGAATGTACAATGAAGAAAAGATAATCTCTTTAACAAGTGATGCTGGGAAGACTGTTCAACCACTTGTAAAAGAATGAAACTAGAACACTTTCTAACACCATACACAAAAATAAACTCAAAATGGATTAAAGATCTAAATGTAAGACCAAAAACTATAAAACTCCTAGAGGAAAACATAGGCAAATGCTGTCTGGAATAAATCACAGCAGGACCCTCTATGACCCTCCTCCCAGAGCAATGGAAATGAAAACAAAAATAAACAAATGGGACCTAATTAAACTTAAAAGCATTTGCACAACAAAGAAAACTATAAGAAACGTGAAAAGATGGCCTTCAGAATAGGAGAAAATTATAGCAAATGAAGCAACTGAAAAAGAGTTAATCTCAAAAATATACAAGCAACTCCTGCAGCTCAATTCCAGAAAAATAAATTACCCAATCAAAAAATGGGCCAATGAACTAAACAGACATTTCTCCAAAGAAGACATAGAGATGGCTACCAAACACATGAAAAGATGCTCAACATCACTCATTATCAGAGAAATGCAAATCAAAACCACAATGAGGTACCATTACATGCCAGTCAGGATGGCTGCTATCCAAAAGTCTACAAGCAATAAATGCTGGAGACGGTGTGGAGAAAAGGGAACCCTCTTACACTGTGGGTAGAAATGCAAACTAGTACAGCCGCTATGGAGAACAGTGTGGAGATTTCTTAAAAAACTGGAAATAGATCTGCCATATGACCCAGCAATCCCACTTCTGGGCATATACACTGAGGAAATCAGATCCAAAAGAGACACATGCACCCCAATGTTCATCGCAGCACTGTTTACAATAGCCAGGACACTGGAAGCAACCTAGATGTCCATCAGCAGACGAATGGATAAGAAAGCTGTAGTACATATACACAATGGAATATTACTCAGCCATTAAAAAGAATTCATTTGAATCAGTTCTAATGAGATGGATGAAACTGGAGCCCATTATACAGAGTGAAGTAAGCCAGAAAGATAAAGACCATTACAGTATACTGACACATATATATGGAATTTAGAAAGATGTAACAATAACCCTATATGCAAAACAGAAAAAGAGACACAGATGTACAGAACAGAATTTTGGACTCTGTGGGAGAAGGCGAGGGTGGGATGTTTCAAGAGAACAGCATCGAAACATGTATATTATCAAGGGTGAAACAGATCACCAGCCCAGGTTGGATGCATGAGACAAGTGCTGGGACCTGGTGCGCTGGGAATACCCAGAAGGATCGGGTGGAGAGGAAGGTGGGAGGGGGGACTGGGATGGGGAATATATGTAAATCCATGGCTAATTCATGTCAATGTATGACAAAAACCACTACAATATTGTAAAGTAATTAGCCTCCAACTAATAAAAATAAATGAAAAAAAAACATGCTTTTGGTTTCATGATATTTTCTATTTTTTAAATCTTTACCTAATTTATTTCCCCTCCAATCTTAATTTTTTTTTCTTCTGCTGACTTGGTCCTTTATTTGTAATTATTTGTAATTCTTTTAGATGATAAGTTAGGTTGTTTGAGAGTTTTCTTGTTTCTTGAGGTATGCCTGTATTACTATAAATGTCTTTATTAGATGTATTTGCTCTGTCCCATGAATTTTGGAAACTTGTGTTTTTATTTTTATAGTTCTCAAGGTATTTTGTGATTTCCTCTTTGGTTAGTTTTTTGATCAGTTGGTTTTTTTTTTTTTTTTTTACTAGCATGTGGTTTAGTCTCCATGTGTTTGTATTATTTCCATTTTTCTCCCTGTAATTGATTTCTAGTTTCATACCTATGATGTTGGAATAGATGCTTGATATAATTTCTATCCTTCTCAATTTGTTGGGACTTGTTTTTCAGCCTAACATGTGAAGTATCTTAGAAAACATTCCATATACACTTGAAAAGAATGTGTATCCTCCTGTTTTTGGATGGAATGTCCTGGAGATATCTATGAAGTCCGACTGGTCTAATAATGTTATTTAATATCACTATTTCCTTATTGATTTGCTGTCTAAATAATCTGTCCATTGATGTAAGTGATGTACTAGCTTCTTCTATTATTATTTTACACTTGTCAATTTCTCCCTTTTGTTAGTTGATAGTTGCTTTATTTTGGATGTTCCTATATTAGGTGCATATACATTTATGAACTTTATATCCTCTTATTTTATTGATCCCTTTATCTTTATATGATTTCCTCCTTTTTCATTTTTATAAGCTTTGCTTTAAAATCTATATTTTTTTCTAATATGAGTACTGTTACCCTAGTTTTCTTTACATTTCCATCTATAGAAACTCTGTTTCCATCCCTTTACTTTCAGTCTGCATGTGTCTTTAATTCTGTATTGAGTCTCTTGTAGAGAGCATATAGATGAGTCTTGTTTTTTTTTTTATTATACAATCAGCCACCCTATGTCTTTTGATTGAAGCATTTTGTCCACTGATTATCAATAGGTATGTACTTACTGCCATTTTTTATTTGTTTTTCAGTTGTTTTCTTGTTCTTCTCTGTCATTTTGCTCTTTTAGTCTCTTCCCCTGTAGCTTGACAACTTATTTTTTGTCTTATGTCTGTACTCCATTTTTTTTTTTAGTTTGTGTGTATTTATTGTAGATTTTTTATTTGTGGTTACTATGGGTTCATGCATGTTACCTATGTCTACTTGATTTAAACTGCTAGTCCTTTAGTTTAAACACATCCTAAAAGAATTTTATTTTTTATTCTCCTCTCCCATGTTTTATTTTCAATGTCATATTATGCATCTTCATACTTATGCCTTAACTATTTATTGTAGTTATAGTTGATTTTACAATTTTCATTTTTTTTAACCTTCCTACTCTTATTTACATTGTTGATCAACAGTTTTTATTAAATATTTCCTTCAACAGTCAAAATTTGCCCATTATATAATGTCTTATTTCCTGTGGTAAACATTTCTTTTCTACTTAAAAAAGACCCTTTGCCATTTCTTGTAATCTCAGTTTAGTATTGATGAACTTTTCTAATTTTTGCTTTTCTGGGAAGCTCTTAATCTTTCCTTCATTTCTGAATGATAATCTTGCTGTGTAGAGGATACTAGGTTGTAGTTTTTTTTTTTTTTTCCTTTAAGATTTTAAATATATCAAGCTATTTTGGTCTACAATGTTCCTGTTCAAAATTTAACTGATAGCCTTATTGGAGTTCTTAGTGTACATGACATTTTGGGTTTCTTTAACTATCTTTAAAATTCTCTCTTACTTTTAACTTTGGCATTTTCATTATGGCCTATATTGGCGTGAGTCTCCTTAGGTTCATGTTGTTTGGGACTCTCTGTGATTTCCAAAACTCAATATGTTTCTTTCTTTGATAAATTTTCCATCATAATGTCATCAAATGCATTTTATACTCCTTTCTTTCTTTTCTCCTAGGATTGCTATTAAGTGAATGTTGGCATGCTTGATGTTGTCCCAAAGATCCCTTAAATTATTCTCATGTTTTAAAATTTGCTTTTCACACTTGATAATATACATGTTTCAGTGCTGTTCTCTCAGGTCATCCCACCCTCGCCTTCTCCCATAGAGTCCAAAAGTCTGTTCTATACATCTGTGTCTCTTTTTCTGTCTTGCATATAGGGTTATCATTACCATCTTTCTAAATTCCATATATATGTGTTAGTATACTGTATTTATGTCAATGTATGGCAAAAACCACTACAATATTGTAAAGTAATTAGCCTCCAACTAATAAAAATAAATGGAAAAAATAAAATAAAATTTGCTTTTCAAAAATAAATAAAATTTGTTTTTTTTCTTGCCACTTTGATTGGGTGATTTTCATAATTCTGTCTTGTAGATTCCTTATACAGTTCAATTCAGCCACTCAATCATGTCCAACTCTTTGCATCTCCATGGACTACAGGATGCCAGACTTCCCTGATCATCGCCAACACCCAGAGCTTACTCAAACTCATGTCCATTGAGTCAGTCATGCCATCCAACCATCTCATCCTCTGTTGACCCCTTCTCTCTTGCCTTCAATCTTTTCCAGCATCAGGGTCTTTTCTAGTGAGTCAGTTCTTCACATCAGGTAGCCAAAATATTGGAGTTTCAGCTTCAGCATCAGTCCTTCCAATGAATATTCAGGACTGATTTCCTTTAGGATGACTGGTTGGATCTCCTTGCTGTCCAAGGGACTCTCAAGAGTCTTCTCCAACACCACAGTTCAAAAGCATCAATTCTTCGGTGCTCAGCTTTCTTTATACTCCAACTCTCACATCCATACATGACTACTGGAAAAACCATAGTTTTGACTAGATGGACCTTTGTTGGCAAAGTAATGTCTCTGCTTTTTAATATGCTGTCTAGTTTGGTCATAGCTTTCCTTCCAAAGAGCAAGCATTTTTTAATTTCATGTCTGCATTCACCATCTGCAGTGATTTTGCAGCCCCCAAAAATAAAGTCTCTCACTGTTTCCATTTTTTCCCCATCTATTTGCAATGAAGTGATGGGACCAGATGCCAGGATTTAGTTTTCTGGATGTTGGGTTTTAATCCAGCTTTTTCACTTTCACTTTCATCGATAGGCACTTTAGTTCTTTGATTTCTGTCATAAGGGTAGTGACATCTGTGTATCTGAGGTTACTGATATTTCTCCTGGCAATTTTGATCCTAGCTTGTGCTTCCTCCAGCCTGGCATGTTGCATGATGTACTCTGCATGTAAGTTAAATAAGTAAGGTGACAATATGCAGCCTTGATGTACTGCCCCGATTTGGAACCAGTCTGTTGTTCCATGTCCAGTTCTAACTGTTGCTTCTTTACCTGCATACAGATTTCTCAGGAGGCAAGTCAGGTGGTCTGGTATTCCCATCTCTTTAAGAATTTTCCACAGTTTGTTGTGATCCACACAAAGGCTTTGGTATAAACAATAAAGCATAAGTAAATGTTTTTCTGGAACTCTCACTTTATCAATGATCCAACAGAAGTTGGCAATTTGATCTCTGGTTCCTCTGCCTTTTCTAAATCCAGCTTGAACATCTGAAAGTTCTAAGTTCACATACTGTTGAAGACTGGCTTAGAGAATTTGCAGCATTACTTTGATAGTGTGTGAGATGAGTGGAATTGTGTGGTAGTTTGAACATGCTTTGGCATTGCCTTTCTTTGGAATTGGAATGAAAACTGACCTTTTCCAGTCCTGTGGCCATTTCTGAGTTTTCTAAAAATTCTGGCTTATTGAGTGCAGCACTTTCACAGCATCATCTTTGGGATTTGAAATAGCTCAACTGGAATTCCATCACTCCACTAGCTTTGTTGTAGTGATGTTTCCTAAGGCCCAGTTGACTTCACACTTCCAAGATATCTGGCTCTAGGTGAGTGATCACACCATTATGGTTATCTGAGTCATGAAGATCTTTTTTGTACAGTTCTTCTGTGTATTCTTGCCACCTCTTCTTAACATCTTCTGCTTCTGCTGGTCCATAGCATTTCTGGCCTTTAATCCAAAGAGCTCATCTTTGGATTAAATGTTCCTTTGGTATCTCCAATTTTCTTGAAGAGATCTCTAGTCTTACCCATTCTATTGTTTTCATCTTTTTCATTACATTGATCACTGAGGAAGGCTTCCTTATCTCTTCTTGCTGTTCCTTGAAACTCTGCATTCAAATGTGTATATCTTTCCTTTCCTCCTTTGTCTTTAGCTTTCCTTCTTTTCTCAGCTATTTGTAAGGCCTCCTCAGACAACCATTTTGCCTTTTTGCATTTCTTTTTCTTGGGGATGATCTTGATCACTGCCTCCTGTACAATGTCATGAACCTCCATCCATAGTTCTTCAGGCACTCTGTCTATCAGATCTCTAATCCCTTGAATCTATTTGTCACTTCCACTGTATAATCATAAAGGATTTGATTTAGGTCATACCTGAATGATCTAGTGGTTTTCCCTACTTTCTTCAATTTAAGTCTGAATTTGTCAATAGGAGTTCGTTATCTGAGCCACAGTCAGCTCCCTGTCTTGTTTTTGCTGACTGTATAGAGCTTCTCCATCTTTGGCTGCAAAGAATACAATCAATCTGATTTCAGTATTGACCATCTGGTGATGTCCATGTATACAGTCTTCTCTTATGTTGTTGGAAGAGGATGTTTGCTCTGATCAGTAGCAAAGTTATTGAAAAACCATAGCTTTGAGTACATTGACCTTTTTCAGGTAAAGTGATGTCTCTGTTTTTTAATATGCTGTCTAGTTTGGTCATGGCTTTTCTTCCAAGGAGCAAGCATCTTTTAATTTCATGGCTGCAGTCACCATCTGCAGTGATTTTGGAGCCCAAGAAAATGAAGTCTGTCACTGTTTCCATTGGTTTCTCCATCCATTTGCCATGAAGTGATAGGACCAGATGCCATGATCTTCGTTTTTTGAATGTTGAGTTTTAAGTCAGTTTTTTCACTCTCCTCTTTCACTTTCATCAAGAGGCTCTTTAGTTCTTCTTCACTTTCTGTCATAAGGGTGGTATCATATGCATATCTGAGGTTATTGATATTTCTCCTAGAAATCTTGATTCCAGCCTGTGCTTCATCCAGCCTGAATTTCACATGATGTACTCTGCATATAAGTTAGATAAGCAGGGTGACAATATATAGCCTTGATGTGCTCCTTTCCCAATTTGGAACCAGTCCGCTGTTTCATGTCAGGTTCTAGCTGTTGCTTCTTGACCTGCATACAGATTTCTCAGGAGGCAGGTAAGGTGGTCTGGTATTCCCATCTCTTGAAGAATTTTCCACAGTTTGTTGTGATCTACACAGTCAAAGGCTTTGGCATAATCAATAAAGCAGAAGTAGATATTTTTCTGGAATTCTCTTGGGCTTTTTCTATGATCCAATGGATGTTGGCAATTTGATCTCTGGTTCCTCTGCCTTTTCTAAATCCAGCTTGAATATCTGGAATTTCTCAGTTCATGTACTATTGAAACCTGGCTTGGAGAATTTTGAACATTAATTTGCTGATGTGTGAGATGAGCGCAGTTGTGTGTTTGTGTGAACATTCTTTGGCATTGATCTTCTTTGGGATTGGAATGAAAACTGACCTTTTCCAGTCCTGTGGCCACTGCTGAGTTTTCCAAATTTGCTTATACATTCCTTATATTAATTAAAAATTCCTTTACATTATTCTATAAATCCTATTTTACTGTTAATACTTCCTAGTGCATTTTTTTCATTTGTTATTGTATCCTTCAGTTCTGAGTAATTCTTTTTTATATTTTCTAGTTCCTCTTTTAAATTCTCATTTAGCTTATCTATTCTTTTCCCCAGTTCAGTTTACATTCTTGTTACTATTGCTTTCATTTTTTTATCAGCTAAATTATTTATCTGTCTTTAAGGAGTGTTTTCTTTTGCTTGAAACATTCCTCAATCTTCTAATTTTGTTTATCTTTCTCTGTGTCTGTGAACTTAGGTGAAAGTTACCTAATCTTGTCTTGAGCAATTGCCCTTGTGTGAGAGCAACTCTGTGCAATCTGTATGTGGCCAGTGGCTTGTGTGGGAGTGCTACGTATGAAATGAGTACGGTTGCATTTTTCCCCAGGGTGTGCTGGAAGGAACCACCACTTTAATGGGAGGTAGGCCTACAATTGGAGGGGTTAGAACCAGAGTCATGTGCATGCCAGCATTTGGCCTATGCTCAGTGGCCATCACCATCCTTTGGAAGTGGGGTTAGAAAGTGAGGAGCTGGGACAGGAACCCTGAGTGAGGAGGGTTTCTCCTGGGTGTGATGACAGCCTTTGCCTTGGTTTATGATATGGCTGGGGCCTGAGGACTTGAGCTGCACTTCTGTGCTGCTTTCACCTTTTTCTCTTCTTGTTAGAAGCTGTGTCAGGACTGGTACCACTGGCTTGTGCCACACCACTGAGCTAACCAAATCTCCCACCACCACAAAATGTGCACAGAAAAGTGCATTCATGTGATGGCAGTCCCTATCTTGGAACCAGCTACACTCCCTCTGCAGTGTGTTCCAGGACACACGAGCTAGCAATAGCTACTTCTACCCTGGTCGGCCCTAGCCAGCTCCATTCCCTCCAAGTGTGTGCACTGTCAAAGACCATATCAACTTCTGTCTTAGTGGGAAGCAGTGATGGAGCAAGAGAGGCTGGAGCAGGAGCTCCATGGTCAGTAGTCTGAGGAGGAGGAAGTAGGAAGGAGTTGGTCTTGCTGCTGTTTCGTGGGTGGCAGAGAAGAGCTGGAGGAGGTGGAAGTGGGGACAAGACTGCCAGGAACACAGTGCAATTTTGTGGAAACAGATCAAAATTACTGTCTGACTTTGGGTTTTTATTTCCATAAGACCTTTCTATACAGTACCAATCCTTCTTCCACTATTTGCTCTAGTTTCAGTGCCTATATTAGATAAAGGTTCATGTTGTAAAAGAAGTCAAAAGCAGTCTATATTTATCAGAACCATTCTGTCAGATTATCTAGAGTCAATTTGCTTTCTGGCGCTGCTGTTTTTACATCTTCTTCATCACATGCCACTGGTTCAGTTGCGAATCATATCCATCACATCATCATCTGTTAATTCTTCTGGTGTGGTGTGTTAGTTCTTGAATTTCTCCAAGATTCATATCTTGAAACCCTGTAGCCACACCTTCCTGGCCCTATTCACAATCTGTTATGATTTCCTTGATTGACTCAGTTGCAAATCCTGTGAAGTCATGCACAATATCTAAAGACAATTTTCTCCAGAAGAAATTTATTGTTTTTGGCTTGGTGACTTTCATAGGTTTTTTCTTTTTTATAACTATAACATCTTCAATGGAGTAATCCTTCCAGACATTCATGATGTTTTCTCTATCAGGGTTCTCTTTCATAGTGGTGACAATCTGTTCCATAACGTACTGTGTGTAATGAGCCTTAAAGTCTGTATGACTTTGTCATCTAAAGGCTAAATTAGAGAAGTTGTGTTTGGGCACAAATAGACTACTTTGATTCCTTCAGTGTTGAACTCATAAGGTTCTGGGTGGCCAGGAGCACTGTCTAATATCAAAAGAATTTTAAAAGGTAGTCCCTCACTGACAATGTATTTCCTGATTTCAGGGACAAAGAATCAATGTAAGCAACCCAGAAAAAGTGGGTTCTCCTTGTCCAGACCTTTTTATTGTACAACCAAAAGACTGACAGCTGATGTTTACATTTTCCACTCCAGGCTCAATGGTTTAGCAGCTTTAAAGATTAGGGAAATCCTGATTATAAATCCAACTGCATTTGCCCTACTACTTAGAGTTAACCTATCCCTTCCTGCCTTAAATCCTGGTGATTTCTTCTCTTCCTTACTAATATATGTCCTTTGTGGAATTTGTTTTCCAGATTATGACACTTATGCCTCACCCACGTAGAAGTTGCACATTTGATGTGAGTAAAAAAAAGTATTTCACAAAACCTTTCAGGTTTTCATGCCTGCTGATGTAGTTGAAGTAATGATTTCACAAATTTCCTTTTATCTTTTTTACAGTGATCCTTAAGATAAATTATATTGAAATGGTAGGCGACTGCATACATCAATCTATGGTATATATTTATCAATTCAACTTTTTCTCCTAAAGTCATGACCTTTCTCTGTTTCTTGTGGGCACTCCCACCATCACAAATGGCATTTTGTATGAGTTTTATGGTGTTATTCAAGGTTAAGGTATTATACTAAACACAGTGAAAAATGCATGAGAAGAGCAAGCCATCACTGCACAACAAAATTTACTGAAAATACAGATTGCTTACACAGAGATGATTAACATTACATGCCATTTTAAGCAGATACATGCAACTTTTGAACTCACCACAATAGGAGCAGGAGATGGTCACAAAACTGTTACTATAGTATATTATGTGCTACAAGTAATTTTGTGCAGTTATGATTTAATACTGCTTCTTTATGTTTGCTTACATTTTTCTAGACTGCAAATGGTACTATGTATAGTCTGTAAGTATAAATTTAAATAAATTGTGCATAAATTTAAATAAATTTTTATTTTTTATTGTATCTGTGTATATTTTATTGTAGTAGAAGACAAAATAGTATTTACATATGTTTTATGCATTCATGACATATCTTAATTTTTTTAATTTTTCTAATCTGTGCAGTTTGTTATTGATATTTCTCCTGGCAATCTTGATTCCAGCTTCTGCTTCATCCAGCCCAGCATTTCACATGATGTGCTCTGCATATAAGTTAAATAAGCAGGGTGACAGTATACAGCCTTGACATACTCTTTTCCCAACTTTGAACCAGTCCTTTATTCCATGTCCAGTTCTAACTGTTGCTTCTTGACCTGCATATAGATTTCTCAGGAGGCAGGTAAGGTGACCTGGTATTCTCATCTCTTTAAGAATTTTCCACAGTTTGTTGTCATCCACACAGTCAAAGGCTTTGGTCTAGTCAATAAAACAGAAGTAGATGTTTTTCTGGAACTCTCTTGTTTTTTCTATGATCCAGTGGCAGTGATGGAACTGATGCCATGATCTTAGTGTTTTTTCTTGTTGTTTTTTTTTATATTTAGTTTTAAGCTGGCTCTTTCACTCTCCTCCTTCACCCTCATCAAGAGGCTCTTTAGTTCCTCTTCACTTTCTGCCATTAGAGTGCTATCATCTGCATATCTGAGGTTGTTGATATTTCTCCCAGCAATCTTGATTCCGGCTTGTACTTCATCCAGCCCAGCATTTTTGCATGATGTGCTCTGGTATAAGTTAAACAGATTGACAATAAACAGCATCGTCGTGCTCTTTTGTCAATCCTGAACCAGTCAGTTGTTCCATACAGGGTTCTAACTGTTGCTTCTTGACCTGCATACAGGTTTCTCAGGAGACAGGTAAGATGGTCTGGGTATTCCCATCTCTTTAAGAGTTTTCCACAGTTTGTTATGACCACACCATCAAAGGCTTTAGCATAGTCAATGAAACAAGTAGCTGCTTTTTTCTGGAATTCCCTTGCTTTCTCTATGATCCAGCGAATGTTGGCAATTTGGTCTCTGGTTCCTCTGCCTTTTCTAAACCCAGCTTGAACATCTGGAAGTTCTCAGTTCACATAATGCTGAAGCCTAGCTTGGAGGATTTTGAGTATAACCTTACTATCATGGGGGTGAGTGCAATTGTCTGATGGCTTGAATATTCTTTAACAAACATATTTTCCCAAAAACCCAAACTATAAGTTATTACCACAAAACACATAATTTTATCAACCCATGTGGTTTTGTTCATACTGCACCCTCTGCCATCTACTTTGCCTATTTAAAATTTACTCATTTTTCATATTGGAATAACAACTGCTATATAAAATTCCCCAGTTCCCACAAATAGCATTTGTCTTTTTTTCATGTTCTCCAAGACAATTTGTTCATCGTTCTGTGGTAGAATTTATAATGTTTTATTATAAATATTTGTTTAAATAACCCTAATATACTAAACTGAGGGTCATAAGGGCCAAAGTGAACTGTGTTCATACTTGAACCCTTAACTTCTGGCACATGTGCTTAACACAGTACCTGACAAAATCATCTGCTCTGTAAATACATGGATAAGTGAACAGTTAATTATACAGTTAATTAGATACCAAGTCCCTTTTTAGTTATAGAAAATGTCCCCCAAACTGAGACATTCCCTGGTATATTTTGTCATACTGGCATATGATCAATTACTTAATACTTCTTTAAGTCAATGCATCTCATTTTTACCTAAATATATATTTTAGCCTGTCCTAAACAATGTCATCTATGAATTTTAAAACTTAGTGTTATGTTTATAGCTTTCATAACTAACTAAATTCATAAACAATTAATGTTCATATTTAATTCATCTGTGTACCAGCTAAAATCAACTCACAAACATATCACTGGTACACATTCCATACTTTGGAAGCACTGAGCCATACAATTTTGCAATTCTATCAGTTGCCTAATGTCACATAGCTAATGACAGAACTAATAATATAACTTTCCAAGTTCCTATCTAGAACGTATTCTACTAGACTGGACTATATCTCCATAGATATACATGCATAGAATAGAAGTGAACCAAGGAATCAGATAGAGATAATAGAAAAGCTTAGCTAAGTGTAAAGCAGTGAAGGCATACTAGGTCAACAGAAATATATGTAAAATACAAAACATAGAGGGTAGAACCTGAGGTGACCATTGACACAGTAAGATGATTTTTGTTCCTTTCAGGGGTTCCTAACAGCAGATGACTCAGGAAGCCACAGTGGCTTTCATATCCAGCTCCAGGGAATTCTCCCTCTGTAGCTTATCCCTGGTTCTTACCACAGTATGGCTTATGTCTGGCCATTCAACTTAAAGCAATTTCCCACTTGCCACACAGTATATACAGACATACTCATCAGGTAAGAACTCCCTAGAAATTGAATGTTTTCAAGTTGCCCATTTCCCTTAGGAAGTGCAAATAATTATATATTTCCACAAAAAAGAGAAGAAATAGGTATAGGTGATGGGAAATACATTAAAGTATTTAATACAAATCTTGGAGTCAAAGTTTCTGAATCCTTGCCTTTGTTCTCTTACTGATTCAGATTTAGAAAAAGAAACATTTTCACGAAGTTCCCAGAATAACCTTTTACCTTGGTTCAAATCAGGGTCACACTCACCATAAAGGCCTATTTTTATTTGCAAAGGAGTGACTATATTGGCATTCATACAGAATGGACACCCTTTAAATGGATCCTTTCAATGGATCACCTCAGCAAAAGCAATTGCTCTGGGAAAATTCCTTTCCAGAACTTACTACTGTCCTTCCTCTGAACTGAGTGACTGCATATTTATGATCTAGGTTTCATGTGTGCTGCTGATTCCAACAGATCTGTGAAGGCTCAAGTAGAATCAAAGCAATCTAAATGATAAAGTGCTAGACTGGACTCTGTTGAGGAACTTCTGCAATAGTGGCCATGGATCCAGCATAGTAAATCTTTGCTTTGCCATGGTTATCAGGGAAAGGAGGAGAGATTCTGGGTTTTTTTTCATTGATTTATCTAAAGCACTTTGGGAAAATCAAGTTGGTCATTGACTGACATGCTGAATTACATTATACCTCTTCCCACCATCACAGTTCATATACCCACACATTTTCTCACTACCACTTATTATTTTAGCATCCTTTAAAACTGAGATATAATAGACATTAATATTATATTAGATTCAGGTGTACAACAAAATGATCACAAAAATAAGTCTAGTTAACATCCATCACCACACAGTTACAAAATTTTTTTCATGTGATAAGAATTAAAACACACTTTTTAAAATTTCAAATATATAGCATAGTAGTATCAGCTGTACTAACCACATTGTATATTTCATCTCCAGACTTATTTATTTTACTGGAAATTTAGCTTTTGAGCACTCTCACACATCTTACACACCTACAATCACCATCTCTGGCAACTACCAATCCATTCTCTGTATCTATAATTTTAGGTTTTGGTTTTCTTTTTGTTTTGTATTTCACATATAAATGAGATCATATGGTATTAAGCTTTCTCCGTCTAATTTATCTCACTTAACATAATGCCTTCAAAGCTCATTCCTGTTACTACAAACGACAGGATAACCTTCTTTTCTATTTTATTATGACTAATATTCCATATGTATATAATGTAAGTGTAAAATTCCAACCAAGAACCCTACATGGTAAATATTTCCTTCAGAATTGAAGAAGAGATGGAGTTTCCAGAGAAGGAAAAGCTAAAAGAGCTAATCTCTCTTCTCCTTTTGGGCTTCCCTGGTAGCTCAGCTGGTAAAGGATCTGTCTGCAATGCAGGAGACCTAGGTTCAATCCCTGGGTTGGGAAGATCCCCTGGAGAAAGGAAAGGCTACCCACATCCAGTATTCTGGCCTGGAGAATTCCATGGACTGCATAGTCCATGGGGTTGCAAAGAGTTGGACACAACTGAGCGACTTTCACTTTCATTTCTCCCTTTAGGAGTCATAATGCAAAAGATGATCTGATTGATATTGTTCCACAATTCCTTTAAGCTATCTTCACAAATTTTTAATTATTTTTTCTCTTTTATATCTCATTAGGTGATTTTTCACTACTTTGTCTTTGAGTACACTGATCCTTCCATCTACTTCATTTGATCTGTTGTTGAACCACGCTATTGCATTTTTTAGTTCTTATTTTTCTGCTGTGTGACTTCTACATGTCACTTCCTTATATTTTTTCTTTGTTGCATTTATCACTTCGTTGATTCATTCTTCGTTGAAATTTGGTAAACTTCCTTATATTGTTATTTTTGACTCTTTATCAGCTATATCGCTTGTATTTATTTTTAGGTTTTTTTTTTTTAGGTTTTATCTTGTCCTTTAAAAAAATATTCTCCTCTTTCATCACTTTCCTTAATTCTCTGTTTTTGTTTCTGTACATTAGAATAAATAGCCACCTTTCCTAGTCTTAAAGGAGTGGCCTCATATAGAAGATGAAACATCATTTAACCTTGCCCTAGCTGTGGTTGTCTTTCAAGTCTTTGTGATTGTCCAAGCAGTCTACTTTGTTCTTAGTGGTTCACAGTAACTGAGAGTGTGCCAAGATCTGTCCATGTTCCAACAAGGATGATTTCAGTCAACACCTAGAATGAGGTTGATTGGCAACTAGAACCTTGGGCAATTACTTTACAATATTGTAGTGGTTTTTGTCATACATTGACATGAATCAGCCATGGATTTACATGTATTCCCCATCCCGATTCTCCCTCCCACCTCCCTTTCTACCTGATCCCTCTGGGTCTTCCCAGTGTACCAAGTCCGAGCACTTGTCTCATGCATCCAACCTGGGCTGGTGATCTGTTTCACCTTAGATAATATACATGTTTTGATGTTGTTCTCTCGAAACATCACACCCTTGCCTTCTTCCACAGAGTCCAAAAGTCTGTTCTGTACATCTGTGTCTCTTTTTCTGTTTTGCATATAGGGTTATCATTACCATCTTTCCAAATTCCATATATATGTGTTAGTATACTGTAATGGTCTTTATCTTTCTGGCTTACTTCACTCTGTATAATGGGCTCCAGTTTCATCCATCTCATTAGAACTGATTGAAAGTAAAGTAATTAGCCTCCAACTAATAAAAATAAATAAGTAATATTCCATGGTGTATATGTACCACAGCTTCCTCATCCATTTGTCTACTGATGGGCATCTGGGTTGCTTCCATGTCCTGGCTATTATAAACAGTGCTGCGATGAACATTGGGGTACACGTGTCTCTTTCAGATCTGGTTTCCTCGGTGTGTATGCCCAGAAGTGGGATTGCTGGGTCATATGGCAGTTCTATTTCCAGCTTTTTAAGAAATCTCCACACTGTTTTCCATAGTGGCTGTACCTAATTTGCATTCCCACCAACAGTGTAAGAGGGTTCCCTTTTCTCCACACCCTCTCCAGCATTTATTGCTTGTAGACTTTTGGATAGCAGCCATCCTGACTGGCGTATAATGGTACCTCCCAGGTTGGGTGCATGAGACAAGTGCTCGGGCCTGGTGCACTGGGAAGACCCAGAGGGAACGGGTGGAGAGGGAGGTGGGAGGGGGGACTGGGATGGGGAATACATGTAAATCCATGGCTAATTCATTTCAATGTATGACAAAAACTACTGTAATGATGTAAAGTAATTAGCCTCCAACTAATAAAAATAAATGGAAAAAAAAGCATTAAAAAAATAAATAAATAAATAAATGAAAAAAGAAAAGAACCTTGGGCAACAGCTTTTAAGTCTGCAAATATACCTCTTACAGGGGAAGACTGGGCGATGGGCATTTCTGTCTGCTTCTCTATACTGAGCCATCAGGTGATAGCCAGTTAAGAACTATTTCTTTGCATGCTATCATTGAACTTGTGAACATAAACTCTGCTGGGTAACCAGAACAGACTATAGAGAGTATGTTCTCTGTGTGGCAGACTCAAAAGTCAAAATGAATTAGGATCAAGATGACAGAGTAGGGGGACATGTAGCTCACCTCCCCCAACAAACACATCAAAAATACATCCACATGTGGAACAATTCTAATGAAAAGCTAACTGGAAACTAGCAGAAGGACTCTTATTCAACCAATGCTGCAAGAAAGATTTCCATATAATCAAGTAGGACAGGGGAAAAAAGGATTGGATCAGGACCTGCACCACTGGAAAGGACCTGTAAGAAGGAGAAGGTCTGAACAGCAGGACCCTTATCCTGGGGAGTGAGAAGGTCAAACCACAATCCAGGCATTCCAGTCCTGGAGTCCTTTACAGAAGAGATGGATTCCCTTGCAGGATGGAAAATCTGTTACAACAGATAGAAGAGCTGTAGAAGCCTTGACTCTACTTGCAAGAAGTGCATCCATGCTGACTGTGGACAATCAGGGCAAAGAGAGCCTTGCACTGAACTCTGCCACCTCACTGTATTTCCCAATACAAAGGGATCTACACCCTGGCCTCACTCACTCCATACCACAGTTCAGTTCAGTTCACTTCAGTCGCTCAGTCATGTCCGACTCTTTGCAACCCCATAAACTGCAGCACGCCAGGCCTCCCTGTCCATCACCAACTCACGGAGTTTACTCAAATTCATGCCCATCGAGTTGGTGATACCATCCAGCCATCTTATCCTCTGTCGTCCCCTTCTCCTCCTGTCCCCAATCCCTCCAAGCATCAGGGTCTTTTCCAATGAGTTCAACTCTTCGCATGAAGTGGCCAAAGTACTGGAGTTTCAGCTTCAGCATCAGTCCTTACAATGAACACCCAGGACTGATCTCCTTTAGGATGGACTGGTTGGAACTCCTTGCAGTCCAAGGGACTCTCAAGAGTCTTCTCCAACACCACAGTTCAAAAGCATCAATTTTCGGTGCTCAGCTTTCTTCACAGTCCAGCTCTCACATCCATACATGACCACTGGAAAAACCATAGCCTTGACCAGATGGATCTTTGTTGGCAAAGTAATGTCTCTGCTTTTTAATATGCTATCTAGGTTGGTCATAACTTTCTCCCAAGGAGTGTCTTTTAATTTCATGGCTGCAGTCACCATCTGCAGTGATTTTGAAGCCCAAAAAAATAAAGTCTAACACTGTTTCCACTGTCTCCCCCTCTATTTGCCATGAAGTGACGGGACCAGATGCCATGATCTTAGTTTTCTGAATGTTAAGCTTTAAGCCAACTTTTTCACTCTCCTCTTTCACTTTCATCAAGAGGCTTTTTAGTTTCTCTTCACTTTCTGCCATAAGGGTGTGTCATCTGCATATCTGAGGTTATTGATATTTCTCCCGGCAATCTTGATTCCAGCTTGTGCTTCTTCCAGCCCAGCGTTTCTCATGATGTACTCTGCATAGAAGTTAAATAAGTGGGGTGACAATATACAGCCTTGACGTACTCCTTTTCCTATTTGGAACCAGTCTGTTGTTCCATGTCCAGTTCTAACTGTTGCTTCCTGATCTACATACAGGTTTCTCAAGAGGCAGGTCAGATGGTCTGGTATTCCCATCTCCTTCAGAATTTTCCACAGTTTATTGTGATCCACACAGTCGAAGGCTTTGGCATAGTCAATAAAGCAGAAATAGATGTTTTTCTGGAACTCTCTTGCTTTTTTGATGATCCAGTGGATATTGGCAATTTGATCTCTGGTTCCTCTGCCTTTCTATTTTTTTTTGAGGTTTTTTTCAGTATAATTTATTCTTCTTACATTTTAATTTACAGTTGTTAAATGCCTTAGAAACATTACACTCGAAGTAATAGACTTCCAGACAGAGACCATTAACTAAGAAGGAGCAGTCTCACTAAGTCAGCTTCCCTAGTTAGTTTGCTGGCCTCCTCACTATTCACATACTCTCTGGTGCTTATTACTATGTAACTGTCTTCAAGATATGGCTGAAGCTTGAATCTACATCTGGCATCAGGCCAAGTCTGTGAATCCATGAATACAGGCCATCAATTGCATTTAGGGTACAGCCTGCAGAAGGCTCTTTCTTGACAGTCAATGATGATGAATGTGGAAAGACTGGATATTCTCTTGGGAGAAGAAAACATAGCCCACCTTAAGTGACAGCTACAGTTTTCTAACAGAAAAAACAACTGGAAAGGGAAAAGATCAATGATACGAATAGGGAAAATACTCTGAGAATAGAGTAAGTACAATATATATATATAAAGGAGTAAACAGGCTGCTCCTGAGTCCATACTCTTTTATTTTTAAAAGTCTGATAAAAATTTACTCAGTTACATTTTATACAGTAATATTTAGTGAGCTTTGTCCAAAAAGGCTATGTTTTAAGTTTGCTTGTAAAAATAATGAAAGCTTTATCAGTCTCTGGTCGATAAGAAAGGAAGAAAACCTTGCTAGAAATAACAATAAATAATTTCACACAAAAGGCCAGGTGACATAAGAATAGTATATTAATGAATATATTTTCTTTGTATTTACAATAAATCCATTTGTTAATACTGTGATAGAAAAAATAATCAGTCCACATTATACAGTAGAAACAGGCTTTGAGGCTGATCATACCTCTCACAATAAAAACATACAAGGATTTCTACCACAGCTAAAGTACTTTTCAACATGACAGTCTTGGGTGAAGGTAAAACTGACACAGCACTTCATGTCCTAGAATCAAGGAATCGAGGGTATTACCATTAAGGAAGCAGCAAAAAGCTGTTTGGTTTTTCCAGGACTATTTAAATATAGTAGTTACCATATGAGAATTTAATTTTACTTTGAGATATAAAAAGTAAAAACCCTCAATAGGGAAACTGCATTAATCAAAAGCAGCCCCAAACAATAAAGCCATCAATAGAGAAATGAAACAAGGCATTCTTATGTATCATGCATAAAAAGGATAATTACATAATACATACTTTAATGACCAGACTAATAAATAAATGTGATAAATTTTACAGTCATTGGAACAAATAAACTATGTTCAACCACTTAAGTGTTATACTGCCACTGCTTTTGTTTCAAAATATTAAGTAATATAATTAATCTAACATCTAAAAACTGCATACTTTGAATGTTTGCTTTTTTGATCCCCTTTTGAGATAGTAAAGGGGAACCATGTAATAAAATATTATCTGAATATAAATTATCAACACCAATATGATACAATTGGAATTGTGTATATGCACA
Organism: Odocoileus virginianus; assembly: GCF_023699985.2. Classification (NCBI taxonomy): domain Eukaryota; kingdom Metazoa; phylum Chordata; class Mammalia; order Artiodactyla; family Cervidae; genus Odocoileus; species Odocoileus virginianus. Next base: position 36,273 of record NW_027224362.1, read on the forward strand.
GTGTAAATATTTTGAAAACTAGAAAAAAGATGAAAAGAGACTGGTCAGAATTTTAAATTTCAGACTAATCCATGATAATCTAGAACAGAAGATAAAAATAAAGCTCACCAAATAGATATAACTTGATATCTTTTCCAAATTCAGTAGTCCACTGAAGATGCAACTTCTAAACAAGTCTATTATCTCAAAGGTAAAAAGAGAAAGAAAATGTAAATCTCTTTTGAGCTTTAGTTTTCAAGTTTATCCTCTCAAAAAAGGCTTGACATTAGTCAGAAGAGCAATACTATATCTTTGCTTTTGAACTTTGTATTTGCTTTTCCTATTTTAGCTATAGTACTGAACAGAGAGAAAAACATTAAATTATCAAGTCAAGGATAACTATTTACGGCAAGCTCATGAAATATATTAAATTGAATTAATCAGCTGGGTCAAGAATTTCCTACTATCCTGCTATGCTTAATACCTATAGTCTTGGAATAGTAATTTAGGAGATGTCTATCATAACTACTGACAGCACTTTTCATAGTATACCAATTTCCACTTTTCCTTTTTCTCTCCTTTGCCACTTAAATGCATTATTTTAATCATCTGGTAAGAAATTTTATTTTACAAACTCCCGTTCCAATTACTGAAGAGGTGATTGTAACACATAAACCTGCCAATCCTGAGATGATGATGATGATGATGGAAAAACTAAAACCCAGAGGATTATTCACTCAAATTTCTGCTTTAGTTTTTTCTGGAAGATGGCTGGCAGAATAGAAAGAAGAGCCAAGATCATTAGAACAAATACTGAGTTCCAGGAAACAGCTTCCCCTGCTGTTGTAAGCTGGTATAGTGTTGTTCCTGCCTTAATTGCTACAAAAGAGGGAGGTGCAACACCTAGAAAAGTGCCAATAAAGAAAACTTTCAAGGGCACATTTATCACAGGAGATGTAATATTAATAAACCAATTAGGCAGAAATGGTGTTATTCTCAAAAATATAATGTAGTTAATGAGATGTTCTCTGTGACGTTCAACCTGCTGTGACCATTTTACTGCTTTCTCTGTTAGGTATTTATATACAACTGGCCTCCCAACTAAATAGGAGAGCATATAGCAGAATGAGGCACCGAGTCCAGAACACAAACAAACAAGAAATAAGGCTAGTGGAAAGGGATAAAGAAACCCTGAGAGTATACTGAGAAATATAGAGCCTGGAATGGCAAATGTTTGCAAGAAAATATATGTAGCAAAATAAGCTACAAGTACTTGTACATAAAAGGTGTCCTTATATTTGGATAAAACTTTTCCTAGAGCCTTGGCATCATCCATATCTCTGGGAACCTTCATATTCACTCTTTCTTCTTCACTAAGCTGAGGAAAATTTTTATATACCAAAAACATAACAAAAGCTGCAGACAGGAAAATGGACACCAATATAAGAAGTGACATTCTTGCTGAGCCAGCTTCTGCACAGGCTTTCTCTTTCAGGTGGTCTCTGCTGCCCGGCGTCGAGGGACCCCGCGTCCCCGCTGCCTTGTCCCCCAGAGGGGTCGAATGGAGTGCCGCCGTTTGCGATCTTTCGACCGCTCTTCCTTTCGTCATGGTTGTTTCAGGGTAGATGGAGGAAGCGGGGTGAGGCCGCTCCCCCTTAACAACAACTCCGCTGCAGGATCCTTACAACACCCAGGGGCCACAGCACAGCCACTTCCGGGTCGACCACCTCACCTGAGCCGACCTCAGCTCCGCGAGCAGTGACGCTGAGCTGAGATCTCTCCTCTGCCTTTTCTAAAACCAGCTTGAACATCTGGAAGTTCACAGTTCACATATTGCTGAAGCCTGGCTTGGAGAATTTTGAGCATTACTTTACTAGTGTGTAAGATGAGTGCAATTGTGCGGTAATTTGAGCATTCTTTGGGATTGCCTTTCTTAGGGATTGGAATGAAAACTGACCTTTTCCAGTCCTGTGGCCAATGCTGTTTTCCAAATTTCCTCATAGTGAGTGCATCACTTTCACAGCATCATCTTTCAGGACATGAAATAGCTCAACTGGAATTCTATCACATCCACTAGCTTTGTTCATAGTGATGCTTTCTAAGTCCCACTTGACTTCACATTCCAGGATGTCTGGCTCTAGGTCATTGATCACACCACAGCCTGGTACAAAAATCTGTACAGAAACCCAGTCTAGCTGCAGAGACAGAGACAGACATCCTGGGATATGAACCTGGAGGAACCATAAATATCATGAGCATGCCCACAAAGCAGTGGATATAGTCACAATTGACATTTTCAGTGTGTATGCAAAGAGGTGCCATAGGAATAAGCAGCACTTAAGCACTGAATCTTGGGCAGACGGGCCCTGGGTTAGCACTTGATCTAGCTATGCAGAGAAAGCCCAGAGGGCTTTAAGTATGGTCTGGATGGGGTGAAGATGACCACTGACGGCACACTCAGAAGTACACAGAGGTTCACCTCCCAGTGAGAGTGTCCTAGTTCCTCTCACTCTACACTTAAGGTTAGCACTAGATCTGAGGCAGAGCAGCCCTGGGAGAAGTATGCCATAGAAGCAGCTTAGATCCAAGGCAGCAGCAGTGCAGTCATCTCAATTCCTGCAACCTCAATTCCCCAACCTTATCCCCAGTCTGATCCACACCACAGTCTTGCACTAGATCTAGGATGAACACAACAGAGACAGAGATGTAATCTTGAGCTACTGAATGGAATCTTGGACAACTACACACAGTGCAAAAGTCCTCTGTGACTGCATAGGCCTAACTTACTTCAGCAAACACCTTCTTTGCGGAGGAACATTTAATCAAGGGCAATGGAGCATGGGCAAACCTGACCCTCAGGGCTTCTACTCCAACAACTGGGGAGCAGACCTCTCTCCTGACAGGGCAGGGACAGTCATGGAACAGAGAGGAAGTTTTGCCTCATGTCCAGCACAAGCTCCAAATACTACAACACAAACTACGGTCATTACCAAGGGAATAATGGACAGCAGACTTTAAGGAATGATGCAGCTGCTGTCTGTAATGAATCCAATCCTTCAACGAAAAATATTGGAAAGGCACAGTCTACACAGGGACATTACCACATAAAATATGCCTTCATAACCACAGTATATGACTATTTCTCCTAAATTCACAGAGACAGAGAAAGTTAAGTAAAATGAAAAGGCAGAGGGACTACTCTTGATTAAAATAACAAGGAAATTCACTGAAAGACAAATAAGAAAACAGAGTTCACGAATCTACTAGACCTTGAGTTCAAAAAGGGGATTACAAAGGCTAACTGAATTAAGAAAAAGTATCAGTAGAAATGCAGATCACTGTAAAAAGGAACCAGAAGCTATAAAGATGAACCACTCAGAAATAGACAATTCAATTGCTGAGACAAAAAACCAATCCAGAAGCAATGAACAGCAGGCTAAATGACATAGAAGAATGAATAAGTGAACTGGAAGATAGAATAATGAAAATAACCCAATCAGAACAGCAGAAAGAAAAAAGTTTTAAAAAATTAAAGCAACATACAGTGTCTATAGGATAATATAAAATGTGCTAACCTAAATATAATGGGGTTTCAGAAGATGTAGATAGAGAAAGGAGTTGAAATGTACTTGAAGAAATTATGACTGAAAACTTCCCAAATCTAAAGAAGAAAACAGAAACCCAAGTATAGGAAACAGAATCCAAAAAAGAGATACTCAAACAGATCCATATCAAACATATCATAATTAGCATGGCAAAAGGAAAGACAAAGAGAAGACTCTAAAGGCAGTAAAAGAAAAACAGTCATTAACAAGGATACCCATAAGGCTATTAGCTGATTTCTCTGCAGAAATTTTGTAAGCCAGAAAGGAGTCCTGAAAGAGAAAATCTTACATCCTAGGATATTCTGTTCATCAAGATTATATTTTAGAATAGAAACATAAAAAATTTCTCAGACAAGGAAATACTAAAAGAATTCAGCAATGCTAAGCCTGTCCTAAAAGAAATATTAAGGGATAATCTATAAATAAAAGACAAACAAGAAAATATAGAAAAAAGAAAATGACAACAGGAAAGGCAAATACATAGAAAAGATTAATGATCCCTTAAGTAAGCCAGTGCACAGATTTAAAATACAATAAAAATTTTTAAAGGGATTTTAATTACAGTTAACAGCAAAAAGATAAAGATGAACATGCAAAATAGACTTCAAAAATCACAATATGTGGGAAAATGGAGTATAAAAATGTAAATCTTTTAGATGCATTTGAACTTGAATGAATACCAGATTAAAACAAGTAGTTATAGTCATGTGTCAATATACTTGAACTCCATGTTAAGCAGATATCAAAAATATACAATAGATTCACAAAAACCAAAAACAAAGGAACTCAAACACAATAAAAAAGAAAATCATCAGGCCACAAAAGGAATAGCAAAAAGAAAAAATGAACACAGAACTACAAAAACAACTGGAAACAAGAATTGAAATGGCAATAAGTACATACTTATCAATAATTACTTTAAATATTAAAGGACTAAATGCTCTGATTAAAAGACATAGTGTGGCAGATTGGATAAATAAATAAGAATCTACAATAAGCTCTCTACAACAGACTTACTTCAGGGCACACAGACTGAAGGTGAGAAGATGGAAAAAGATATTCCTTAAAAATGGAAATGACAAGAAAATGGGGATAGCAATACACGTATCAGACAAAATAGACTTTAAAATCAAGGTATAAAGAAAGATAAAGAAGTGCATTTTATAATGATAAAGGGATTGATACAAGAAGACGGTATTACACTCATTAATACACCCAACACAGGAGCACCTAAACATATTAATAACAAACAAATAGTAACAGACATAAAGGGGAAATTGACAATAAGATAATAATAGTAGCGGAATTTAACATCCCAATGACCTAAGTGGAGAGAATGTCCAGAAAGAAAATCAATAAGGCAACAAAGGTCCTTAATGACACAACAGTACATTTAAAATTAATTGATATACACAGGCCACTACATCCAGAAAATAGGACACACATTCTTTTCAAGCATACATGGAACGTTCTATAGGATAGATTACCTATTAGGTCACAAAACAAGCCCCAAAAAAATTAGGATAAAAAAATTAAGGATGATAGATATTATTTCAAGCATATTTTCTGGCCACAATGGTATCAAACTATAAATCAATCAAAAATAAAAAGAAATCCAGAAATGCAGAATAAATTAATCAAAGAAAAAACAAATGGGGGATGAACAAACACAAGCAGACTACATAATATGCTACCTAAAGAAACCAATGGGCCAATGATAAAATTAAATAGGAAATCAGAAAATAACTCAAGACAAAGAAAAATGTAAACACAACATTACAGCATTTAGGGAATGCAGCTAAAGCAGTTCTAAGAGGGAAGTTCATAGTGATGTGGGCCTTCCTCGAGAAATGAGAAAAACCTCAAATAAACCCTCTAACTCATTATTGAAAAGAATTAGAATCAGACCAAGCATCCCCTCCCAAAAAAAAGCCCCAGTCAGCAAAGGAAAGGAAATAATAAAGGTCAGAGGGGAAACAAATAAAATAGAGATCAAAAAATAGAAAGATCCATAACACCAAGAGCTGTTTTTTTGTTTTTGTTTTTTTAGGTAAAATCAACAAACCTCTAACCAAGCTCACCAAGAAGAAAAAAGAGGACCCAAATAAACAAAATTAAGAAATGAAAGAGGAGAAATAACCACTGATATCAGATATGCAAAAAACTTACAAGAGAATACTATGAACATTTATAAGCCAACAAATGGACAACCTAGAAAAAAATAGACAAGTTGCTACAAACATAAAGCCTGTCAAACCCAATTCTAGAAGAAACAAATAATTTAAACAGACTGACCACTAGGAAATGAAGCATAATCTATTTAAAAAAAAAACAAACCCTCTCCATGAAAACAAAGTACTGGGCAAAACAGTTTCACTGAGGAATTCTAGAAAACAATTCTACCAAACAAATAAGAATTTATACCTATCCTTCTCAAACTATTTCAAAAACTTGAAGAGGAAGGAACACTCCCAAATTCATTCTATGAAGCCAGCATCACCTGGTATCAAAACTAGACAAAGACACTACAAAAGAAAGGAAAAGAAAAAAAAATGCAGGCCAATATCCTTGATGAATAGCAATGCAAAATTTCCCATCAAAATATTAGTAAACTGAATTCAAGAATACATAAAATGATCATACACCCTGGGAAAGTTATATTCATTCCAGGATCACAAGAATAGTTCAACAAACACAAACCAATCAATATGATACACCACATTAACAAAAAGAAACAGAAAAACCACATTAGCATCTCAATAGACACAGAAAAAGCAAATTTTCACCAAAGTGAAAAATAAACACAATTAGACTTTAAAGCTTTTCCTCTTACAGTTCCACCTTGTCTTACTGAGTATATGCCTCAGATTATAATATCATTCTGGCAAAATCTGGAAGATTCCACACACTCAGTTGCGTGGCAGAAATTCGTTTTCACACAGAAAAGGGAATTGTCTTACTCTCTGAAATCTTTAAAAGCTCTTTGAAGACCTCAAATGATATCAGATCTACAGAGTCCCAATTTCAGTAGTATTAGGGCACCTTATTTTCATTATTCTTTTCCCAGGACATATGGTAATTTGTACTTCTTAGAGATAACAGGTTATTTACCTTAGAGTAAAGAAAACATTATGGATGCCACTTCTCCATGATGGAAGCCTTGTTTTTGTTGTTCAGTTGCTCAGTCATGTCCTATTCCTTATGATCCCATGGACTGCAGTACTCCTGGCTTCCCTGTCCTTCACTATCTCCCAAAGTTTGCTCAAACTCACATCCATTGAGTCAGTGATATCATTCAAACATCTCATCCTCTGTCACCCCCTTCTCCTTCTACACTCAAACATTTATAGAAGAGATAACACTCATCCTTCTGAAACTGTTCCAAAATCTTTCAGAGGAAGGAAAGCTTACAACCTCATTTTTTGAGTCCAGCATCACCCTGATACTAAAACCAGACAAAGATACCACAAAAAAAGAAAATTACAGGCCAGTGAGTGATGAACATAGATGCAAAAATACTCAACAAAATACTAGCAATCCATGTTCAGCAATGCATTAAAAAGATCATGCAACATGATCAAGGGGGATTCACCTAGGGATGCAGAATTTCTTGACATCCACAAATCAATAAACGTGATACATCACATCAAGTTGAAAAATAAAAATCACATGATCTTCTCAAAAGATATATAAAACCTTTTGAGAGTATTCTGCGCTCATTTATGATAAACACTCTCCATAGAGGGTACATACCTCAACATAATAAAGACCATATATAACAAACCTGAGCTAACATCATATTCAATGGTGAAAAGCTGAAAGCATTCCCTCTAAAATCAGGAACAAGACAAAGATGTCCACTTTCACTATTTTTATTCAATATAGTTTTGGAAGTGCTGGCTAAGGCAATCAAAGAAGAAAAAGAAATACAAGGAATTCAAATTGGAAAAGAAGAAGACAAACTGTCTCTGTTTGCAGATTATCATGACACTATACATAGACAATCCTAAAGATACTACCAGAAAACTACTAGAGCCCATCAATGAATTTGGTAAATTTGCAGGATACAAAATTAATACATATAAGTCTGTTGTATTTCTATATACTAACAATGAAAGAACAGAAAGAGAGATTCAATAAATTATTCCATTGTCATTGCATCAAAAAAGAATAAACTTACCTAAGAAAACAAACAAACAAACAAAAACTCATACCCTGAAAACTATGATATGCTAATGAAAGAAATCAAAGAAGAAACAAACAGATGGAAAGATACATCATGTTTGTGGATAGGAGTAAACAATATTGTCAAAATAAAAAATGACTATACTGCCCAAGATAATCTAGAGAATCAATACAATCCCTATAAGATTACCAATGGCATTTTTCACAGAACTAGAACAAATCCTAAAATTTATATGGAGCCATGAAAGACTCTGAATAGCCAAAGCTATCTTGAGAAAGAAAAATGGAGCTGGAGGATCGGGATCCCTGGCTTCAGATTATACTACAAAGCTATGATCATCAAAACAGTATGGTACTGGCACAAAAATAGAAATATTGATCAATGGAACAGGATACAAAATCCAAAACTAAGTCTGTGCACCTATGGCCAATTGATCTATGACAAAGAGGCAAGACTACACAATGTTAAAGACAGTCTCTTCAACAAATGGTTCTGGGAACATTGGACGGCCCCATGTAAAAAAATAAAAACAGATTATTTATTACTGCCATTCACAAAAATAACAAATTAAATACAAAATGGATTAAAGACCTAAACTTGAGATTAGACACTATAAAACTCCTTGAGGAAGCATAGGCAGAACACCCTCTGACATAAATCACAGCAATACGTTTTTCAAACTGTCTCCCAGAATAATGAAAATTAAAAAAAAAAAGAGAGAGAGAGAGAGAGATCTACTCAAAAGCTTATGCACAGGAGAGGAAACAATAAAAAAAAAAAGGAAAAGAAAACCTACAGATTGGGAGGAAACATTTGCCAATAATGTGACCAATAAGTGATCAGTCTCCAAAATTTACAAACAGTCCTTGATGTTTAACAGCACCGAAATAAAGAGCCCAATCAAAAAAATGACAGAAGACCTAAATACACAACAAAGAACTGAAATGGTATGAACCTAAGAGAAGCACAAAATATTAAGAAGAGGTGGCAAAAATAAACAGAACAGCTGTACAAAAAAGCTCTTGTTCAATCACTCAGTCATGTCAGACTCTTGGTGACCCCATGGAATGCAGCACGCCAGGTTTCCTTATCCACAATTTTCCAGAGTTTGCTCAAGCTCATGTCCATCCAGTCGGTGATGCCATGAAACCATCTCGTCCTCTGTAGTCCCCTTCTCCTCCTGCCTTCAATCTTTCCCAGCATCAGGGTCTTGTCCAATGAATCAGCTCTTCGAAACAGGTGGCCCAAGTTTTGGAGCTTCAGCTTCAACATTGTCTTTACAATGAATATTCAGGGTTGATTTCCTTTCGGATTGACTGGTTTGATCTCCTTGCAGTTCAGGGGATTCTCAAGAGTCTTCTCCAGCTCCACATTTCAAAGGCATCAATTCTTTGGTGCTAACCTTTTTTATTGTCCAACTCTCATATCTGTACATGACTACTGGGAATGCCATAGCTTTGACTATATGGATCTTTGTCAGTAAGTAATGACCCAGATAACCATGATGGTGTGATCATTCACCTAGAACCAGACATCCTAGAATCCAAAGTCAAGTGGGCCTTGGAAAGTATTACTCTGAAAAAAGCTACAGGATGTGATGGAATTTCAGCTGAGCTATTTCAAATCCTAAAAGTTGATGCTGTTAAAATGCTGAACTCAATATGCCTTCAAATTTGAAAAATGCAACAGTGGCCACAGGCCTGGAAAAGGTCAGTTTTCATTCCAATCCCTTAAAGAAAAAATGCCAAAGAATGTTCAAACTAATGCACAATTGTGCTCATTTCACATGCTAGCAAGGTAATGACCAAAATCCATCACTCTAGGCTTCAACAGTACCTGTACCAAAAACTTATAGATGTATAGGTTGGGCTGTATAGAACAGTAGAGAACAGTACATAGAACTGTATAGAACAGGCAGAGGAACCAGAGATAAAATTACAAACATCTGTTGGATCACAGAAAATGCAAGAGAGTTCCAAAAAACATCTATTTGGCTTCACTGACTATTTTAAATCCTTCGACTGTGTGGATCACAACAACTGTGGAAAATTCATAAAAATATGAGAATACAGACCATCTTACTTGTCTCCTGAGAAACCTGTATGCAGGTCAGGAAGCAACAGTTAGAACTGAACATGGAACAATGAACTGGTTCCAAATTGGGAAAGGAGTACATCAAGACTGTATATTGTCACCTGTTTATTTAACTTACATGCAGAGTACATCACGTGAAATGCTAGGCTGGAAGAAGAACAAGCTAGAATCAATATTGCCCAGAGAAATATCAGGAACCTCAGGCATGCAGATAATACCACCCTAATGGCAGAAATTGAAGAGGAACTAAAGAGCCTGTTGATGAAGATGAAAGAGGAGAGTGAAAAAACTGACTTCAAACTCAATGTTCAAAAAACAAAGATCATGCCAGCTGGCACCATCATTTCATGGCACCATCATTTTCATAGATGGGGAAATGATGGAAACGGTGACAGACTTTATTTTCTTGGGCTCCAAAATCACTGAAGACAGTGACTGCAGCCATGAAATTAAAAGATGCTTGCTCCTTGAAAGAAAAGCTGTGACAAAACTAGGCAGTATATTGAAAAGCAGAGACATCACTTTGCAGACAATGGTACATCAAGTCAAAGATATACTAGTTGGACCATAAAGAAGGACGAACACCAAAGAATTGATGTCTTCAAGCTGTGTACTGGAGAAGACTCTTGAGAGTCCCTTGGACAGCAAGGAGATCAAACCAGTCAATCCTAAAGGAAATCAATCCTGAATATTCATTGGAAGGACTGATGCTAAAACTGAAGTTCCAATACTTTGGCCACCTGATGCGAAGAGTTGACTCATTGGAAACTCTTTCCCTGTTGCTGGGAAAGATTGGGAAAAGGAGGAGAAGGTGGTGACAGACAATGAGACGGTTGGATGGCATCATCAGTTCAATGGACATGAGTTTGTGCAAACTACAGGAGATAGTGAAGGACAAGGAAGCCTGGAGTACTACAGTCCATGGGGTTGACTGAGAGATTGAACAACAACTAAATAAATAAATATATCTTCTCCAAAGAGGACATACAGATTGTCAGTACACCCATGAAAAGATGTTCAACATCCCTATTAGAAAAATGCAAATCAAAACTACAATGAGATATCACCTCACACCAGCCAGAATGGCTATCATCAAAAAATCCACAAACAATAAATACTGGAGAGGGTGTGGAGAGAAGGGAACCCTCCTACACTGTTGGTGGGAATGTAAATTAGTGCAGTCACTGCGAAAACAATATGGATATTCCTTAAAAAATGAATTATAGAGCCACCATAAGACTCTGCAATCCCATCCTATTCATATATCCAGATAAAACATGACCCAAAAGGAAATATGCACTCCAGTTTTCATTACAGCACTGTTTACAATAGGCAAAACATGGAAGCAACCTAAATGTCCATCAACAGAGGAATGGATAAAGAAAAGTGGTACATATATACAATGGAATGTTGCCCAGCCATTAAAAAGAATGAAATTATGCCCTTTGCAGCAACATGGATGGCCTAGAGAGTGTCATACTGAGTGAAGTAACTCAGACAGAGAAGGAGAAATACTATATGTCATTCTTTATATGTGGAATCTAAAAAGAAATAATACAAATGAACTTACTTACAAAACAGAAAGAGACTCATAGACTTAGAGAAAGAATTTGGTTGCCAGGGGGAAGGGATAGTTAGGGAGTTGGGGATGGACATGTACACACTACTATATTTAAAGTGGGTAACAAACAAGGACCTATTTGTACAGCACATGGAACTCTGCCCAATGTTATATGGCAGCCTGGACAGAAGTGGGGTTTGATGGAGAACACAAGCTGGATATGTGGCTGAGTCCCTTTGCTGTTCACCTGAAACTACCACAACATTGTTAACTGGCTATGTCCCAGTGAAAGATAAAAAGTTTAAAAGGAAAAAAAAAAGGTTAAAGCAACAACAAAAAATAAGTGGTAGACCAGGAATGTCAGCCTGTACACTTAATTCTTATTTTATCCTGATTCACTTTATAATCTTCCTTCTTCTTTAGTTTAATCAGAAATTTAATGTAAAGTTGTAATTTAGAATGATTATGAAGATGGACTTTGGATTTAGACCTGGATCTGAATCTCAGCTCTATCATTTATTACCTGCCTGACCTTAAGCATTTTACTTAACTTTTCTGATCTTTCATTTCTTGCCTTCCAAAAAACAACAACTATGGGTTTATGTGAAAAATAAATTTGTATGCTGAATATCACAGGCTTTGTACACAGTAGATATTCAGTTCATCATCCCCTTTCCTCAAAGGAATATACATATTGGACATGACAATTAGCCTCTAGATATTTAGCCTGTGTGTTTCACCATCCTTACTCTCATTATTACCACCAAAACTACTCAACTAGACCCACCCTTTGTTACCCAACCTAATAACACCTCAAATTCATGTTTATACTTGTGTTCAAACTGAAGAAATTTTCTTGCCTCCTCTCAAACTTCACTTACACATCTCTATGTTCTGTGAATGATAATGGCTATTAATATGTTACTCTTCTAAAGTTCAACATTTATTTGTGTTTTACTAGGATCACCTTGGAGAAGGAAATGGCAACCCATTCCAGTGTTCTTGCCTGGAGAATCCCAGGGACGGAGGAGCCTGGTGGGCTGTCATCTATGGGGTCGCACAGAGTCAGACACGACTGAAGTGACTTAGCAGCAGCAGCAGCAGCAGGACCACCTAAATACTTATCATCTATTCCCAGGGATAGCATCTATTTTTGTCTGCCCAGAACCATGAAGCCACAGAACAAAACAATTATAAGTTAAATGAAAAAGACTTATAAAAATTAGAACCTTGAATTCTAGTAAAATTAGCTCTCAAAAATTTCACACTGCCTCAAAGTGTTTGGATTTGTTTCTTTTTGAAAACAAATAAAACACTCCTTTTATGCAAGTGTAAAGAAATAGAGAAAAATAAATTCTAGTCAACAAATAAAATAAACAATAAGAGGTCAGTCTCAAATCTCTTTGAGACAGTTACCAAACCCTGCATTAAGTGGTTCTCTTGCAGTTTCATCAAATAGTGACTTTGGTTCTCCTATGATTGCCACATCTCCAGGGGTGGCATTAGTAGCCTCCTTGCTCTTGTTGTCATTGCCAGACCAAAAATCTCTCTTTATTATGTACCACAATTGTTGTCCTTTGAGATAAATGCCACATGGCTCTACCATCTTCTCTTTCCATTTTGATGCTATCTGTTGAACACTGCTCTGTTCCTTTCATGAAGGCCCTATATTCAAGCTACTTTTCCATTTTAAATATGCAAGTCATCTAGAGAGATTTTCATGTCCATGTAAATAATCCAACTACTACCTTAGCCCTCTTTCATGGATCACAGCCTTGTTGCAGTGAAGGGGCTTGTATAACTCAATGAAGCTATGAGCCATGCCATGCAGGCCACCCAAGATGGACAGGTCATAGTGAAGAGTTCTGACAAAATGTGGTCCACTGGAGGAGGAAATGGCAAACCACTCCAGTATTCTTGCCTAAAGAACCCCATAAGCAGTATGAAAAGGCAAAAAGGTATGACATCATAAGATGAGCACTCCAGGTCGAAAGGTATCAAATATGCTATTGTGGAAGGAGCAGAAGGCAATTACTAATAGCTCCAGAAAGAATGAAGTGGCTGGGCCAAAGCGGAAATGACACTCAGTTGTGGATGTGTCTGGTGGTGAAAGTAAAAGTCTGATGCTGTAAAGAACAATATTGCATAGGAACCTGGAATGTTAGGCCCATGAACCAAGGTAAAAAGAACGTGGCCAAGCAGGAGATGGCAAGAGTGAACATTGACATTTTAGGAATCAGTGAACTAAAATGGACAGGAATGGGTGAATTTAATTCAGATGACCATTATATCTACTACTGTGGCAAGAATCCCTTAGGAGAAATGCAGTATCCCTCATAGTCAACAAAAGAGTTTGAAATGCAGTTCAGTTCAGTTCAGTTCAGTTCCTCAGTCGTGTCTGACTCTGCAACCCCATGAATCGCAGCACGCCAGGCCTCCCTGTCCATCACCAACTCCCAGAGTTTACTCAAACTCATGCCCATCGAGTCGGTGATGCCATCCAGCCATCTCATCCTCTGTCGTCCCCTTCTCCTCCTGCCCTCAATCCCTCCCAGCATCAGGGTCTTTTCCAATGAGTCAACTCTTTGCATGAGGTGGCCAAAGTACTGGAGTTTCAGCTTCAGCATCAGTCCTTCCAATGAACACCCAGGACTGATCTCTAGGATGGACTGGTTGGATCTCCTTGCAGTCCAAGGGACTCTCAAGAGTCTTCTCCAACACCACATTTCAAAAGCATCAATTTTTCGGTGCTCAGCTTTCTTCACAGTCCAGCTGTCACATCCATACATGACCACTGGAAAAACCATAGCATTGACCAGATGGACCTTTGTTGGCAAAGTAATGTCTCTGGTTTTTAATATGCTGTCTAGGTTGGTCATAACTTTCCTTCCAAGGGGTAAGCCTCTTTTAATTTCATGGCTGCAGTCACCATCTGCAGTGATTTTGGAGCCCCCCAAAATAAAGTCTGACACTGTTTCCACTGTCTCCCCATCTATTTCCCATGAGGTGATGGACCAGATGCCATGATCTTAGTTTTCTGAATGTTAAGCTTTAAGCCAACTTTTTCACTCTCCTCTTTCACTTTCATCAAGAGGCTTTTTAGTTCCTCTTCATTTTCTGCCATAAGGGTGGTGTCATCTGCATATCTGAGGTTATTGATATTTCTCCCGGCAATCTTGATTCCAGCTTGTGCTTCTTTCAGCCCAGCGTTTCTCATGATGTACTCTGCATACAAGTTAAATAAGCAGGGTGACAATATACAGCCTTGACGTACTCCTTTTCCTATTTGGAACCAGTCTGTTGTCCCATGTCCAGTTCTAACTGTTGCTTCCTGACTTGCATACAGGTTTCTCAAGAGGCAGGTCAGGTGGTCTGGTATTCCCATCTCTTTCAGAATTTTCCACAGTTTATTGTGATCCACACAGTTGAAGGCTTTGGCATAGTCAATAAAGCAGAAATAGATGTTTTTCTGAAACTCTCTTGCTTTTTTGATGATCCAGCGGATACTGGAAATTTGATCTCCGGTTCTTCTGCCTTTTTTAAAACCAGCTTGAACATCTGGAAGTTCACGGTTCACATATTGCTGAAGCCTGGCTTAGAGAATTATGAGCATTACTAGCATGTGAGGTGAGTGCAATTGTGCGGTACTTGGTTGCAATCTCAAAAACAACAGAATGGTCTGGGTATGTTTCCAAGGCAAACCATTCAACATCACAGTTATCCAAGTCTATGCCCCAACCACTAATACTGAAGAAGCTGAAGTTGACCAGATCTATGAAGACCTACAACAACTTATAGATGAAACACCAAAAACAGATGTCCCTTTTCATCATAAAGGATTGAAATGCAAGAGTAGGAAGTCAGTTGATACCTGGAATAACAGGCAAGTTTGGCCTAGGAGTACAAAATGAAACAGAGAAAAAGGCTAACAGAGTTTTGTCAAGAGAACGCACTGGTCATAGCAAACATCCTCTTCCAACAACACAAGAGACAACTCTACACATGGACATCACCAGATGGTCAACACCAAAATCAGATTGATTATATTCTTTGCAGCTGAAGATGAAGAAGCTGTATACAGTCAGCAAAAACAAGTCCTGGAGCTGACTGTGGCTTAGGTCATGAGCTCCTTATTGTAAAATTCAGACTTAAATGGAATCAAGTAGGGAAAACCACTAGGTTATTCAGTTATGACATAGATCAAATCTCTTATGATTATACAGTGGAAGTGGGGAATAGATTCAAGGGATTAGATCTGGTAGACAGAGTGCCTGAAGAACTATGGACAGAGGTTATGTAACATTGTACAGGAGGCAGTGACCAAAACCATCCCAAAGAAAAAGAAATGCAAGAAGGCAAAGTGGTTGTCTGAGGAGGCCTTACAAATAGCTGAGAAGAAAAGAAGCAAAGGCAAGGGATAAAGGGAAAGATATACCCAACTGAATGCAGAGTTCCAGAAAAGAGCAAGGAGAGATAAGAAGGCTTCTTAAATGAACAATGCAAAGAAATAGAGGGAAAAAATAGAATGGGAAAGACTAAAGATCTCTTCTAGAAGTTCTACAAACCTTGAGGATGACAAAAAGGTAATACCAGGGCTGCTTGCTATCAGGGGGCCATTTTTTCTTAGAAACTGTCTTTGGATTATTTGTCTAGAGTTTACCTTTAAAATTCAGGTGCTACTTAGCAGCTTCCCTAGGAGTTTCTCTGAGGAGCAGGTCAAAGAATAAAAAAAGAAAAGGGGGAAAGGGACCTTCTCAAAGTACAAAATCGTAGTGTTGGCTTATTTTCTTCACCATCACTTCAGCTGCACCTTTGGGAATGGTTGCAGGCATTAAGAAAAGTTACCCAAGGGTTAAGCACTATGCTTCAAGAAGACTGAAGCACACCCGGCTTCCCTAGCATCTCCAGGGAAACAGCTTCTAAGTTACTCATGATCTCTGATCATTACAACAGCACTGTGAGGTAGATATTATTATGTATTTTCACTTTTAAAATAAAGAAGCTATAATCCAAGAGTCAAGTAATTTGCCAAAAACCCATGTAAGTGCTAAGTGGAAAAGCTGAGGTTTAAACTCTGGTCTAGTTCCAAGGTGAATGTTCTTCCAACTGTGCTTTTTTGCCTCTCACTTAGTGGTTAATTAGCCAACGCAACTGCTCAGCAAATAGCATTTTTTCAAGCTAAGTGATCTGCTCTGGCTGGTTATTCCTCTCAGAAGAAAAGTAATTGTTCCTTTCTGCAATACAGCAGAAATACCCTTTGTGCTAAATACTTCCTTCACCAGGTCAATAAAACCCCCTTTCCATAAGCTGTTGCCTAAGCCTTGGGAATGCTTCTGCTACAGTGAATTTCTCACCACAGAGACATTCCTTGCAAAGGGACTTGATGTATAGACCAATAGTGCCTATAACTCATTCTGCAAGAAAATGCATACGCTATTAACATTTTATGGCATAAATTCCACAGAATAAAACAACATTTTAAATTTCTTGGAAACACTTGGTAGTTCCATTATTTGTGGAGACCTGGACAGTGAATGAGAGGGGGAATTGAGGGAATACTTATGCTTTTTTACTTTCACAGTTCTCTGCTCTGTTGCTGCGCTTGTGTGTCACTATGCCTTCTCTTTTGACCACCAAATGGAGGAAGGAGCATGTTTCCACAATTAGAACTATTCAGACACTTTTCACTTGAAGCACAAACTTGCAGCTATTTTTGGTTTCTCTTTGAGGCAAATAGTGGACAAACATGAACTATTTACTCAGTGGGAGGGATTCCAGGAACAAACTTTGGAGAGAGTGAAAACAAGTATATGGGCATTACACATTTATAAAGGCCTTCATACATGTCTCATAAAGTTGCCTCCTGGGAAAAGTATAACTAGCTGGTTTCTAGAAACCTAGCCCTCAGTATCTTCCTATCTTTCTTTCCCTACAGCCCCAGTTGCTCAGTGACATTTAGAAGAAACTTCCAATCACTACGCACTTCAGAAGGTACATATTCACTGATACTTTGGATTACTTGCTGAAATAGCAGCCAGTCCTTAGCTTCAAAAACCCAGGAGTGCTCTGAGAGATATTCCTTCTGAGAGATGCTTCCCTATCAGCTTCAGGGCCAGCGGGGAGGAAAGCTTATATTTTATTGGTCTTACAACCTGAATGACAGTGAAACTATGTTATTCACAGTCTCAAAGGTGGGCTTGCTCTTGGGCATTGTTGAGAAATGGCTGACTCCTGGAATAAAAGGGAGGGAGACTGTCACAGAAGAGGGAATCACAGCCCCTTCCAGAATGAGAGCAAGGCAATCAACAAGTGCACCTTCAAAATATACCTCAAAGGTCTGGGATTTGGAAGTATTCACAGTGAGTGTCTAAGTGTTCAAGCTATCATGCACTAACTATGTGACTTAGGCTGGTTATTTAACTTTTCTGAACCTCAGTTTTTCTATCTGAAAAATAATATCTACATCGCAGTGCTGTTTTAAGGAGTTGTTATGAAGTTAAGTATGATATATGGCAATCCTTACCATTCTGTTTAATACATGGTAATTACTTCCCCTTGCATATATGGACATATTAATTTAACTTGTTTAGGAGCAACTAAAGTACAGTTGCTAGATTATGAAGTTTAAAGTAATATAATTCTGTCTTTGAAATCCACCCCACCCTTTTAAAGGGATCATTCAGACTGGATTCAAATCTCAGTTGCACCCCTCTCAAACCTTGCTTTGATCAACTTTAAGAATGTAATTATACCTGCCCCACAGAGTGGTTGAGAAATAGGGTTAAATGTGAAGTGTTACTGCAGCATTGGAAACATAATAGGTACTCAGTAAATAATAAACTCCTCTCCTCTCATACCTAGAAGACTAGCCTGGGCCATTGCAAAAGTCACTATATAATCTATACATCCTGAAAAAATGATTTTTTGTTCTTTCTGTGTAAAAATATTCTAGATAATCTAAGTCATTTCAGGTCACTCTCCTTATGTATTCCACCACCCATGTTTTAAGTATCTACAGTGCATTACCCTTCTTTCAGTGATCAGGACCATCAACCATCTGACTACTACAGTAGATTGCTAACATTTATCAGTTAAAATGCACATTCCTTAATCAATCATTCTTGAGATCCTATAGCTATGGTTATTACACAGAGTTTTTGTGCTGTTGTTGTTTTTTCTAAAACAGACTCAATTTCAAGTATTGTACCCTATCTCCTATGTTGTCATAAATCACTGCAAATGCCTGGCAATTATAATACTTTGCTTTTCAAAATATATCTCTTACCTCTGCCACTCATACCCAAAAGCAGCACAGAAGTTATTTATTAAGCCATAGGACCTGATAATTGATTCATAAATTGTCATCACTGTACCTAGAATTCTTTGCAGTATGTACAAATGTGGCATTTCCTTACTCATTATTTCTCACAACAAGAATTTATTGAATACTCACTGTTTGCCAGGTAAATGATGCCAGAAGGGTAAATATGTTATATAGAAAAGCAGACATAGAAGTAGATAAATTATTATATAATATGACAGAAAAATAGAGCTATATAAAACTATGCTATGGCAGCCAAAGATAGAAAACAACCAGCCAATTCTACCTGAGGCTAATAAGGCAGTCTTAACTAGAGAAAGTGATGATTTAACTTGGACTTAAATGATACTTAAATACATAAGGGATGAATAGCTACTGTTTTTCTGAGTAGATATTGTTGAGGTGTTAGATTGGGGGGGTATTCCCTTCTATTACTGATTTCCATTTTGTGAGCTCGTATACTGTATTTCAGTTTTTCTAGAAAGCAACATAAAAAAAAAATTCCCCATGATAACAAGCCTAGCCTCAAATATTTTTCCTCGAAGTGGAACTTAAAATATCTATTTTTTGTCATCAGGTAGCTAAACTTTTACTGCTATTAGTGACCATTGTTTTCAGATATCATTACTGGCTCACAAACATGACTTTAAAAAGAAACATATACATACCCACATATTAAACACACACACGATGTGTATGTCGATGAGCAAGTGTACATATCACACACATACACACACACACAACACATACACACATACCACTTAGAATAAGCTCTGCATGCAGAAACGAAATTGGTAGCCAGCATTTCATGAGTATAATACTCGATTTAAAGCCTAAAAAAGAATGTAATTATCATTAAATGCTGGTTTGAGTTTCTAAAAATCAAATAAAAATTATGTTTATAAAAGCAGTATTGACGCTTTTCAACTCTGACTTTATTAAAAATATTAATTTTGTTTCATTTTAACTCATCTACTGTTAATTCAATAATGTGAAGCTTGTTCTCATTTACTCCTTTCTTTCCCACTATAGTCTCTGCCTAACAAAGACATGTCATTTGACACAGGGACAGGCAAGAGAGAGTGAATAGCTCATTGAAAATCTATCTCAGCTTGTAGGAACAGCTAATCCTCAGGCATGCTCTGCTTTAGGGGGAGGTGTGTCAAGCACTCCACATATTAAAACTTAAACATAGAGCCAAAAATGGCCCAGAAAAAAAAAAAAGAAAAGAAAAGCTGTGAACCAAAACGTAACTGCAAGTGTTTTTGCAAGGAACAAGCAGGTAAATTAAGAGTGGAAGAAAAAGTCTTCATGACCAACCAGACACCACCATTGGTTTTGCAGCTCTCATCTCTCTTCTTGAGATAAGTTTAGGAGTAAATTTGAAGACGTTGATCAGAAACTAGATAGCTTCTTGTCAATGTTCAAGAGAAAAGCACCTTCTCCAACTGGCAGAGAGAGCCAATTGGAAAGGTGAGAATGGCTCTGAAAATACATTCAGCTCTGGCTTAACCAAGATGGGATTTGTCAGTATCTTCAAGACCTGGCCAGTTTACAGTTCACATCTGTTAGGGAACAGGCAGCTATACATTTTCCATATAAATTCCAACTGGCCACTGCCCATTTGCATCCCCTCCTTCAAATCCAACCACACCAGTTCCTCTGAGGTTAGCTGACCAGTAGCTGAGAAGAGACTTTTTCTCTATCAATGCATAATTGGTCATTGATGAACAAACAAGCAGTCACTCAGACTACTTGAGTCTACCTAGGAAAAAATTTCCTGACCATCTTTCCAGATGTTCATGTCAGTCACCACAATCTCCATATAATTTACAAGGTATTAAATGTCAAATAATGAATCTTTTCAGTTAGCATCTTGGCAGATGATGATAGCAGTACAGTTTATGTGAGAAGCCAGCACAGACTTCTCCCACTAAAAGTGCAAACAGAAAACTGTGAGCACTGGCCCCAGATCCTCCTAGAAAAAGGCTGCCATTATACTCATTACAGTTAAAGCTATGTATGCACTTCCTGGATGGCATCCAATCACATAGCACTTTTCCCTCTGTTACATTTTTTTACTCTTATTAATAAAAACATGCCCTCTTAATGGCTAGGCAGTGGTTTCCAGTAAAGAAATAGACTGAAAATCAACCAGAGGAATGTGTTCTGAAAGTAATTAGAGATTTTTCAAAATGACCATTAACAAGATAATTCTTTGTAGTCAACTTTATGTGTTATGTGGCATGCCATATGGACCAAAGACTCCAGTCTAATATATAATTCAGAAGTGTCAGCAAGTGCCAGAAAGTACAAATTAAATGAGGGGAAACTGCAAAGGAAAGGTGGAGTTATTTACTTAAGGCTTGAATATAGCTTACAAATTTTAAACATGTTCAAGATTTGTCTCCTTTCTTTGAGTTCTTCCTTGAATACTTGGAAAGATATTTGGGAACCCCTAGGTTCTGCACAAACTCAAAAGAAGCAAAAGATAGAGTAATGAAAGTAGTCTCTTTAGGAAATTAGTTATGTACTTTTCCAATTGTATTCTAAAATAAAGATGATTTGCCCTTCAGTGTTCAGATTCTGAAGAAAGTCAACATAAAGCAATTGGAAAAGATGTTGAGCTTTAGGGAAAAGAGAAGGTTCAAGGAATAAATGAAGGGACAGTATAAGAGTAAGAGCCTTGAAGTCAAGCAAACCTGGTTTCCTATCCCAGATCTTCCACCTTGATTCATTCAACAATTATTACTTGAATGTCTACTATGTGCTAAATATTGTACTGATAAAAGCAACAGGATTTCTGTCCTCATGGAACTTAAATTATATGAAGAGTAATGTAGGCAGGCGCTGAATGAATTAATTAAAAAGAACATCAGTGAATTCTATGAAGAAAATTATAATAGGGTAAACTGACAGGAGTATCTGCAAATCTACTATAGATTGGAAGATCAGGGAAGGCCTCTCTGAAGAAGTGACATTCAAATCTGAATGATGAGAAGGAGGCAGCATGTGAAGACCTAGTGAAAAAGTATTCTAAGCAGAGGGAAAGCAAAGATGAAGGCTCTAAGACAAAAATGAGTTTCACTTATTAAATAGTGGAACTAACACCAAAGTATTTGGAGTTCAAGTATGAAGGAGAGAGTAGAAAGAAGAGGGTGGTCAAAAGGTATGAGCTTCACCTGGAGGGAGGGCTACCATGGTTAGGTGCTGTATTTCATAAAGACCCATTTGTTATCTATGAGAATTTGGGGAAGTTCCTTAACTCTCTACCTCAGCTCCCTCACTTGTAAAAGAGAGGAATAATAAGAACATTTATCTCAGAAGGTTATTGTGAAGATAAAAAGAGATATTTGTAAAGCATCTTAAGGGATTTGATTTAAGTAATACCAGAATAGTCCAGTGGTTTTCCCCACTTTCTTCAATTTAAGTCTGAATATGGCAATAAGGAGTTCATGATCTGAGCCAGAGTCAGCTCCTGGTCTTGTTTTTGCTGACTGTATAGAGCTTGGGGTTCTTTGGCTGAAAAGAATATAATAAATCTGATTTTGGTATTATTATCTGGTGATGTCCATGTGTGGAGTCGTCCTTTGGGTTGTTGGAAGAGGGTGTTTGCTATGACTACTGTGTTTTCATGGCAAAACTCTGTTAACCTTGGCCCTGCTTAATTTTGTACTCCAAGGCCAAACTTGCCTGTTACTCCAAGTATCTCTTAACTTCCTATTTTTTCATTCCAGCCCTCTATGATGAAAAGGACATCTTTTTTGGATGTTAGTTCTAGAAAGTCTTGTAGGTCTTCAAATGGACTCAGGGAATTATATCTGATAGACAGAGTGCCTGAAGAACTATGGGAAAAGGTTCGTAACATTGTACAGGAGGTGGTGAAACCAAAACCATCCCCAAGAAAAAGAAATGCAAAAAGGCAAAATGGCTTGTCTGAGGAGGCTTTACAAATAGCTGAGAAAAGAAGAGAAGCAAAAGGCAAAGGAGAAAAAGAAAGATATATCCATCTGAATGCAGAATTCCAAAGAATAGCAAGGAGAGATAAGAAAGTCTTCCTCAGTGATCAATGCAAAGAAATAGAAGAAGACAATAGAATGGGAAAGACTAGAGATCTCTTCAAGAAAATTAGACATACCAAAGGAACATTTCATACAAGATGCGCACAATAAAGGACAGAAATGGTATGGACCTAACAGAAGCTGAAGATATTAAGAAGAGGTGGCAAAATACACAGAAGAACTATACAAAAAAGACCTTCATGACCCAGATAACCATGATGGTGTGATCACTCACCTAGAGCCAGACATCCTGAATGCAAAGTCAAGTGGGCCTTTACAAACATCACTATGAACAAAGCTAGTGGAGGTGGTGGAATTCCAGTTGAACTATTTCAAATCCTAAAAGATGATGCTGTGAAAGTGCTGCATGCAATATGTCAGCAAATTTGGAAAACTCAGCAGTGGCCACAGGACTGGAAAAAGTCAGTTTTCATTCCAGTCCCAAAGAAAGGCAATGCCAATTTTCAAACTACTGCACAACTGAACCCATCTCACACACTAGCAAAGTAATGCTCAAAATTTTCCAAGCTCCAACTTCCAGATGTTCAAGTTGGATTTAGAAAAGGCAGAGGCACCAGAGATAAAATTGCCATCATTTTTGGATCATAAAAAAAGCACAAGATTCCAAAAAACATCTACTTCTGCTTCATGACTATACAAAAGCCTTTGACTGTGTTCAGTTCAGTTCAGTTGCTCAGTCATGTGCGACTCTTTGTGACCCCATGGACTACAGCATGCCAGGCTTCCCCGTCCATCACCAACTCCTGGAGCTTACTCAGACTCATGTCTTTCAAGTCGGAGATGCCATCCAAACATCTCATCCTCTGTTGTCCCCTTCTCCTCCTGCCTTCAATCTTTCCCAGTATCAGGGTCTTTTCAAATGAGTCAGTTCTTCACATCAGGTGGCCAAAGTATATTGGAGTTTCAGCTTCAGCATCAGTCCTTCCAATCAATATTCAGGACTTTTGACTTTGTGGATCACAGCAAACTGGGGAACATTCTTAAAGCAATGGGGATACCAGACCACCTTACCTCCCTCTTGAGAAATCTGTATGCAGGTCAAGAAGCAACAGTTAGAACCAGACATGGACTGGTTCAAAATTAGAAAAGGAGTACATCAAGGCTGTACATTATCACCCTGCTTATTTAACATATGCAGAATACATCATGCAAAATGCTGGGCTGGATGAAGCATAAGCTGGAATCAAGATTGCTGGGAGAAATATCAATAACCTCAGATATACAGATGACACCATCCTTATGGAAGAAAGCGAAGAAGAACTAAAGAGCCTCTTGATGAAAGTGAAAGAGGAGAGTGAAAAAGTTGGTTTAAAACTCAACATTCAAAAAATGAAGATCATGGCATCTGGTCCCATCACTTCATGACAAATAGATGGGGAAACAATGGAAACAGTGACAGACTTTATTTTCTTGGGCTCCAAAATCACTGCAGACTGGGACATGAAATTAAGAGATGCTCGCTCCTTGAAGAAAACCAATGACCAACCTAGACAGCATACTAAAAAGCAGAGATATTACTTCTCCAACAAAGGCCCATCTAGTCAAGGCTATGGTTTTTCCAGTAGTCATGTATGGATGTGAGTTGGACCATTAAGAAACCTGAGCACCGAAGAATTGATGCTTTTGGACTGTGGTTTTGGAGAAGACTCTTGAGAGTCCCTTGGACTGCAAGGAGACCCAACCAGTAAATTCTAAAGGAAATAAATCCAGAATATTCATTGGAAGGGCTAAAGCTGAAGCTTCAATACTTTGGCCACCGATGCAAAGTGCCAACTCATTAGAAAAGACCCTGATGCTGGAAAAGATTGAAGGCAGGAGGAGAAGGGGATGACAGAGGACAAGATGGTTGGATGGCATCACCAACTGATGGGCATGAGTTTGAGCAAGCTCTGGGATTTGGTGATGGACAGGGAAGCCTGGTGTGCTGCAGTCCATGCAGTCACAAAGAGTCAGACACAACTGAGAGACTGAACTTGTAAAGCATAGTGTCTGGCACATAGTAAACATTTGATACTTAGTTATTATATATTAAAACAAGTTTCTTGGCTGCTGATTTTAACTAGCCTGTATAAATATGTAAGTCCTGGTTCTGCCTTTTATTGGCTGTATGACTTTGGGCCTGTTACTTCGGCTCAGTTTTGTCACTTTTAAAATGAGATCATAGGATTATGTGTGCTACTTCCTGACACTTAATGAGCATTTGAAATATGTCCACTAATATTGCTATTGTTATTATTTAAACTCATTCTGGCCTCACAGGGGAGTGGTGGTGGTTTATTCACCAAGTCGTGTCTGACTCCTGGGACCCCATGGACGGTAGCCCGCCAGTCTCCTCTGTCCATGGGTTTCTCCAGGCAAGAATACTGTAATGGGTTGCCATTTCCTTCTCCAGGGGGATCTTTCCCACCCAGGAATCAAACCCAGGTCTCCTGTATTGCAGGCAGATTTTTTTACTGACTGAGCTGTGAGGGAATCCCTAAAGTGAAAGTCACTCAGTCGTGTCTGATCTTTGCAACTCCATGGACTATGTCCATGGAATTCTCCAGGCCAGAATACTGGAGTGGGTAGACTTTCCCTTCTCCAGGGGATCTTCCCAACCCAGGGATTGAACCCAGGTTTCCTGCATTGCAGGTGGATTCTTTACCAGCTTTTCTGAAAAGAATGGTGGAGAGAGAAGGAGTCAGAGTGACAGAAACAGAAAGAAAACAAGTGAGCCTCTTGCTGAAGGATGAAGCCTGAGGGAGAGGAGGCTGAGGCCATGACATTATCAGCTTTGATGACTGAAAGTTGCCTATGCCTGGGTTTTCAGGAGCCTTTTGAGGTCTTTGGCTTGGGCAAGAGCATAAACAGCTAAAGGTAGACAGACTAACCACAGAATTTGGACAATTCAGGGCTGCATAACCCCTTTAAAAACAAACATTAGTGATGTGATGTTTTAAAGTCAGAACTTTTTAGCTTATTTTTTTAGCTCTCCATGCTCTGAGTCTAGAACATAAGATTTAAAGTGCCTTTTTGTCTGTTATTTTCACTACTGCATTCTTAGTGTCTAAAAGAATGTTTGGCACATGGTTGATGTTCAAGGAATTTGTTGAAAAAGTAAATGAATGAATTATGAGTCACTCCCCCAGCCAAACTTTCCCAAGAACCTCAAACCTCCTTGAATCAAGACTAGTCCAGAAGTCCTATAATCTCAACTGAGGAAGACGATCAACTTGAATGAGGAAGGTAAAAAGCTGAGCAGACAGTTTATCCTAGACTAGCAGTGGGCGCAATGAAGGCTCTTTGTAACAAGCTTTACATCTTTAGGGCAGAGCTCCACCATGATAAGAAAGAAAACAAGGTATACACAAGTCATCCTAATCTTGGGGCTTGCCTGGTTTCCCTCACTGCCATATTTTAGGCTTCCACTGGCTCTACTCTTCTGCCCTCCTGGATTCAGCACCTCTCTGGGTGTTCGGGACAGAAGAGCTCTATTCCCACTCAGAGAGAGAAAGAAGCGAGGCAGTGGTAAGTATATAGCTATTCAAAACTCTGAATACAGGCAAATTTTTACTCAGTCATCTGTGCTTTGGCTTCTCCATTGAAACAAACTGCTTCATATTTTAAGAACCACTTCACCAAGTCCACCAGGATCAGCAGACATTTGAGGGAAATAATCCAAGTATATATGAAACGAGAGCATGTGTTCCCAGTCATCAGGGGGCAATTTTGGAAAAAAAGACTGTCTGGAGGAAGGCACTGTATATTTTAAACTCAGTAGTACACAGGGTAGTGTCAAGAGAGTGGGAAAAGAGAGTCGCAGTACAGAGGTTGTACTGCATGAGATGAGGGAGGCTGAAGTTCAAGAGATGATTTACCATTTGCAAGGACAGTCATCTCTCCCCATCCCAACCCTGCTTCAGTCATTTGAATTACCCAGACTCCTTTTATAAGATGCAAACACCAAAGTGAGAATTAAAAGCAGTGGGTAGTGTCTCAATGTAAATTTCTTCAATATGTCACTGTCTTGGCAGACATTTATGTCATTTATATATTGGTTTTGGTCCACAAAGAAGTACTATTTCTATAAGAGGTGGGGAGAGATGTTAAAGGGCCACAAGAAACATAGGTAAAGAGTTTGGGAAACAATAGCAAACATAAACTGCAGGGCTTTGGGAGTACAGAGATGGAAGATGGTTAATAAGGATGTGAAACCAATGGCATATCCCCATTTCTTCTGAGGATCTGGCTTAGAAGGTCGCTAATGACAAAGTTCTTATAATTTTAAACATAGCCTAGGGTGGACCATGCTGGTCATGATGTTAGAAAAGGCAATGTTTGCTGTCATCACATGGGGAACCAATATACAATGTACTTTATGAAATGCTGACACTGCTTTCCCTGAGAGTTAGAAGGCATAAGGATGACTAGGAATTTCCTGTGCTGCTATGCTGGGACCACCACTTGTTTTAGTTATTGATCAGTCAGCCACCTCTTTCCAAAATCATCTCACTGTTGTTAAATGTTTCCTCCCCCTGACTTTCCGCAGGCCTCCCAGTCATCCTAGGGTATTTCAGCAAATCTGAAAAGTCAGATTCAAGCATCAACTTGGCAATAAACTGCAAATAAATCAAAGCCAAGTTGGACAAATCAGCTTAACCTTTCAGTTTGATGCCTGAAAAGTCACCCAGGGATTTTCCTTTTGCAACTGAACATTAGTCTTCAGACAACTTCAAAAACAAAGTATTGGAATTGATTTGAGATCAAATATCCTTTAATAAGTTTTTTCTGAAAGATGGAGGGAAGGTAAAATTGTCTCTGGATGCCCACAGATAAAGGCAAAGTTCAGGGGTCCCTTTTCTCCATATTCTTGCCAACATTTGTTGTTTCTTGTCCTTTTAATAATAGCCATTCTGACAGATGTGAGGTGGTATCTCATTTTACTTGCATATCCCTGATGATTAGTGATGCTGAGCATCTTTTCATGTGATATGCCTGTTGACCATCTTCCTTGGAAAAATGTCTATTCAGGTCTTCTGCATACCTGAAACTAATATAACATTGTATATCAATTATAATTCAATAAAAAGGGCAAGTTGAAGAAATATTTGACCGAAGTATAACTGCTAGATAATCCAAATGTATTTTATTACATTTAATAAGCACTTAAAATCCAAGTTGTAACTACAGTTGAATGATTGCTTTTGCTTTTAAATGTAAAATAAAAGGTAATTTTATATTTAGCTTACATTACATTTTGTTGGTTACATTGTTAATATGACAAAAATTTTATTATTAGCAAGCTATATTAACTATAAAATTTGAAATTAAAATAAGTTGAAAAATGGAAAAGTAAACAAAACTAAATATGGAAATTATACAGAAGGAAATTGGTTTAATGATATACTTTATGTCAACCTGGTTAATATATTCTATTAAATGGTTTGGTGTAATAAGCCTAAAATTTCATAATTTTGAGAGTCAAGGGCACAAACAAAAGTTCACATATAGTTTATAAGAAACAGAAGAGAAATAATACTAAAAGAAACAAAAAGATTACTCATACTTTGATAACTAATTTGATCTTACAATATAATCTAACAACCAAACTTTACCTAACTTAAGCTAATTTCATCTAACTTAATCTAATGCCTTACATATTCAATCTATAACCTGTTTTCATAAGACAATATAATGCCTGATTATTTTTAGGAATTTAGATCATGAGGAAAAAAGTAATGCCATTTTTGAGAATTCTGTTTTATTATCGTTCTGTTGTTTTAGCCTTTTTTTTCAATCAGTTCCTAGTCCGGGGAAAGATTCAGCGGTTTTTAAGAGTTACATTATGCTCAAGAATTTTTATCTTAAAATTTTAGTGTTTTTAATCTACATATATCTGAAAGACAAATGTTAATAAGAGTTTTAACAATTAGCTTATGGCTTTAAAAGTTTTAATCTTTTGTCATTATTTTATGGTTTTTAATCTTTTTAAAATCACTCCCTGGTGCAAATTCAGCAACTTACAAAATGCATTGTTTCTGAAATTTTTACTTAAGAAGTCTTAGCATTTTAAAATTATCACATCTCTAAATAATTTAAAAAATTGATTAAAACATACTTTAAGAATATTTTGGTTTTGTTTATTATGTGTGTAGTTGTGTGTAGTATGTATGCAGGATATTCATTTTCACTACTTACCTGAGCACAAATCTTTCAAGCTATACCATGCTCAGAAGTTATGTTTAAGGTTTTAATATTCTTAAATCTATACTTCATTCAATAAACGGTAAGAGATTCTAAAGCTGTTTTTGCTGCTTTTGCTGTTTAAATTAGTTTAAAAAGTTTTCTTTTATATACTTTTAAATATTGATTTTAACTGCTTATGAAGTAGATGCCAGCTTAGTAACTTCCTAGTTGCATTTTCATTCAAAGCATCATAAGAAAGTTATAGCATCTTGTAAGTTTTAAAAATGCTCAGAAAAGTTCTAAGTTGTGTTTCTGTGTGTGTGTGTGTGTGTTGTTGTTGTTTTCTACGGAGTTATTTTGCTTTTATTTTTTTCCAGTTAGTTCCTGACTTGGGCACAAATGTAGTGGATTTCTACTTGTACTCTAAAATTTTATACAAATAATATAGTAATTTAAAATTTACATATAGTCAAATAATAAATAAAATATTAATGCAAGTGTTAGGAATATTTTTGTGGCTTTTATTGTTTTAGTTTTTCTTTTTGTGTGTGTTTGTTTGTTTGCATTGGTTTAGTTTGGTTTATGTATTTTTTTTCAATATGCTCCCAACCTGGGCACAAATTCAGCAGCTCTCTTGCTACATTGTGCTCCAAAATTAATACGAAAGCATAAGTAATTTAAAGTTACAGATCTCTGCTCCCTCCCTCAAAAAATGATTGATGCAAGTTTTAAGAAAGTTTTTTGTTCTATTATTGTATTTTTGTTATACTTTTGTCTTTTTGTTTCAATTTGCTTCTGACCTGGGCACAAATGGAGCCACTTTATGGTTGCACTGTGCTTCAAAATTTCACATACAGAATATTTATAAAAATTAGTCTCCCAAAAGAAAAAAATTGAAAATTCTTAGAGAAAATATTAATTTCTCTTAGTTTTTTATGAACATTTGTTGTTTTATGTGACTTTCCATTTTGCCCTGTTTTGGGCACATACTTAGCAGCTTTCTGGATTTGACATTTCATATAAGAAATTTAATATAGTATAAAAAAGGAAAAGGTTTTAAAAGCTGACACTGCTGGTAACTGCAAATATGTAAATCCAGTTAATTTTCCGTTTCTTCCCAGCAATATTCATACAAACACAAGTTATGTTTCTGCTTTTAAAATATATGCAATACATTTTACTTTTTTAAATTTGATACTTTTTTATTAATAATGTTAAAGTATGTTCTTGTACTAAAATAAACTCAACGACAATTCAAAAAGCGAAAAGAAGACTAGTATATATCAGTAGTAACACAAAAGGTTGTTTAAAAACAAATACCTGAATTTGTTCTATATTTATAGGCCCAAACTAATTACCAAATATTGGAATGGAAATATATTTTTTCAAAGTTTTTAAGTAACCTCTGTATCACTGAAGTCAAGGCTACTGTCGACTTATATAATGTGGTACACTGAATTTCCAGCCCAGAAGAACAGTTTGGCAATTCCTTTTGGCTGTTGTAATTAGATGTGACCTATAATTATTGAACAAAACAATATATGTATTACAATAAACATTCAAATAAATGTAGCTGATTATATTCAGTACATTGATCTATTCTTAATATCATTAGCTTCAAATTTTTTATTCATAGCATAGAAAAATCATAGAAGAAACCATATCTGGACCTAAAGAGACTTCTTGTACCTAGAAGGTGGATTCTAGCATTAATTCACCACCATTATGTGTTGTTTGATCACTAACTTCCTCTTGAATAGCTGGAAGGGAAGGCTTTGTGGTCAGAGGTGTTTCAGTCTTAAACAGAGACTCCATCCTGATATGGGTATTGATATAGAAGGACTTCTGAAAGGACTCAAGGGTGAAGTAATAGATGAAAGGGTCAAAGCAACAGTTTAGAGTTGCAAGGCACAAGGTGATTGGATACATAATCTTTGCAAATCTTTCCAACAAGCAATTGGTAATGGCTTGGGAGCGCACCAGGGCATACAGGAAGAGAACAGAGTTATAGGGTACAAAGCATACCACAAAGACTGCCATATGCACTGTGATCATCTTCAGCACTTTTTTCTTATTAGTCCCAATTTGAGACAATGTAGCAGGCTTACGGAGGGTTTTTAGCACCACAGAAGAGCAAGAGACATTCAGTATCAAAGGAATGATAAAACCAACAACTTCAATAAATATGGTTATCTTGGACAGATATGTCTTCCATACACGTTTGGAGAAGCCCTCAAAGCAGGTGGTGGTTGCATTGTTGACATTAGTGGTGGAGAATAAAGAGGCTGAAATACCACCACTGAGGACTAGGATCCAGACTCCAGCACACACAATGGCAGAATTCCTCCTGGTCCTAATGGTACGGGATCGGAAGGGATAGACAATGGCCAGGAAACGATCCACGCTAATACAGGTAAGGAAGAGCATGCTCCCATAGATGTTGGTTAGGAATGCAGTCCCAGAGATCTTGCAGAGGGTATCACCAAAAGGCCAGTGGCGGTTGAAATTGTAAAATATTTTGAAAGGTAGAGTGCAGACAAAGAGCAAATCAGAGAGGGCCAGATTGGTGATGAAAATAGCTGTCTCACTTCTCATTTTCATGCGGAAGCAGAAGACGAACAGAGAGGCACTGTTGGTTATCAAACCCAGGATGAATACAACACTGTAGACAGCACCATTCAGATTATACTTGAAGGAATCATCAACAATGCAAGTATTATTGGCAGTAGCATTGCCCAACCTGGGTCTGAGGTTTGAATTTAAATCTTGGAATTGGAAGTCAATGAATCTTCTGTCACCCATGGACTTTTATTCAGGAGGCCTGCGGGCTGCAGGGTTCAGCACTCTGAGACTAAAGACTGGTAGGAAATGTTTTCCTCCTATGGAAGATAAGATTAAGAGTCATCAAATCTACCTTCCATCCATCTTTGTGGAGTAAAAGATATTCTGTTCACACAGACTGGAAATAACATGCATATTCAGTTCAGTTTAACAAGTACCTTTTGATTACCTACCATATGTTAAAAGGTAGTACAAGAGTATCTTGCAAGAACAGGAGGGACCACACTCAAGACAGTAAGCACTATACTGTAGCATTGCAATTCACAGGAATAAGGTATTTGTTCCTTGGGAGCCCTAGGCTAGCAGGGGTAGGGATATGGAGACTCTGATATTTAAAACAATGCTAATACTTGGAAATTTGTATAATTTTTTAACTTCAAAAATGTTTTTTATTTGATTCCCACAAAAACACCATGAGATAGGCAAGGTAGGAATTTATCATCATGTTGCAGAAGCAGAAACTGAGGCTTATATAATTTAGAATTACATAATGTCAGAATTGTAAGAACATGTAAATGGTATAGTCAGAACCAGAATTCAGGTGTTCTTTTTAAATTCCTAACCAGAGGATTATTAAGCTTCTCTAAATTATATTGTCTACTCTCTGGTATTACTAAACTTCATTGTTGAGTATTAGTTCTACTGCACAAGACTAAATGTGGATATGAGACCTCCAGGAAAACCTCTTTAAAAAGTTATAAGTAAACTCCTGAATTAAAATGTTGATTATATGCAAAACAGAAAAAGAGACACAGATGTACAGAACAGACTTTTGGACTCTGTGGGAGAAGGCGAGGGTGGGATGTTTCGAAAGAACAGCATGTATATTATCTATAGTGAAACAGATCACCAGCCCAGGTTGGATGCATGAGACAAGTGCTCGGCTTACCTGGTGCACTGGGAAGACCCAGAGGAATCGGGTGGAGAGGGAGGTGGGAGGGGGGATCGGGATGGGGAATACATGTAACTCCATGGCTGATTCATGTCAATGTATGACAAAACCCACTGAAATGTTGTGAAGTAATTAGCCTCCAACTAATAAAAATAAATGGAAAAAAATTAAAAAAATAAAATAAAATAAAATGTTGATTCATCTTTTCTTCTAAAATACAGGTTCAGAGAGCAGGAATTCCTCAGTACATTAAAACTTTTGGCTGAAACTTTTCTCACTCCATTACAAAGCCTCTATAGAGAGAGAATTCAAATGATAATTGCAGTGTTTCTCTCCTTTAGATTGTGGTCCCTTACCAAGTTTCTTTCATGCCAGACCCTGAGCCTTGGATATTGTCTTACTCCCTCTCCCACTGCCCATTCCATGAGTTACATTCATGCTTTTAGCTTTTAAAATGGCCCAGGTCAATAAAGCCTTTTCTAGCTACATAAAAGTGAAATATGAAAGGTAGATTTGAGTTGAACAGCTATTCTTGTACATGTGGAGGTCACTGACTAATTATCTTTGTTGGATATCTGAACCAATATCGTTCAAGGTGCATATAGAAATCTTACTAACATGCTCCTAGGTCAACAGCCGCCATTGGAGGACTGTCTTCTGAATGCTCTATAATGCACTATGAATAAGTTGCAGCTGAATGAATTCTTTTCAATGAAGAGGATATGGAGTGAAAGTGGTCTTTGTTCCTGACATACCCAGTAATGAGTTTGCACATGATTATATTTTAAAATGTGAAAGCCATTTCTCTGAATTGATTCCTCCTTATGTCACTCTTTCTTTCCAACTCCTGGAACAGGTCACAGGACCTCATATATAACAGAAAAGGGAGTGGCAGGAGGAATCTGCCGGAGATATAGAGGTCTGAAGTCACTTCAACCAGTGGTTGGCCTGAGGGAGGAAAACACGATTTGAGAGAGACAAAAAAAAAAAAAAAAAAAAAAATTCACTCACTGTAGTGCCTAGAATGAGAGCTGACTTTCGAGAAAACAAGAGTGCAAAAAAAGTGTTGGCATTTTTAACAGCAAAGTTTAAAGTTAAAATTGGAAGTGTGCTGTTTCTGAATTCTCATTTAACGAGCTTTATGGAGTGCCTCCCCTGAGTCTAACACTTCTGTAAGATCATATTCCTTCATGGCCATTTCATCTCATATGAGATGGCTCAACTCAAAAGCCAGCTCAACTTTTGCCAGAAGTGACCTTAATACATGAAAGCAGGGTATGGTAAGAATCTTGACAAAGGAAGGTCCAGGAGGGAAAAAAAAAAAAAAATCCAGACAAGGAAGAAATAAAAATAGATGCGGAGAGCAGAACAGAGAATAGCAAAGAAAGTAGCAGAGAATGAAAAATAGAAGAACTGAGAGAAAAGGAAGAATAAAACACACAAAAAAGAAGACCTTGCTGGAGAGAGGTCACTATTTCCATCTAATTTGTATTAAGGGCTCGGAAGATAATTCCTCTAATTTCATCCTCTCTACCTTGCTCCATCTGACTTCTTCCATTTTTCTCAGAAAAAAAAAGTACATAATGACTGCTTAAGGTCAATGAATCTAATCTGAAAAAGAAAAATGAAAAGCCAGGAAAATCTCAGTCAATGGCATTCAAACCTCACTTTGAGAGCTGTAAATCTAAGTTTCTACAGATTGCTTCACCAAGGGGTTGGCAGAAAGGAAGACAATGTCAACTTCTCAACTGCTTAAACCACATTATATACCATTTTACACCCAACATGCTACCCATTAGTCTGGAAATCATTTTTTTTTTTTATTGCTGAAAGAAATCAAACTAGTCAAAAATATCCCTCTAACATAATCACATAATCTAATGAAATTATGGGACTGAAAAACCCCTAACATTAAAGTCAAGCCTCATTCACTATGATTTGCTTGCACTTGCCTTCTACAATAAGTACTGTCAATAAATTTTATTTGGAAAATGCTTTCATAATAGAAGACTTTCCATATTTGCTCAGAGTCCCTCCAGTCTGCCCACTGGTGATCCCTTTCCAGAGTATACCTCTAGCTCACTGGCTCTGTATTATTTTGTACTTCCCAAGATGGCATGTTTCAAATAGCTGTTTTCAAATAACTGTTTCAAAAATCCCCAGTTTTCTATTCAGTTTTATATCTCTTAGAACATATACACTATATCCACAGCAGACAGTCTGCAAATGTCTGGCACTTCTGTTCTTCTGCTTTGCATGACCAAGTTCTATGGGAGAGAAAGGAACAAAGACAATAAAGCATTACAGTCTCAATCCTGAAGAGAGAGCATGGGAAAACTGTCACTAAGGCCCTATTCATAGCTTTCCCTTGCTCAAACACACAGCACCTTTTGCTGTCTGGCGGAGAGGGTGTGGTGCTGGGATTTAACACAGCACTGGAAGCAAGGAGTTCTATTTCTGATTCAGACATTGGTTTGCTCTGTAACTTGGCTATACAGTTTCTCTTCCCTGTATAAACATTACCTCTAAGCCTCCCAGCTGAGGCTAGGAAGATTCAACAGGGTTTGTGAGTAGCTTTATGAGCTTGCCCAGCATTCAGTCCTACCTAACCACAAAGAAATATTACAGGAGTTTTTTTTTTTTTTTTCATTTTCCTTCATCTAACACAGCTGGACACATGTCTCTGTCTTTCTTGGTACGCTGAACTTCATATTAGTAACACATCTTCCTCCTAACACCTCCTAACACTCTACTTCAGAAATCTTCCCTTGAGTTTCTACCTTAACTACGCAATTTTATCATAACAGGACAACCCAGGAGTGTATACCAAAAGGAATATCTTCCCACTGAGCTATGGTTAAAAAAAATCAGAGAGGCATTTGACTCTTAAAACTAATTCTGAAGAAAAAATCAATGAAAGAGAGAAACGAGATCTCTTTTCTAACTGGCTTTCTTTTCTTTCCACTGAAATAAACAGTGTTTTTTTAACCACTATATTTTCCTAAATGGCTAACATATTGTGTACTGAATGGAGGCAAAAGGCCAACACTTGAGCTTCAGAAGAGATGAAGAAGAAAAAAAAAATAGACTGACATAGTTAATTACATCCTTCACTGCAAGTAGCATTAGACTATTATCTTGTGAAGACTTTTACAGCCAATTATTATAAATTAATCACCTAGGGGTCCAGAGTGCTGAGTGGATGTATTTTCAGTGACAACAGGCAGGAAGCAAGTTACCTGGAGGTTGGCCAAAAAGAAATCTGACCTTCATGAATTTTTAACTTTGACCTACACATATGGAGCCAGTTCAGACAGTTCACAGTAGTGTTCACAATGTTTTTCCTTTATAAAAAATTTCTAATGATAACGAAATATAACATGCTTGGGGTCTTTGGGGCTCCTGGAGGAAGTAGAGTTAGCCCTTTTTTCCTGTAAAGATGAATATCTAAATCACTTTACTAAGTGCTAAATTTTCAGATGATATATTGAAAACAAAGGTCTAATTTCTGGCATATTCCCAGTAGCCCAGAAAGGCTGACTTGCTTTTGTTCCTTACAGAAGACAATCCATAATTCAGGGAGACAATTCAGGGAGACAAGGCCTTAAAGAAAGAGAATACTCAATTTTCCTTGCTTTGCTCCCTTTTTTTTTTTTCATTTATTTTTATTAGTTGGAGAAAAAGAGACACAGATGTACAGAACAGGCTTTGCTCCCTTTTTAATGAGCTTGGGTCAGATCAGAGTGCTTCTGATCCCCAGAGCCATTTCCTCTTTCTACTCTAGTCGAAGCTTAGGACACTGCCACAATAGTTTTCAGAGGAAGCTGAAACCTATTGGGTCTTTGTCTATAAATATTTAGCAGTGAAGCAAACTAAAAAATACAAAAATGTTGCAAAAATATAGATTAAAGCTATCCCACTGGAGTAATAGGGAATATGTCCAAATTGCCGTTCCTCAGACGAGTGGCTGCTAACAGAGAAGACTCCTTAAGGAAATCTTCTAGGCCAAGTCACAAGCACAGGTCACAATCAAACACATGGTTCCAATTGATGTTTCTGTGCACTGGTTACTGTTTTATAATAGTTTTCAAAACACAACCTAGCCATATAAAATTACGTATGGAGGAAACCATTGGTAAATGTTTCACTCCATAACTGAGCTGGGAAATTCATCTATATCAGGTCTCATCTCAAACAAGCCTCTCTCTGTGTCAAATGCTTAAATTGATAAGACTTATTTATTTTATTTTTTATCCTCCTTTATTGTTTATACAAGAAATATCCTTCTGAAGAAGTCTCTTTATGTTACATTTGGTTCACACTAAGATTGCTATGACTGTTTTGTCCTCCTGCTTTATTTGAAATGAGCAGGAAATTGACATACATCCTAATCTGAGCAGTTCTATCCTTAGTGATTAACTTTTTTCACTAAAAAATTATTCTAGTCTCTCACTAATAGTCTCTCACTATCACTAATCTGATAACACAGTCTAATGCTGCTGCTGCTGCTGCTAAGTCACATCAGTCGTGTCCAACTCTGTGTGATCCCATAGACAGCAGCCCACCAGGCTCCCCGTCCCTGGGATTCTCCAGGCAACGAACACTGGAGTGGGTTGCCATTTCCTTCTCCAGTGGCAGAGAAGGCCTAAACCAAAGAATCAATATTTTTCCACACCAAATCTGCCTGGATTACAATAAACAATTACAACTCTTCCCTACATTCTGGATTTTTAAAATCATATAATCTGTAATAAACTGGAAACACTGGTTAGAAAAAAAGTTGGAGAATAAACTTAAGAATTTTAGAGAGAGTTATTACCAGAACAGTGGTACTCACCACATTAGTTCAAACCAACTTCTGGCACCAATTTTATCCAAGACTTGGTTGACCAATGAACTTTCCGGAGGTACTGTGGTTAGAGATTTCCTCCAATGGATACTGTGAAATAGAAATAATCACAATAGCATGTTATGGAGAGAACTTTTCAATAAAATGTATACCAAAATCATAAGGTAAAAAAAATTATTATATGATATAAATCAGAGTAAATGAGAGCCAACACATTTAAAAATGGTATATAAATGCTTTTGATTTCATTATTACAGAGTTGCTGATAACATTTTATTTTGGAAATTTGTTACTGCTATGTCATATTTTATTAGTTATATTAACACACACAAAGTCCATGAATTTATGTAACTTATAATCATTTAAGGTTAACTAGTGACAAAAGGCATAAAATACTTCTTCCACTTTATAAGGTAATTGTTTTTGTTGTTATTTAGTCACTAAGATGTGTCTGACTCTTTGTGACCCCATGGACTACAGCACGTCAGGCTCCCCTGTCCTTCACTACCTTCTGGAGTTTGCTCAGATTACTTTACATTAAAAATAACAGAACAAAGGAGATTTCCTTATTTCGATTGAAGTTGTACTGGTTCTTTGGGTTTTGTTGTTGTTGTTTTTCTCCTTTCTTTTCCCTGGCAATGACTATTACTATTGAGCAGGAGCCTTGATAGGGGAAGAGGAAAGAAGACTGGAACAACATGTGGAGACCTTACTGCCTTGTCTCTAACCTGCATCCCTAGTCCAGCTGGATTTCTTCCTTCTCTGAACTGTAGTCATATGAGCAAGTCTTCAATTACTGGATATTAGCACACTGACAGTCACCACTGCCTCTACTAGGATGTCCTAGACCAACATAATATAGCATGTCTGTAACATCTTCAAATCACAATTCTACCTAAAATACCTGTATAGAACCAGAAATATTCTGCAATGGTATTCTTACAAATAGCACTTACTGTCTGTAAAGTGGCAGATTTATACTATCATCACACCTCACTCCCTTCTGAAGGTGGCCTAAACAAAACAAAGTAGACTGCTATGCTTGAACTCTCCTGAAATAATTTTTCTCTAATCTATAGGAATCAAAACTTAAAAATAAAATCATGAGACAATTTTAAATATATTTGAGATCACCTTAACATTAAGGAGAATTGATTTTCACACTCCTCCAGAGACCAGTATTCCTGGAAAGAAATTGATATTATTTTATTTATTTATATAAAAGAAAGACAGAACTTTAACATTTCTTTTTGTTATGGCTTTCACAATTGACACAGATTATAAAGAAAAAATTTCTTTGTTTAGAATCAAAGAAAACTAAGAAGTTCAAATACCTAGAAGTTTTCATATTTGGTATTAATTCAATGAAGCCACATCCAGCCCCATCACTAGCTAACTGTGTGAGACCAAGTCACAGTCCCCTTCTGGTCCTCAGTTTCTCTTTTTCCTCCATCTTTGCCTTGATTATTAGCAGCCTTCAATTGGCGTCATGGCAGTGTGACTTTACTGGCTGTTCCCTCCTATCAGATGTTTTCACCTGCTCCCATTTGTCACTGCAAAAAAAAATTTTAATCCCTCAAAGTCTGAGATAAGGGAAATTAATTTTTATTAGACTCAGTAAAACTATTGCTAATTTATTGTATTTTTAATTGAGGTATAATTGAGATAATATTAGTTTAAATATACATTATAATGATTTGATTGATATTTGTATGCATTGTGAAATGATCATCACAGTAAGTCTAGTCAACATCCATTACCATACATAGTTTAGATTTAACATCAGAAGTAAAAAAAAAATCAGAAGTAAATATTATTAATTTTTATCATTACCTAAGAATCACAGATCAAGCTGGCATTTATATGGTAAAGTCGCCCTGATAACCTCATTTTCCTCCTCTTCTTTCCTCATGCTCATATCAGCTCTAATTGTCTAGGTCTTAATCCTTGACTTATTCTACCTGTTCCCCAGTCACCTCTCTCCTCAAAATATAAGGTTATTGAAATACTTCAGAACATAACTATAAGGAATCAGTAGACTACTTATCCTATGCCTTGCTCTAATAACCAGTTATTTATCTACTAAAAGTGGGACTGAATAACCAATGGTAGGTGAATTCCTATCAAGCTCCCAATTTTTAGTACTAATATTCACAAGTACATTATTAAGCTTTCTCCTCTCCCTTAAAAAGGCCAAGAGTAGACTATACACAATGACCATATAGACAGAAAAAAGGCAACTTACACAATTAATCTTTGACCACACCACAGTAAGGGCAACAACTTTCATTACAGTTTCTGTCCGATGGAATTGAATAAATTAAGCTTTAGCTAAACTTAGCCTATCTCTGTAAGTCATATTCCCAGTCCTCTTTTTAACTTTTGTGAGTATACATTCAGAAAGACTTGTCTGCTTTTTCAAATAGGGCTTTCATTTGCATCTCTGATTAGCAGGAGACGCTTCAGAGTAAAGCGGCCATCAAGTGTTTCAGCTGAACTCATCTTTTTCAGCAAGAGCACATTTCATCTGTGACAAGGCAAAATAATTTACAGTCTATGTTGATGGGATATGTTATTTGAAATTCTGTTCTGAAAAATAAATGTTTCAAAGCCACTGAATAATTTGGAGCTTAGGTTATTATTGCTGTCTTCTTCATATTAGGTAAGGGAAAAGAAAGTTGGTATAATTTGGTAAGGTAGCAAAGTGAACAACCCAACTAAGCTCTGAAATATTCTAATCTTAGAATTTGTCTGGTCCTTTCCACAGTGCAATAATAATAAATTACAGTGCTCAATGTCCTAAAACAAAGTAACTAAAATACAATATTTATCAATTCAACAAAATCTTGTAAGTAAAAAAAAAATTTTTTAAATATTCAGGATATACAAGAAGAGAATTTTAAATGTCACATTATTGCATTTGTTTGGAAAATGGTAATTAATTTCACATATAAGAGCAAATTCCATTTATGCCAGAATTAGTTTCCCATTAAACTGTGTTTCTTCCTTTATGGATTATTCATGAATTATTCAATAAAGCAAATGTCACATTCTCCACAAATCAATTAGGCATCAAAGGCATGCTGCTGTATAGTTTCACTAGAAGAAACCTCATAATAATAGAAGCCACATTAGCTCACAATCAATTGTAAACCAAAGAAACATAAAACTAGCCAAAGAAATTTATAAATTGCTTTACTCTGTGATTTTTAAATCAGCTTTTTAGGACAACTGTGTTAACATGAAACAGCCTGAAAATACTGTATCTCTTCCACTGAAACAGTATTATTGCCAAAACAATAGAAAATCCTCTTTTGTAAACATTCAACACGAAGATCCCTGTTCAGCACTTCAGAGTTGAAATCTAATTTCTTTCCCCAAACCCTCAAAGCCTCAGTGCTTCCACTGAAGTTTGTTACGCCATCCCCCACCCCCAAACGCCCGAATCAAATCTTTCTCAAAGAGACTTACCCCAAGAAAGAGTGTGCTAGATGAGAGAGTGTGCTCATGCCTGTAGACAATTAGCTAATAAACATGTAAACGGGAAACTCGCACTTTAAAAGTGCATATTTTAATCTTTTAGTTTTTTTTTTTTTACAGGGAAAGTTTATCCCAGCCCAAAGTAGCAGACTCTGGCTGCTGAAGCTTCTTACAGCAAACTGCTCCTTCTGAAAATGTGAGCTTATTTACATTTATCTCTTTCCCTTTGTTAAGGAACGGCCCTCTTGAATGCTGTAGCTGGCATGCCTTTAAAACCGGGACTCAAGAAAAGGCCCAAAGTCCGGGCCTGAGCGGAGGGCCTGGGGAACTCTTGGGGGTCTCAATAGGAAATGCTTTTCATTGGATAAGAAGGCATTATTAGGAGCCAAGATCCCGCCCAATCCTCTGTGCTCCACGGTTCCCTCAGTCACCAATCACTGGACTGAAGAAGTTTTTCCTTAAAGAGCATTGCCCAGGAAAAGCAGTTTTCACAGTCAAGAACTGGCGGCGTAAGTGCCACTTTACAGTATAAAAAAAATGTCTTCCCTGGGCAATCAGTCCTCTGAGAAAGCCTGTGTGCCTGTCTTCGCTGCAGGACTGCTATCTTCCCCCATCCCCTTACAAGTCTAAAGAGGAGGATGAGAGGAAACTCCAAACTGGGAGGAGTGTTTCACTTTTGAGCAGCCCATATTTGTTCCAACTTGTTTAAAATAATTGCAATAACAATATTAATAATAATAGGGGCAAGGAAAGGCAAAGTGACTGGTACCATAAATACACTCCTATGCAAAATACACTCCTACCTATATCTCCCACCACCACATTAAAATGAAATTTAATACTATACTCACTTAAGCCAGTGAAGTGCCCTCAGATGGAGATGTGCTGGTGTCCCAGAGCTTTAGTACCCACCTTCCATGTACTAGGGAGTACTCTGTGGCAAAAGGAGGGTCTACACTTTGCTTAAATAACTTCCTGGAAGGACATCTAATTACCATGAGATTTTTCAGAGTTTTGCTAAAAACCAAAATAAATAGTACAGATGCAATTTGTTTATAATGGGAACTTATCTTCAACTGAATACCTACTGCCCCCTGGGCAAGTTCTTTTCCTATAGGTTTACCACCTTGGTTGTCACACTGTTTTTTTTTTTTTTCCCCCTCCTTCTCTTCCCCTCTCTTTGATTTAAATTTGTTGCATAAATTCATTCACCCATCTGTAACTTCTCACTAATTCTTCCCTTCTGTCAGCTCCCTTCATCCTTCTCTCCTCTATCTCCACTCACTGCCAATGCCACCACCAGCAGCCACTCCTCCCCCTTCTCTGGAATGAAACTCTTGGGCCAGAGATAAGGTGCTTTCTTACTCTGGGTAGAGCGGTGTTCCTGGAGAATTGAGGGATTCTCTGACTGCTTTAAAGCTTTGGTCTATATAATTAAGCTGCCTCCCAAATAAGGCATGCTTCATCTT
Source organism: Odocoileus virginianus (assembly GCF_023699985.2). Taxonomy (NCBI): domain Eukaryota; kingdom Metazoa; phylum Chordata; class Mammalia; order Artiodactyla; family Cervidae; genus Odocoileus; species Odocoileus virginianus. The sequence goes on from NW_027224362.1 coordinate 78,797, forward strand.
TATTAATTCTCCCTCTTTCTATAGCTCTATTATGACCTTTCACTAACAGTCAGGACTAGCAAGCAAGTGTGAAGCTGATACTAGCCTTATTATTTGTGACTGAATCTAAAAAGCACTTTCTCTGTTGTTTTCCTTCTCCCCCACTCCCAGTCTCTGCTTGTTCTGTTCCCCTCTCCACTTATCTCAGGTATATCTATTTCCGTCAGTTTCAGAATTGGCTATGTCTCCACAAAAGGTCATTCACCCACTCTGAGCCTGGATCAGTCTTTGGCATCTTTATCAATCTACAAGAGAAAGATATAGTCACTGTCCTGCAGTGCCTCACAGTCTAGCTGGGGACACAAGACGCATGAAAGGGTAAGATATGAAAGGAAATTTCAAAAAATATTAAACTCATTATATGGAGAGTAAGTTCTGTAATGGATTAGAGGATGGAGATGAAGTCCCATGGATAAAGCCAGAAGGGCTTCCCAGAAGAAGTGGAATTCAAACTGGACCTTGATAAATAATGGATAAATAATTGGTATTTAAATAAGCCAAGAAAACAAGGAGAAATCTTTTCAGGGGGCCAGATAATAAGTGATCAGATGCAGTAGGTGTAGAATGAGAGAAGGGGAAAATGAAATTGGTTTGTGAAGAGGGAAAAAAAAGGATGATAAGAGCTTTTATGCCAGAGGGCTCAATTGTAGCAACTTAGTGCACCACAATGATTAAAGTCAAATTTTTGTCATAGAAAGTGAAAGTGAAAGTCACTCAGTTGTGTCCGACTCTTTGTGACCCCATGGACTATACAGTCCATGAGAATTCTCCAGGCCAGAATACTGGAGTGGGTAGCCTTTCCCTTCTCCAGGGGATCTTCCCAACCCAGGGATCAAACCCAGGTCTCCCACACTGCAGGCGGATTCTTTACCAGCTGAGCCACAAGGAAGTTTTAGTCATGGTCACTATCTATTTGTCTGTATGATCAGCTCATTATCTTTCTCCTCTTTGTACAAATATTCCTCAGTCTTCCAACTCATCTGCCTTCATTTCTCCTTAAGATACCCAAGTACCTTTCTGATTAATCTCACAAGTGACTCCCAGATTATTTACCATTTCACTGGGTCACATGGCCTTCTTGCATCACTCCTTCTCTGAGCTCTAGCCTAACTGACCTACTTCAGCTTCCTAGAATGATATATGATCCTTCACACCATAGCCCTTTCTACATGTTAGTCCCCTTGCCTGTAACACTCTCCCTCTCTCTAGCTTCCCCTTCACCAAGGTCATTCCTACTCCTCCTTCAGAACTTATCACAGTAATCATATCTTCAGGGGACCTTTCCTTATCCCTAGTTCAGATTACATACACTTAATAGTTCTTACAGCATTATGGACCTTTTGTTCAGTGTATTCATCACAGGTATACGTTTATAAGATGTGGCAATTTTTTTATTTGTATGATAATTTGATTTTTGGTCTCTCCCAACTACAAACTCCAAGAAGATAGGATCTGTATCTCCTTAATTAAAAATTAATATTAGTAATGTTCTCAAAAACACTTAAGTAGAGCAGCAACATTTCTTGTTTTATTTTGTCTTATTTTACTCATTAGCTGAAAACCTGTGTCATTTCATCCTTTACAAACAAGTCCACATCAAGGTGTTACTTTACAACAAAGGGTACAAGCGTATAAATAAAAAGTCCTATTAACACGAAAGTACTAAAGCTTATCCACTACCATCTCCTTTGGCTTGCATCTCAAAATCCCCACTGTGAACATTCTGGTTCTGCTTGCTCTAATATTTGTAAGGTGGAAGGGGGAAAATTAAAGCTTTCCAAGGTGTTTTCCAAACAACCAGTTTATAGCCCACACAACTTAACCCAAAAAGTCCTTTTAAAAATGCCTTCATTGAGTTGCTGATGTCTTTGCTACTTGGAGGTAAGGGATGAATATGCAGCTGAAAAAAAGTGCTTTCAGAGCTACTTGGGAGGGTGTAAATTTCATTTTATCTGAATAGAGAGTAACAAAATATGACTAACTTCCAACTGGGAATTTACACACTAGGGAAAGAACAGTCAGATGCTTAAGATCTAAACACTGCAAACCCAAATCACTTTTTTTTCTGCCAACAATATCAAATGACTGGGTGAATTCACCCCAAGTTCTAAGACTCAAAACTATGCTAGTTTCCTTAGAAACAGTACAGATGTAACCAAAGGATTTTTACTCTGCCTTACGGTCCCACTAACAATCTTGATGACTCTTATATTCTCTAAATGAACACAGTGCCTATATAAACCTGGGTAGTGTTCCAGGAAAAGAGGTCATTTAAGTACTTATTTTGCATTAATTAGCAGATGTCTTGAAACCTTTAATAAAACAAAGGCAAGATCCTGAATCTTATAGACTTTCTTCTTAATACAGTCTTTTTTGCTTCAGTGGGAGGAAAGGACCACCAGTTAAGTTCCAAACCAGTTCATAATACTGGACACTACATCACTGAAAGGGCAGAAAGTATTTTTTTCAGTCATAGTCCCTGGAAGATTTTTTAGCTCATCCTTCACACTGGAGAACCATGACCTCTTAGCACTTGCTCTGGCAACTGTGATTTCCTTCTCATTTAACTGAAGAGGCTTAGATAATAGCAAGGTTCCATTGCTATAGGCAGGGTTGATGGTTGAAGAAAATGAACATTTTAACCAGTGAGTTTTGTAAAGCACCCAGAAGTCCTGAATACTTAGTATGGGTTAGAAAAAACATCAGGGCAATAATAATAATAGCAATAGTAAACTATTCTTGACCATTACTCTACCCCTGGTAATATTCTAAGTGCTTTTCCCATATTCATTTACCTAATCTGCACAACAATGCCGTGTTGCAGTTACAATTATTATTCTTCTTTTATACTTAAAAATCAGGTACAGAAAGATTAAGAGACTTGCCCAAAGCCATACATCTAGTAATTCCTCCAGTAATTCTGCCAATTTTCAGGCTAATAATCATAATCACATATTCTTTTGATAGAGCACTTACAAGTCTGCCCCAAATATATTGTTCATGAGCAAGCATAAGGATCTATGTTTTGTAATGCAAATTGATCACCAAAAGCTGACGAATTCCACTAATAAAATGTATGGTTTTTTAATCATTCTAAGGTTTAAAAATTTCTTTTTAAAATTCATTTATTTTTAATTAGGAGGATAATTGCTTTACAATATTATGTTGGTTTCTGTCATACATCAACATGCATCAGCCATAGGTATACATATATACATATATACATGTACATATATACATATATATACATGTATACATATGTCCCCTCCCTCTTGAACCTCCTTCCCACCTCTCACCCCATCCCACCCTCTAGGTTGTCATTCATAGAGCACTGGGTTTGAACTCCCTGCAGTTATACAGCAAATTCCCACCAGCTATCTATTTTGCATATGATAATGTATGTGCTTCAGTGCTTCTTTTTAATGATGTAGCCATTACTTTTTAATGGTATTGATGAACCTACTTGCAGGTTTAAAAATTTCTGGATCTAGATCTGCCAGTAGAGACCTTAAAGGAGGGAGGTGGGAGGAGGGTTCAGGATGGGGGACACATGTATACCCATGGCTGATTCATGTATGGCAAAAACCACTACAATATTGTAAAGTACTTAGCCTCCAATTAAAATAAATTAAATAATTTAAAAAACTCACAGGCTAACTGTCAAAGGCATAAGGAAAAAATTGACTTACCTAAGACAAAAAAGCTAACAAAGCAAAGCCAAATCAAAATACAAGTTTTTTTAAATTATGTTAGTGTAAATCTGAAGTAGATTTGATAAATTAATATAAATATTGGAAACCCAGCAACAACCACTAATAAAACAATCAAAAATATTGGAAAAATCTTTAAAACAATTGGAAAAGGTATACTAGAAAATAGGCATTCAAAACAAAGAGAAATAGTAAATGAGGAACATAAGACAAAAATATTCATGAGCTCTATAGAAAACAAAAGACAAAATGGTATCAAAATTCAACTATAACAATAATAAATGGGGAATACATGTAAATCCATGGCTAATTCATTTCAATGTATGACAAAAACTGCTATAATGATGTAAAGTAATTAGCCTCCAACTAATAAAAATAAATGGAAAAAAAAACAATAATAACATTACATAGAATAGATTAAACAATCCAACCATAAGGCAAAGAAAAGATTATTGTAAAACTGTATTTAAAAATAAGATCCAACAATATGCTGTCTATAAAGCATACACTTTACATCAAAAACATAAATAGCTTGATGATGGCTTAGGTTGTTTCTATATCATGGAAAGTGTAAGCAACGTTGCTATGAACACTGAGGTGCATGTATCTTTTCAAATTAGTGTTTTTGTTTTCTTTCAGTTCAGTTCAGTTCAGTTCAGTCGCTCAGTCGTGTCGGACTCTGTGACCCCATGAATCGCAGCACACCAGGCCTCCCTCTCCATCACCAACTCACGGAGTTTACTCAAACTCATACCCATCGAGTCGGTGATGCCATCCAGCCATCTCATCCTTTGTCATCCCTTTCTCCTCCTGTCCCCAATCCCTCCCAGCATCAGGGTCTTTTCCAATGAGTCAACTCTTCGCATGAGGTGGCCAAAGTATTGGAGTTTCAGCTTCAGCATCAGTCCTTCCAATAAACACCCAGGACTGATCTGCTTTAGGATGGACTGGTTGGATCTCCTTGCAGTCCAAGGGACTCTCAAGAGTCTTCTCCAACACCACAGTTCAAAAGCATCAATTTTTCGGTGCTCAGCTTTCTTCACAGTCCAGCTCTCACATCCATATATGACCACTGGTTGGCTATTTTACATATGGTGATGTAAGTTTCCATGTTACTCTTTCTATACATCTCACCCTCTCCTCCCCTCTCCCCATGTCCATAAGTCTATTCTCTATGTCTGTTTCTCCACTGTTGCCCTGTAAATAAATTCTTCAGTACCATTTTTCTAGATTCTGTATATATGTGTTAGAATACAGTATTTATCTTTCTCTTTCTGACTCACTTCACTCTGTATAACAGGTTCTAGGTTCATCCACCTCGGTATGGAGATTCCTTAAAAAACTAGGAATAAAACCACCATATGACCCAGCAATCCCACTCCTAGGCATATACCCTGAGGAAACCAAAATTGAAAGAGACACATGTATCCCATTGTTCACTGCAGCACTATTTACAATAGCTAGAACATGGAAGCAACCTAGATGTCCATTGACAGATGAATGGATAAAGAAGTTGTGGTATATATACACAATGGAATATTACTTAGCCATAAAAAGAAACACATTTGAGGCATTGTGGTTTTGATTTGTGTCTCCCTGATGATTAGTGATGTTGAATATACTTTCATGTGCCCATGGCCAACAGTACGTCTTCTTTTGAAAAATGACTATTTAGGTCTTTTGCCTATTTTTTAATTGGGTTGTTTGTTTGGTTGTTTTTTTAATATTGTTTTGTGAGCTGGTTGTATATGTTAACCCCTTTTCGGTCATATGATTTGCAAACATCTTCTCTCATTCAGTATGTTGTCTTTCTGTATTATTGATAATTTTTTTTTGACTGTGCAAAAGCTTTTAGGTTTGATTAGGTCCCATTTGTTCATTTTTGCTTTTGTTTCCCTTACCTAGGGAGACAGATGCAAAAAAAGTACTGCTATGACTTACATAAAAGTATTCTGCCTATGTTCCCTTCTAGGAGTTTTATGGTTTCAGGTCTCACATTTAGCTCTTTATTCCACTTTTTTATTTTGTATATGGTGTGAGAGAATGTTCTAATTTCATTTTTTTACATGTAGCTGTCCAGTTTTCCCAGTATCATTTAATGAAGAAATTGTCTTTTCTTCATTATATGTTCATGCCTCCTTCACAACATACCAAAACCTACATGATACAACAAAAGTAGTTCTCAGGAGGAAATTTATAGCTGAAAATAACTATTTTTTGTAAATCTCAAAGTACTGTCCTATCTTTTAACCTTAAGGAACTCAAAAAAAGGGACAATCTAAACCCATAGTAACTACAAGGAAGAAAATAAAAATCACTAGAGTAAACATTAATGAATTTGGTAATAGAAAAATAATACTGGAAAATCAATGAAACCAAAAGTTGGTTCTTTGAAAAGATCAACAAAATTGACAAACCTGTAGCTAGACTGACCAAGAAAAAAAAAATGTGTAAGACTCAAGTTACTAAAACTTGGAATGAAATAGCAAACATTACTGCTGACCTTACAGAAATAAAAAGTATTATAAGGAATATTATGAATAATTGTGTACTAACAAATTTGATGACATAAATGAAACATACAAACTACCAAAATTGATTCAAAATAATGGAAAATGTGAGTAGTATAATAACAAAAGAGTGAATCAGTATTTTTAGATATTTCAACAAAGAAAATTTCAGCAGTAGATAGCTTCACTGTTGAATTTTGCCAGTCATTTAGGGAAGAATTAACACCCATTTTTCACAAACATTCCTTAAGAATAGAAGAAAAACACTCTCTAATTTATTTAAGAGGCCAATAATACCCTGACACTAAACAGAAATAAGCATCACAGGAAAAGGAATCTACAGACCATTCTCCTTCTTGAATACAGATGCAAAAACCCTTCAAAAATACTAGTGAATCTAATCTAGCAACATATAAAGAGGATTTATATATCATAACCAAGTAGAACTTGCTCCGGGAATATAAAGTTGTTTCAATATATGAAAAATCAAATTAACTTGCCATTTTAATAGAAAAAAGAACAAACCACATGATCTTCTCAATGTGTGCTGCAAAAGCATTTGACAAAATACAATAGTCTTTCACAGTAAAATCACTGAAAAAACTAGGATAGAAGGGAAACTCTTTAACATGACAAAGGACAGCTATGTAAAACCTGTTAACATCATTACTCAATGGTGAAAGAATAAAAATTTTCTCAGTAAGATTAGAAATAAATAAAAAATGCTAGATTTTTACCACTTTTATTCAAAATAATACTGGAAATTCTAACCAGAGCACTTAGACAAGAAAAACAAACCAAAGGCATCCAAACTGGAAAGGAAGAAGTAAAACTGTCTCTGTTAACAGATGATGTGATATTATATATAAAAAATCCCAAGGAGTCCGAAAAACAGTTTTTAGATATAGTAAATAAGATCAGCAAGGTTGCAGAATATAAGATCAAAATACAAAATCAGTTGAGTTATTATACACCAGTAATGAACAATCTGAAAAGGAAATAAATAAAATAATCCCATTTATAATACCAACAAAATAAATAAAACACTTGAGAATAAATATAACAGGGAAATGCAAGACTTACATACTGATAATTATACATAAATATATTTGTATATTATATAAATATATCTGATAATATGTAAATAATGGAAAGAGAGCTATGTTTATGGTTTGGATGACAATATTTTTAGGAAAGCAATATTCCTCAAATTGAGCTATAGATTCAAAACATTTTCTATCAAAATTCCAGTTGGCCTCTTTGCAGAAAATGATAAATTAAAAATCATATGAAAATACAAGGTACTCAAAATAGCCAAAATAATCTTTAAAAAAAAAATTTGCAGACTCATACTTAACCAATTTTAAACCTTAACACAAAGCTATATTAATCAAGATTGTGTGGTACTAGCATAAGGATAGACTGACGCATAGATCAATAAAATAGAAGAAAGAATCCAGAAATAAACTCACATCATTATGTCAATTGATATTTGACAAGGGCACTAAGACAATTAAATGGAGAAATAATTTTTTTTCACATATGGTAATAGGCCAACTGGATATAAGAATGGCTATCAAAAGAATGACTTTGGACTTCTACCTCACATCAAACACAGTGCAAAAATTAACCTAAAGTGAGCCACCTACCTAAAATTAAGAGCTAAATTAGAAAAATCTCAGAAAAATAAGCATAAATCTTCAAGATGAGGGGTTAGGCAATGATATCTTAGCTAAAATATACAACTCAAGAGCTATAAGAGGTTGAGAAATTCAGTTCAGTTCAGTTCAGTTCAGTCATCCAGTCATGTCCGACTTTGCGACCCCATGGACTGCAGCATGCCAGGCTTCCCTGTCCATCACCAACTCCCAGAGCTTGCTCAAACTCATGTCCATCAAGTCGGTGATGCCATCCAACCATCTCATCCTCTGTCGTCCCCTTCTCCTCCTGCCTTCAGTCTTTCCCAGCATCAGGTCTTTTCCAGTGAGTCAGTTCTTTGCATCAGGTGGCCAAAGTATTGGAGCTTCAGCATCAGTCCTTCCAATGAATACTCAGGACTGATTTCCTTTAGGATTGACTGGTTTGATCTCCTTGCAGTCCAAGGGACTCTCAAGAGTCTTTTCCAACACCACAGTTCAAAAGCATCAATTCTTCAGTGCTCAGTCTTCTTTATAGTCCAACTCTCACATCCATACATGACTACTGGAAAAACCATAGCTTTGACTAGATGGACTTTGTTGGCAAAGTAATATCTCTGCTTTTTAATATGCTGTCTAGGTTGGTCATAGCTTTTCTTCCAAGGAGCAAGCGTCTTTTAATTTCATGGCTGCAGTCACCATCTGCAGTGATTTTGGAGCCTCCCCCCACCACACCAAAATAAAGTCTGTCATTGTTTCCCATCTATTTGTTATGAAGTGAAGAGACCAGATGCCATGATCTTAGTTTTCTGAATGTTGAGTTTTAAGCCAATGTTTCACGCACTTCTTTCACTTGCATCAAGAAGATTTTTAGTTCTTCTTCACTTTCTGCTATAAGGGTGGTGTCATCTGCATATCTAAGGTTCCTGACATTTCTCCCAGTAATCTTGATTCCAGCTTGTGCTTCTTCCAGCCTGGCATTTTGCCTGATGTACTCTGCATATAAGTTAAATAAGCAGGGTGACAATATACAGCCTTGACATACTCCTTTTCCAATTTGGAATTAGATCCATGTCTGGTTCTAACTGTTGCTTCTTGACCTGCAAACAAGTTACTCAGGTCCAGGTAAGATGGTCTGGTATTACTTTAATGTAGTCAATAAAGCAGAAGTAGATGTTTTTCTGGAATTCTTTAGCTTTTTCTATGATCCAATGGATGTTAGCAATTTGATCTCTGGTTCCTCTGCCTTTTCTAAATCCATCTGGACCTCTGGAAGTTCTCAGTTCATGTACCATTGAAGCCTAGCTTGAAAGATTTTGAAGCCTAGCATGTGAGAGGAGTGCAATTGTGTGGTAGTTTGAACATTCTTTGGCATTGCCCTTCTTTGGGATTGGAATGAAAACTAATCTTTTTCAGTCCTGTGGCCACTGCTGAGTTTTCCAAATTGGCTGGCATATTGAGTGCAGCACTTTAACAGCATCATCTTTCAGGATTTGAAGTAGCTCAGCTGGAATTCCATCACCTCCACTAGCTTTGTTCATAGTGATGCTTCCTAAGGCCCACTTGACTTCACACTCCAGGATGTTTGGCTTTAGGTGAGTGATCACACCATCATGATTATCCAGGTCATTAAGATCTTTTCTGTATAGTTCTTCATGTATTCTTGCCACCTCTTCTCTCTCTATGATCCAGAAATTCCACTTCTAGCTATATATCTCAAAAAATTAAAATCAGGATCTCAAAGAGATATCTACAGCACCATGTTCATTGTACAATTATTTATAATAGGTAATATATGGATATAGCACAAATATTTATTAACAGATAAATAGATAAAGAAAACATGAAATATGAACCTGGAACACATGATGTTAAGTGAAATAAGTCAATCACAAAAACATATCAATCAAAGAAAGACAAAAATGAAATGATTCCAATTATATGAGGTAACGGAAATGGTCAAACTCATAGAAGCAGAGAATAGAACGATGATTGCTAGGGACCAGGCGGAGGGGGAAATAGGGAGTTGTTCAGTGACTATAATGACACCACCCTTATGGCAGAAAGTGAAGAAGAACTAAAGAGCCTCTTTTTTTTCCCATTTATTTTTATTAGTTGGAGGCTAATTACTTTACAACATTGCAGTGGTTTTTGTCATACATTGAAATGAATTAGCCATGGATTTACATGTATTCCCCATCCTGGTCCCCCCTCCCACCTCCCTCTCCACCTGATCCCTCTGGGTCTTCCCAGTGCACCAGGCCCGAGCACTTGTCTCATGCATCCAACCTGGGCTGGTGATCTGTTTCACCCTAGATAATATACATGTTTCGATGCTGTTCCTAAAGAGCCTCTTGATGAAAGTGAAAGAGGAGAGTGAGAAAGTTGGCTTAAAGCTCAACATTCAGAAAACTAAGATCATGGCATCCGGTCCCATCACTTCATGGCAAATAGATGGGGAAACAGTGGAAACAGTGGCTGACTTTATTTTTCTGGGCTCCAAAATCACTGCAGATGGTGACTGCAGCCATGAAATTAAAAGATGCTTGCTCCTTGGAAGGAAAGTTACAACCAACCTAGACAGCATATTGAAAAGCAGAGACATTACTTTGTCAACAAAGGTCCATCTAGTCAAGGTTATGGTTTTTCCAGTGGTCATTTATGGATGTGAGAGTTGGACTGTAAAGAAAACTGAGCACCAAAGAATTGATGCTTTTGAACTGTGGTGTTGGAGAAGACTCTTGAGAGTCCCTTGGACTGCAAGGAGATCCAACCAGTTCATCCTGAAGGAGATCAGTCCTGGGTGTTCATTGGAAGGACTGATGCTGAAGCTGAAACTCCAATACTTTGGCCACCTGATGTGAAGAGCTGACTCATTTGAAAAGACCCTGATGCTGGGAGGGATTGGGGGCAGGAGGAGAAGGGGACAACAGAGGATGAGATGGCTGGATGGCATCACCGACTCAATGGACATGGGTTTGGGTGAACTCCAGGAGTTGGTGATGGACAGGGAACATGGGGTCGCAAAGAGTCGGACACGACTGAGCGACTGAACTGAACAATGACTATAAAGTTTCAATACAAGTTGAATAAGTTCTAGAGATATGATGTAAAGCATTGTACTTGTAGTTTAAAATACAGTATTTTGCCCTTAAAATTTTGTTAAGAGGATAGACCTTAAGGTAAATGTTCTTACCACCAAAAACAAGGAAGCACGAGAAAACTTTTCAAGATAATGAATATACCTATTTTCTTGATTATAGTGATAGTTTCATGGGTATATTAATAAGTCCAAACTCATCAAATTATATACATTAAATATGCACAGTTTTTGGTTAATTGAGTATACCTTAATACAGCTGTCAAAAATAAAGCAAAAGTATACTGGTTATAAAAAAGATTTATTGAAAGGTAATAATTGTATTTTAAAATTAGACCATTTTAATAGTTACACAATATTTTGAACATACCAAAATCACTGAATTATACTCTTTAAACAGATAAGCATTAATTATGTGTGCATTTTATCTCAATGAGTTTTTTCTAATTAATTTGTTTATTTTAAATGGAAGATAATTACTTTATAACATTATGATGGTTTTTAAAAAATGTGAGGATTAAACAAAATGGTCTCTAGGATCTAGAGGACTCTCAAGTTCAGAAGTTCTATAATGTTAAATCTATTTTATGCATTTTACCACTTTCTGTTGTCTACTTTCTTTACCATACATTCTACTGGATTACTTTCACCTCTGAGCTCAAAATAAAGCAACTTTTAAAACTCCCTTATAGTCTATGGTTGTTAATAAAGGCACTTATCAGGCATTTTTAGATATCTGTAATATTCAAGAAGGCACAGCACAAACTTACACAGCTGAGACAAGATTATTAGGTCAAGGTCCCTGCTTCCAAGCATTTGACAGATATGTACTCAAAGAGCTTCAAATCAATGCAGAAGGAAGTGCTGATGAATATACCAGAGAGAAAAGGCTTGACAGAGTAAGAATTCAAGCTTTTTTGAATAACTATTTGGTAGGTAGACACAAGGGTTACTCCAGACTAAGAAAATCATATGAACAAACAGATACAGACAGGAAGGTCTGTTTTTAATGCCATTTCCCAATGGATGTTGACTATACAATACCAGTCTAATTTCAGCTACCATAAATATTTCAATGCCATAAAATATATTCCGTTAAAAATATCCCATCGTTCATACTCCCTACCTCTATCCTCAAATTAATTTGAATTGGTGAGGCTTTATTGCATTCCTATTCATAATGTTTTGCTTAATGATGACTACTAAGGAAATCAATCTCTTTATGGCGTACTGTGGATTAATAAAGTAGCATTTTTTTTGAAGTCAGAATTGGTATCTCTGCCTCATACTGCCTCAGGAGGCAGTCCAAAACTAAAATAAGAAGACACTCTAATCCTTTTCATGATCCCAATAAAAATATATATTATAAAAGATTACCCTGAAGATTTTGCATTTCAAGACTTTTTGCATTATTAGACTTCATTATTTAGAGCAGTTTCAGGTTTACAGAAAACCTGAACAGAAAGAATAGTTTCTATTTATTTCTCCTCCTTCCTCACCACACACAGTTTCCCTTATGAACATATTATATTACTGTGGTACATTTGTTAACAATGATGAACCAATATTGATGCATTATTATTAACAAGAATTTATAGTTTATATTAGGGTTCACTCTGTGTCGTACAATTCTATAGTTTTGACAAATGCACAATGTCACATGTCCACCATTACAGTATCATACAGAATAGTTTCAGTGCCCTAAAAAATCTTCCATGCTCTACTTATTCATTTCTCCCTGTCTCAATAATTTTGCCTTTTCCAGAATGTTGTATAGTTGGAACCATACATAATATAGACTTTCAGGTTAACTACTTTTCACTTACCAATACATATTTAATCAATGTATACAATATACATCCCTTGATATATTTTTGTGACTTTGATAACATACTTGTTTTTGTCACTGAATAATATTCCATTGTCTGGGACTTCCCTGGTGGCTCAGTGGTAAAGAATCAACCTGCCAATACAGGATGTATCAGTTCCTGTCTTGAGAGAAGGGTTTGATCCTTGGTCAGGGAAGATTTCACATGTGGCAGAGCAATTAAACCTGCATGCCACTGAACCTGTGCTCTAAGGCCTGGGAATCCCAACTACTGAAGCCTGTGCAACTCTAGAGCCTGTGCTCCACAACAAGAGAAGCCACACAATGAGAAGCCCGCACACCACAACTAGAGAGTAGCCCCCACTCACTGAAACTAGAGAAAAGCCAATGCGGCATTGAAGGCTCTGTAAAGCCAAAAATAAATAAATAAATAAAATTATTTTAAAAGTTCCACTGTCTCAGGCTTCCCTGATAGCTCAGTTGGTAAAAAAAAAAAATCTGCCTACAATGCAGGAGACCCCAGTTCGATTCCTGAGTAGGGAAGATCCCTGGAGAAGGGATAGGCTACCCACTCCAGTATTCTTGGGCTTCCCTAGTGGCTCAGCTGGTAAAGAATCTGCCTGCAATGCGGGAGACCTGGGTTCAATTCCTGGGTTGGGAAGATCCCCTGGAGAAGGGAAAGGGTACCCACTCCAGTATTCTGGCCTGGAGAATTCCATGGACTGTACAGTACATGGGGTCACAAAGAGTCGGACACAACTGAGCAACTTTCACTTTAATTTCCTTGTCTGGATATGCCACTGTTTGTTTAACCATTTACCTACTGAAGGATATCTTGGTTGTTTCCAAATGTTGGCAATTATGAATAAGGTTGAATAAATAATTGTGTGCAAGTTTTTCTTTGGACAAAACCCATTTGGGTAAATACCAAGGAGTGAGGTTGTTGGATTATATGGTAAAACTATATTGAACTTTGTCATAAACTGCCAAATTTTCCTCCAAAGTGGCTATACCATTTTCCATTCCCATCAGCAAGATGTTACACTTATTGAAAATTATTCTACTGAAATCTATTTTTGTATTGCATTATGTCACATTCTCAGCCATATGGCCAATTTCTGAATTCAGAAAACGGATGATAAGAGATCAAACTAGTGTGTCATCCAGTTGTCCATGTAGTATTCTGCTGTGATTCCTGACGATCACAATGATTCCTTTCAAAAGGCATTGAGTATTAATGTGCAGATGGTACCTAAGGCTACCTAAGTGAGAAAGAAGAATTTCTAAAAGAATGGATTTTTATGCAATGAAATTGACTTGGAATTCTGTTTTCCAATTTGGCTGAAATTTCTTCAAGGATGTTTACCCACTAATAATAACAGACAGTGTGTATCCAGTGCCTATTGAAAGAACAATGAAGCCAAGCTCAATGAAAAGTAAAGACTGATTGGGGAATAATAATATCTAAAGATCTGAAAATTTGTGAAGGGTAGCTTTCCTTTGGTTGCAAGGAGAGAGACCCAATAAATCTAAATCAAGTAAAAGGACCAGATTCAGTTAAAGATATATGGGAGTCTCAGAGAAAGTGAAGGACAAGAACTAATACATAGTCAGGCCTCACAGGCACTGGGACTGGGATAGGAGTAGAATAGTCATTAAGTGCACACTCTGAAGTCAAAAAGCCTGGGTTCAAATTTTTACTGACTGTGTGACTTTATACACCTCAGTTCAATTCAGTCGCTCAGTCGTGTTTGACACTTTGCAACCCCATGGACTGCAGCACACAAGGCCTCCCTGCCCATCACCAATTCCCTGAAATGCTCAAACTCATGTCCATTGAATCAGTGATGCCGTCGAACCATCTCATCCTCTGTCGTCCCCTTCTCCTGCCTTCATCTTTCCCAGCATCAGGGTCTTTTCTAATGAGTCAGCTTTCCACATCAGGTGGCCAAAGTATTGGAGCTTCAGCTTCAGCATCAGTCCTTCCAATGAATATTCAGGACTGATTTCCTTTAGGATTGAATGGTTTGATTTCCTTGAGTCCAAGGGACTTTCAAGAGTCTTCCTCAACATGGCAGTTTATAAGCATCAATTCTTTGATGCTCGGCTTTCTTTATGCTCAAGTCTCACAACCATACATGAGTGCTGGAAAAACCATAGGTTGGAATATGTGGACTGTTGTTGGCAGAGTAGTGTCTCTGCTTTTCAATATGCCATCTAGGTTTGTCACAGATTTTCTTCCAAGGAACAAGTGCCTTTTAATTTCATGGCTGCAGTCACCATCTGCAGTGATTTTGGAGCCAAAGAAAATAAAGTCTGTCACTGTTTCCATTGTTTCCCCATCTGTTTGCCATGAAGTGATGGGACTGGATGCCATGATCTTAGTTTTTTGAA
The DNA here is from genome assembly GCF_023699985.2 of Odocoileus virginianus. NCBI lineage: Eukaryota > Metazoa > Chordata > Mammalia > Artiodactyla > Cervidae > Odocoileus > Odocoileus virginianus. The sequence continues at coordinate 94,015 of NW_027224362.1, forward strand.
TGTTGAGTTTTAAGCAAGAGTTTTCACTCTCCCCTTTCACTTTCAGCAACAGGCTCTTTAGTTGCGCTTTATTTTCTGCTATAAGGGTGGTGTCATCTGTGTATCTGAAGTTAGTGATATTTCTTCCGGCAATCTTGATTCTAGCTTGTGCTTCATCCAGCCCAACATTTCACATGATGTACTCTGCATGTAAGTTAAATAAGCAGGGTGACAATATACAGCCTTAACGTATTCCTTTCCTAATTTTGAACCAGTCTGTTGTTCCATGTCCAGTTCTAACTGTTGCTTCTTGACCTGCATACAGATTTCTCAGGAGGCAGTTAAAATGGTCTGGTTTTCCCATCACTTTAAGAGTTTACCACAGTTGGCTGTGATCCACACATTCAAGTGTTTTACTTCAGTCAGGGCAGCATAAATACAAGTTTTTCTGGAACTCTCTTGCTTTTTCTATGATCCAACAGATGTTGGCAATTTGATCTCTGGTTCCTCTACCTTTTCTAAATGCAGCTTGAACATCTGGAAGTTCACGGTTCACATACTGTTGAAGCCTCCATTGGGGAATTTTGAGCATATCTGTGCTAGCATGTGAAATGAGTGCAATTGTGTGGTAGTTTGAACATTCTTTGGCACTGCCTTTCTTTGGAATTAGAATGAAAACTGACTTTTTCCAGTCCTGTGGCCACTGCTGAGTTTTCCAAATTTGCTGTCATATTGAGTGCAGCACTTTCACAGCAACATCTTTTAGGATTTTAAATAACTCAGCTGAAATTCCATCACCTCCACTGGCTTTGTTCATGGCAATGCTTCCTAAAGCACACTTGACTTCACACTCTAGGATTTCTGACTCTAGGTGAGATATGACACCATCATGGTTATCTGGGTCATGAAGATCTTTTTTGTATAGTTCTTCTGTGTATTCTTGCCACCTTTTCTTAATATCTTCTGCTTCTGTTAGGTCCATACCATTTCTGTCCTTTATTGTGCCCATCTTTGCATGAAATGTTTCCTTGGTATCTCTAATTTTCTTGAAGAGATCTCTAGTCTTTCCCATTCTATTGTTCTCCTCTATTTCTTTATCACTGTGGAAGGCTTTCTTACCTCTCTTGCTGTTCTTTGCAACTCTGCATTCAGATGGGTATAGATTTCTATTTCTCCTTTGTGTTTAGCTTCTCTTCTTTCCTCAGCTATTTGTAAGGCTTCCTCAGACAACCATTTTGCCTTTTTGCATTTATTTTTCTTGGGGATGGTCTTGATCACTGCCTCCTGTACAATGTCATGAACCTCTGTCCATAGTTCTTCAGGAACTCTGTCTATCATATCTAATCCCTTGAATATATTTATCATTTCTATTGTATAATGGTAAGGGATTTGATTTAGGTCATACATGAAGTGGTTCTAGTGGTTTACCCTACTTCCTTCAAATTAAGTCTGAATTTTGTAATAAGGAGTTAATAATTTGAGCCACAGGCAGCTCCCTGTCTTGTTTTGCTGACTGTATAGAGCTTCTCCATCTTTGGCAGCAAAGAATGTCATCAATCCTTTGTATTGTTGGAAGAGGGTGTTTGGTATGACCAGTGTGTTCTCTTGGCAAAACTATGTTAGCCTTTGTCCTGCTTCATTTTTTACCCCAAGGCCTAATCTGCCTATTACTCCAGGTATCTCTCTTTTTTTTTTTCCATTTATTTTTATTAGTTGGAGGCTAATTGCTTTACATCATTGCAGTGGTTTTTGTCATACATTGAAATGAATTAGCCATGGATTTACATGTATTCCCCATCCCGGTCCCCCCTCCCACCTCCCTCTCCACCCGATCCCTCTGGGTCTTCCCAGTGCACCAGGCCCGAGTTGGAAATAGAACTGCCATATGACCCAGCAATCCCACTTCTGGGCATACACACCGAGGAAACTAGATCTGAAAGAGACACGTGCACCCCAATGTTCATCGCAGCACTGTTTATAATAGCCAGGACATGGAAGCAACCTAGATGCCCATCAGCAGACAAATGGATGAGGAAGCTGTGGTACATATACACCATGGAATATTACTCCAGGTATCTCTTGACTTCCTCCTTTCATGTTCCAGTCCCCTATGATGAAAAGGACATCTTTTGGGGGTGTTAGTTCTAGAAGTCTTGTAGGTCTTCATAGAACCATTCAACTTCAGCTTCTTTGGCATTAGTGGTTGGGGCATAGACTTGGATTACTGTGATACTGAATGGTTTGCCTTGAAAACAAAGATCATTCTGTCATTTTTGAGATTGCACCCAAGTACTGCATTTCAGACTCTTTTGTTGACTATGAGGGCTACTCCATTTCTTCTAAGGGATTCTTGCCACAGTAGTAGATATAATGGTTATCTGAATTAAATTCTCCCATTCCAGTCCATTTTAGTTTGCTGATTCCTAAAATGTTGATGTTCACTCTTGCCATCTCCTGTTTGACCACTTCCAATTTGCCTTGATTCATAGACCTAACATTCCAGGTTCCTATACAATATTGTTCTTATAGCATCAAACTTTACTTCTATCACCAATCATTTCTACACATGGGCATTGTTTTTGCTTTGGCTCCATCACTTCAATCTTTCTGGAGTTTTTTTTTTTTTTTCCACTCTTCTCCAATAGTATGTTGGGCTACTACCGACCTGGGGACTTCATCTTTCAGTGTCATATATTTTTGCCTTTTTATACTGTTCATGGGATTCTCAAGGCAAGAATACTGAAGTGGTTTGCCATTCCCTTCTCTAGTGGACCATGTTTTGTCAGAACTCTCCACTATGACCCTTCTATTTTGGGTGGCCCTATATGGCATGGCTCATAGTTTCATTGAGTTAGACAAGGCTGTGGTCCATGTGATCAGTTTGGTTAGTTTTCTGTGATTGTGGTTTTCATTCTCTCTGCCCTCTGATGAAGGATAAGAGGCTTATGGAAGCTTCCTGATGGGAGAGACTGACTGTGGGGGAAACTGGGTCTTGTTCTGATGGGCTGGGCCATGCTCAGTAAATCTTTAATCCAATTTTCTGTTGATGGGCTGGGCTGTATTCCCTCCCTGTTTTGTGGCCTGAGGTCAAACTGTTGACCCATGCCTCCACTGGAGACTCCTGGACACTCATAGGCAAGTCTGGCTCAGTCTCTTGTGGGGACACTGTTCCTTTCTCCTGGCTCCTGGTGTGCACAAGGTTTTGTTTGTGTCCTCCAAGAGTCTGTTTCCCTACTCCTATGGAAATTCTGTAATCAAGTCCCACTGGCTTGCAAAGTCAAATTCTCTGGGGGTTCTCATCTGCTTGGTGGCTGTATGGTGGGGCTAATGGCAAACTCCTCCAAGAAGGCTTATGCCACCTGCTGCATGACCCAGGTCTGCTGCAGTCAGAGCCACTGTCCCTGTGGCAGGCCACTGCTGACCTCTTCCTCTGCAGGAGACACTCCAAGGCAGGCCTGGATCAGTCTCTGTGGGGCTTTGGGTCGTGGTGTACACAAGGTTTTGTTTGAGCTCTCCGAGTGTCTCTGGTGGGTATGGGGTTTGATTCTAAATGCAATTTCATCCCTCCTACCATCTTGCTTGTGGCCCAACTGCTAAAGAATCTGCCTGCAATGCGGGAGACCTGGGTTCAATCCCTGGGTTGGGAAGATCCCCTGGAGAAAGGAAAGGCTACCCACTCCAGTATTCTGGCCTAGAGAATTCCATGGACTGTATAGTCCATGGGGTTGCAAAGAGTTGGACAGGACTGAGTGACTTTCACTTTCACCATCTTCTTGGGGCTTCTCCTTTGGCTTTGGATATGGGGTACCTTTTTTTGGTGGGATCCAACATTCTCCTCTTGATGGTTGTTCAGCAGTGGGTTCCAATTTTGGAGTTCTTACTGGAGAAGATGACCACACGTCATTCTACTCTACCAGCTTGAATATTATGGGACCTACAAGGGATTTCTGAAGCAAGATTCTGGAGCAGCTCATTACCATGTGCAGCAGGCACAGCTACACATGGCAGCAGGTTTCACCCTGGGGTGAAGAATATAATCAGTCTGATTTCAATATTGACCATTTGGTGATGTCCATGTGTAGAGTCATCTCTTGCATTGTTGACAAGAGGGTGTTTGCTGTGACCAGTGTGTTCTCTTGGCAAAACTCTGTTAGCCTTTGCCTGCTTCATTTTGTACTCCAAGGCCAATCTTGCCTGTTACTCCAGGTATCTCTTGACTTCCACTTTTGCATTCCATTCCCCTATGATGAAAAGGACATCTTTTTTTGGGTGTTAGTTCTAGAAAGTCTTGTAGGTCTTCACAGAACTGTTCAGCTTCAGCTTCTTTGGCATTAGTGGTTGGGGCATAGACTTGGATTACTGTGATATTGAATGATTTGCCTTGGAAATGAACAGAGATCATTCTGTCATTTTTGAGATTGCACCCAAGTACTGCATTTTGGACTCTTGTTGACTATGAGGCTACTCCATTTCTTCTAAGGGATTCTTGCCCACAGTAGTAGATATAATGGTCATCTGAATTAAATTCGCCCATTCCAGTCCATTTTAGTTCACTGATTCCTAAAATGTTGATGTTCATTCTTGCCATCTCCTGTTTGACCATCCTTCCAATTTACCTTGATTCATGGACCTAAAATTCCAGGTTCCTATGCAATATTGTTCTTTACAGCATCAGACTTTACTTCCATCACCAGTCACATCCACAACTGGGCGTTGTTTTCACTTTGGCTCAGCCTCTTCATTCTTTCTTGAGCTCTTTCTCCCTTTCTACTTCAGTCTTTTTCTTTATATCTGTTTATGGGGTGGCTCAGACGGTAAAGCGTCTGCCTACAATGTGGGAGACCCGGGTTCAATCCCTGGGTCGGGAAGATCTCCTGGAGAAGGAAATGGCAACCCACTCCAGTATTCTTGCCTGGAAAATCCCATGGATGGAGGAGCCTGGTAGGCTACAGTCCACGGGGTCACAAAGAGTCAGACACGACTGAGTGACTTCACTTTCACTTTCACTTTCTGTTCTCCTTTTACTGAAAACTATTTTCCTTTTTCTCCACTATATATTATTTTTATTCTCTCAAAATTTCAGCTTAAGGATCATCTTTTATATTTGATTCTTGGTTAATGTAGCTAAAGGTTTCTTTTTTGGCTTACTATATTTCAGTCCCATGGCTATTTAGTGTAGTAGTTAAAGTATAGACTCTTAATCCAGACTGCTTAAGTTTCAATCTTAACTCTGCCACTTACTACCTATGTGCCCTTGAGCAGGTTACTTAGCCTCTCTGTGATTTCACTTCCTTATTTGTTAAAAGATATTAATAATAATTGAATCTATCCCATAGTTTGTTGGAGGTTGAATGAGTTAAGATTTTTCAAGGTACATATAGTATGTGCTGCATGAGCATTTGCTATCATTAATATGGCAGTTCTCAAAGCATACTTTGTGATTTTTTCATGAGATGTTAAATTGTATAAATTCTAACTTCAAAAGAAACTGGTGGAAGGGGGTACAGGAAGAGTTCAAGAAGAGGGAAGAGAAAAGTTAGGAGAGGCAGTATACCACTTATCAAGATACAAAAATAGAGTATGCCTTTCCCCACCCCCACCCCCCAATAAGAAAGCACTTGGTTTAGACATATTTAGTTGGCAACAGAACCTCCAAGTGGAAATTTCTGGAGGCAGTTTGAGAAACTGATTTGAAGCTCAGATGCAACGTCAGGACTAGAATACAGATTTGATCACTATTTTACATAGAAAATATCTGAAGAATTGAGATTTCACCAAGGGAAATCAAAGGGTGCTAAGACTGACTTCTGGGAATTGCCTGCATTTAAGAAGTGGGAGAAAAAAAAAAAAAGAAGTGGGAGAAAGAAAAGAGAAAGAAGGAGTCATTGAAAAGATCAAGGAACATCCTGTGACCCCAGATTCAACAAATAGTTTCAAGAAAGCAAGGACAATCAGCAGTTCTTGTTAAATGCTCAAGAACACTCTTGTTTTGCTTGAGTTTGGCAGTTAGGGCTAGAGAATAAGAGATCACTGATGATCTCCAGAGAACAAATTAGGTAAAGCCACAGGATATAAAGAATGCAGGGGGTCATGAGGCAAGAAGTTTGGCAAATAAAATAACTAAGGAAGATAACGTTAGGAGAGTGACAGAGTCAAGTAAAAGATCTCCTGAATTCACACCCAAAATGGATAAGACCTATGAAGCTTTCATCAATTAGCATTCCATCCTGTCACAAAAAAATCTAATTATTTTCATTTACATTAGTTGTATTCTGCAAACATCTGAATTTATTGTAATATATTAGAAATGTCTTATCTAATTTTAAAAAATAAATGCAATTTGCTATATTACAATAGGCTAAGTAAAAGTAACATTAGTTACTTGTATTTCAAGAAACTAATTGGAAATTATATATGAATAGCCTATTGGACAGCTATTTAATATCTGGAAACTTTGTGTATATATGTGTGTCTCTGTGTGTGAGTGTGCATGTGCACTCAAAATATAAAATGTTTTTTTTTAATTTTTATTGAAGTATATTTGATATACATTATATAAGTTTTAGGTATAAAACAGTGATTCATATTTTAAAGATTATATTCAATTTACAGTTACTATAAGATATTGGATATATTCCTTGTGTTGTACACTATATCCTTATAGCTTATTTATTTTAGACATAGTAATTAGTACCTCTTAATTCCTAGGCTTATCTGGCCCCTCTCTCTTTCCCTCTCCCCACTGGTAACCACTAGTTCATTCTCTATATCTGTGAGCTTGCTTCTTTTTTGTTGTGTTCATTAGTTAGTTTGTTTTTAGATTTCACATTTAAGTGTAACATAAAGCATTTGTTTTCACTTGTCTGGCTTATTTCATTTACCATAATACCATACAAGTCATCCATGTTATTGCAAATGGCAATTTTTTTTGTTTTATGGCTGAATAATATTCTATATATATATATATATATATATATATATATATATATATATATATACACACCACATCTTCTTTATCCATTCATCTGTCAATGGACATTTAGGTTGCTTCCATATCTTGGCAGTTGTAAATAATGCTGCTATGAATATTGGGATGCATACATAGATTAGTCTTTTTTTCCAGTTATATACACAGACGTGAAATAGCTGGGAAACATGATATTCTATTTTTAGCCTTTTGAGGAACCTACATAATGTTTTAAACAGTGCCTTCACTGATTCACATTCTCACCAACAGCATACAAGTGTTCTCTTTTCTCCACAACCTCACCAACATTTGTTATTTGTGGGTTTTTTTATATGAAAAATGTGAGGTGATATCTTATTGTTGCTTCAGTTAGCATTCTCTACTTTTTAATAGTGTTAATCATCTTTTCTTGTGCCTGTTGGCCATCTGGATATCTTCTTTAGAAAAATGTCTATTCAGAACTCCCACCCATTTTTTTTGTTGGGCTGTTTTTTCTTTTAAAAAATTTTTATTGGAGGATAATTGCTTTACAATGTTGTGTTAGTTTCTGCTGTGCAACGTGAATCTGTGACGATCTATAGGGTGGAGAGATTGGAGCAAGGATGCTTGATTTTTTTATTGTGAGTTGTTTGAACTGTTTTATATGTTTTGGATATTAACCCCTCGTTGGTTATATCATATGCAGGTATTTTCCCATTCAGTAGGTTGTTTCTCCATTCTTTCTATAATTTCCTTTGCTGTGCAAAGACTTTTAAGTTTGCTTAGATACCATTTGTTTATTTTTGCTTTTATTTCCTCTGTTTAGGGGACAATTCCAAAAAAAATACTGCTATGATATATATCAAAGAGTGATCCAAATATTTTTTTGCTAGGAGTTTTATGTTTTCTGGGCTTAGCATTTAGGTCTTTAATCCATCTTGAGTTTATTTTGCATTTAGTGTTAGAAAACGTTCTAATTTAATTCTTCCATATCTAGCTGTCCTATTTTCCCCCACCAGACTTTTATGGCTTTTCTCCATTGTTTATTTTTGCCTCCTTTGTCATAGATTAACTAACCATAAGTACATGGGTTTATTTCTGAGCTTTCTATTCTGTTCCATTGACATATTTCTTTGTTTTTGTGCTGGTAGATTCTGTTTTGATTACTGTAGCCTTTGTAATATAGTCAGAAATATGGTAGTATGATTCCTCCAGCTCTGTTCTTTCTCAAGATTGTTTTGGCTATTTGAGTTCTTTTGTGTTTTCTTACAATTTTTAAAATTATTTGTTCTATTTCTGTTACAAATGCCACTGATATTTTGACAGAGATTGCATTGAATCTGTAGATTGCCTTAGGGTCATTTAAACAATAATAATTCTTCCAGTCCATGAACAAGGTATATTTTTCCATCTGTTTGTGTCATCTGCAATTTCTTTCAACAGTGTCCTATAGATTTCTGAGTACAGGTCTTTTACTTTCTTAGATAGGCTATTCCTTGGCATTTAATTATCTTTGATGTGATTATAAATGAGATTGCTTCCTTAATTTTTATTTCTGATAACTCATTTCTAGTGTATAGAAATGCAGCAGATTTCTGTATATTAATTTTGTATCCTGAAACACTATCAAATTTATTGCTGAGCTCTAGTGCTCTTCTAGTGGCATCTTTAGAATTTTTATGTATAATGTCATGTCATCTGCAAATAGTGACGGTTTAACTTCTTCCCAATCTGTATTCCATTTATTTCTTTTTCTGTTATAATCACTGTGGCTAGGACTTCCAATCTTATGTTTAATAAAAATGACAAAAGTGAGCAGTCCTGTCTTGTTCTTGATCTTAGGAGAAATGATGTTGGATGTTGGCTTACTGTATGTGACCTTTAGTATGTGGAGGCATTTTCCTTCTATGCCCACATTCTGGATAGTTTTTCCCTAAACAGATGCTGTTTTGTCAAATATTTTCTGCATCTATTGAAGTAATCATATGATTTTTATTCTTCAATTTGTTAATGTGGAGTATCACATTGATTGATTTCTGGATATTGAACAATCTGAATCCCTCAGATAAGTCCCACTTGATCATAACATATGATCCTTTTATTGTATTCTTGAAATCAGTTATTAATATTTTGTTGAGGATTTTTATATCTATTATCTTCAGTGATATTTAACTGTAATTTTCCTTTGTTTGTGTGTGATATTTTTCTCTGGCTTTGATATCAGGTGATTTTGGCCTTGTATAGTGAGTTTAGAAAAGTTCCTTCCTTTGCAATATTTGGAATCATTTGACAATGATAGTTTTTAACTCTTCTCTAAATGTTTTGATTAGAATTCATCTGCGAAGCCATTTGGTTCTTGACTTTTACTGGTTGGCATCTTTTTATAACTGATTCAATTTCATTACTGGTAATTGGTCTGTTCATGCTTTCTATTTATTTCCTGTTCAGTCTTAGATTGTACATTTTAAGGAATTTGTTCATTTCTTTTAGTTTGTCCATTTTATTTTTATTTAGCTGTTTGTATTAGTATATTTTGATCCTCTGTATTTCTGTGGTTTCCTTTTTTATTTCTGCCTTTACTGATTTGGGCCCTCATATGTTCTCTTTATAAGTCAAGCCAAAGGTTTATCAATTTTGTTTATCGTTTCAAAAAAATCAGATCTTTTACTTTCATTGATCTTTTCTATGGCATTTTAGTCTCCATTTCATTTATTTGTGCTCTGATCTTTATTATTTCTTTCTTTCTACTAATTTTGAGTATTTTTTGTTCTTCATTTTCTACCTCCTTTAGGTGTAAGTTTAGGTTGTATATTTGAAATTTTTTCTTGTTTCCTGAAGTAAGTTTGTATTGCTATAAAATTCCCTCTTAAAACTGCTTTTTCTGCATCCCATAGATTTGGGATAATGACTGTGGATATAGATGATTTTACTGCTTTTGTCTTTTAAATACCCTACTAGCTTTGTGTGTGAACTATTTCCTACCTTACTGTGTGTTTTCCTTTCCTGTGAGCTTTTTTATTTCATGATTTTCTTGTTTCTAGTAGTGGTGGTTTCTTTTTTACCTAGAGAAGTTCACTTAACATTTGTTGTGAGGCTGATTTGGTGCTACTAAACACTTTTAGCTTTTGCTTGTCTGTAAGTATTTTGATCTCTCCATCACACCTGAACAATAACCATGTCAGGTAGAGTATTCTTGTTTTTCAAGTTCATCACTTTAAATACATCATGCCATTCTTTTCTGGCTTGTAGACTTTCTGTTGAAAAGTTAGTTGATAGCCTAATGGGAGTTCCATAGTATGTAATGTTGCTTTTCCCTTGATGTTTTTAATATTATTTCTTTTTCTTTATTTTTTTTTCAATTTTAGTTACAATATGTATTGCTGTGTTCCTCTCTGGGTTAATCTTGTATGGGATTCTCTGTGCTTCCTGGAATTGGATGGCCATTTACTTTCCCAAGTTATAGAAATTTTCAAATATTATGCATTCAGTTATATTCTCAGGCCCTTTCTCTTTCTCTTCTTCTTCTGAGGCCACTATAATGCAAATTCTAATACACTTGGTGTTGTTCCAGAAGTCTCTTAAACTATCATCATTTTTTTCATTTTTTTTTTTTTCTTTAGCACAATTGATTTCCAACACTCTGAACTCTGGGCCCATGATCTACTCCTCTGTATAGTTTAATTTATTGCTGATTTCTTCTAGTGTATTTTTCATTTCAACTCTAGTTTTCTTCATCTCTGTTTGATTGTTCCTTATATATTCTCTTTGTTTAAAACTTCTAACTTCTCAGTGTGCATCCATTCTTTTCCCAAGTTCTTTGATCATCTTAACAATCACGACCCTGAACTCTTTCTCATGTAGATTGAAAAAGAGTAGGCTTATCTCCACTTCACTTAGTTCTTCTTCTAGGGTTTTATCTTGTTCTTTCATTTTGAATGGGAGCTTCCCCAATAGCTCAGTTGGGTAATCTTTTTTTTTTTTTCCTTGTTTTATTTATTTATTTATTTTTTAAATTTTTTTTAAATTTTTATTAGTTGGAGGCTAATTACTTTACATCATTACAGTAGTTTTTGTTATACATTGAAATGAATTAGCCATGGATTTACATGTATTCCCCATCCCAATCCCCCCTCCCACCTCCCTCTCCACCCGATCCCTCTAAAGAATTTGCCTGCAACGTGGAAGACCTGGGTTTGACCCCTGGGTTAGGAAGATCCTCTGGAGAATGGAAAGGCTATCCGTTCCAGTATTCTGGCCTGGAGAATTCTATGGACTGTACAGTCCATGGGTTCACAAAGAGTCAAACAGGACAGAGTGACTTTCACTTTCATTTTGAACACACTGTTTTTGCCTTATTTTACTTAAGTTCCTGTTTCTATTTTTATATATCTGGTTAGTTGGTTATATTTCCCAAACTTGGAGAAGTGGCCTTCTTTAGGAGATTTCCTGTGAGTCCCAGTAGGATTCTCCCCTCTCATCACCAGACCTATATACATTAGGGATTTCCCCAGTGAAGATTGCACATGTCTTTCTGTTGTGACAGGCTGATTACATCGTCAGCCTGGTAGGCTTCGTTGGTCACCAGTCTGGTTGGTTGCCAGGCCCTGTCTGCTGCCTCCTGTGAAGGTGGGTGATTGCTGATTGGTGGGACTGTGTCATGAGACAACTTATTTCAGGACCCCAGGGACCCTCAGGGCTAGCGCTAGTTTACTGATGAGTAAAGCCAGGTATGGGGTTAATGCCAGCCTACTGGTGGGGAAAATCAGGTCCTAGGGTCTGACTGTAGGACCTGGGGTTTCCAGAACTAGTGTAGGATTTCTGGTGGATGCGGCCAGTTCTTGAAAGAGTTGGCTATAGGTCTGGGGTGTTCCAAAGCTTGTGTTGGCCTATCAGTGGATGGAGCCAGGACCCAGACAATCTCAAGGCAATATTCGGTCTGTTGTCCATAGGTTGCAAAACTGCATTTTTCTTGCAGCTGGTATCTGTGCACCAGTGGGTGAACCTGGGCCTGAGGCTAGAGAAAGCTCACTGGTGAAAAAGGCTGGGGCCAAGCCATTCCCAGGACAGGAACTGGCTTGCTAGTGGATAGGCTGCAACTGCAGACCACAAAGCTGTGTGTTTTTGTTTTTGTTTTTTATGGCTGGTGTCTGCCCCCCAGTGGGTAAGGCTAAGCCCAAGGTTCGAGCAGGCTCCTTTGAGGGAGTAGTCAGGACTCATGGCATTCTGGGGCTAGAGCCTATCCACTTATGTGTAGGAAGTTGTATCATGGGGTTTCTGGCTGGAGGGCCTTGGGATCCTAAGTCTAGTGACTGTGCATTGATGTGGGGGGCCAGGTCCTGGGCTCCCTAGTGGCAGGACTATGTCCAGGGTTTGCTGTTTGCTCAGGTGGTCTTAAGACAGCCTGTGGCTGATGGGTGGCACTGTGTCCAAGCCCAGTTAGTTGCTTTGCCTGAGATATCCCAACACTGGTGCCTAAAGGTTGTTGGGTGGGGACAAGGATGAATTCTGGGGCTAAAAAGATAGAGGGATGATTTCAAAATGGCACTTTCCAGCACCAGTGTCATTACAGAAGAAGCTCCTAAAATGCCTGCTGCCAGTGTCTGTGTCCCCAGGTTGAGGTGCAGTTGTTTCTTGTCTCTCTAGAAGGATCTCTAAGACCATTAGGTAGGTCTGATCCAGGTTCCTATCAAAATTACTGCTTATACCCTGGTTCCCAGAATGTATGAGATTTTGTATGCACCTTTTAAGAGTGAAGTCTCTCTTTCCCCCAGCTCTCTGAGACTCCCAAAATTAAGCTCCACTGTCTTATAAAGCCAAATGCTCTAGGATCTCAAGTTATTGCAGGACTCCTGGGCTGGAGGTCCAACTGGGACTCAGAACTCTTACTCCTTAGGGAGAACCACTGTGATTATGATTGCTCTTCTTTCTGTGGATTGCCAAACCTTGGGTATGGGACTTGACTATGTCATGCCTTCACCTCTCCTACCTGTCTGGATATGGTTCTTTCTTTACATCTTTATTTGTAGATCTTCTCTGGAAGGTTCCATTCTTTTTATTCATGATTGTTCTGCAAATAATTGTCATTTTGTTGTGCCTATGAGAGGAGGTGAGCTCAGCGTCTTTCTATTCCCCCATCTTGCCACCAACCTAAATTGTTTTTTAAAATAGTTAAAATTTCATCTCCTCCACAGCATCGAAACATGTATATTATCTAGGGTGAAACAGATCACCAGCCCAGGTTGGATGCATGAGACAAGTGCTCGGACCTGGTGCACTGGGAAGAACCAGAGGGATCGGGTGGAGAGGGAGGTGGGAGGGGGGATCGGGATGGGGAATACATGTAAATCCATGGCTGATTCATGTCAATGTACGACAAAACCCACTACAATATTGTAAAGTAATAAGCTTCCAACTAATTTAAAAAAAAATTTCATCTCTTCCATAAAACCTTTCCTGATCACTCCAGTATGCATTTGTGCAACTTCTAAACTGATAACTATCCTTTTAAAATGCACTGGTTTGTCATATTTCTTCTAGTTTTCTCAAACAGTCCTTTAAATGTTGCTATTGAGCTTTCATCCTTTGGTCTTGTCTGCCTATCTCCTTCATTAATGTGTGAAATTCACAAGAGCTTTTATTTTGTTAATAGTTGTAACCCCAAAATATTTAGCATAAAACTTGCACATAGTAGAAAATTGATGATTGTTTATTGCTTTGAATTTTTTAATATCCTGATAATTTGCACAAAAGTTCCATGTATTTTCATATTATTGGCCCATGCAATGCAGTCATTTTAAACAGCAAACTAATAGCGAACATGTCATTTTTAGCCTTCATGTTCTTCTAAATTTTAACTTAATTTTAAATTTTAACCTTCTGTGTATTTGAAAGGTGGTAGACTTAGAAAGCCTTGCACCATTATTGATCTTTTGAACAGTCTCCTCCTCGAACTTTCTGATATCTTTTAGTCTTCACTGTTACAGTGGTTTCACCCTTAGCTTTTACATGTGTATCATTTATTCATATAACATCTCTGATTCTTTTCCACTGAGGACTAAATAATTTTTCAAGCTTTCCCTTTCATTTATGAGTTATTTTTCCATTTTATTTAGAAATAAATGCAGACAAAATGGATAGACTGATGCCATAGACATACCAAGACAGGAAAGTTTCCACTTGACAAAACAACTGCAAATCCAAATGCCTACTTACCACCTTTTTCTCTGCCTGTGTAGATCTAAAGCATAACTGTAATTCTAACACAAGGACTTAGGTGATGGAGGAGGAAAAAGGCAAGTGAGGAAAAAAAAACAAGTCAGGATTCAGGCAACAAGATGAAAGGCAGTATTAGAAGGGAAAGAAAAGGAAAGCTTATTTTTCACATTGAATGTTTCTCAGACGCTAGTTTTATCTTTATATGATGTTCTCATTTCCAGGAAAAAAATCAAGTGGGAGGAAGCTTTATTCCTTCCTCTACCTAGAGAGTCGGACATGACTGAGTGACTGAACTGAACTGAACTACATACAGAACATAAATTTTCTTTCTTTTTTTCCAGTGGGGGCAGTAGTATTTGCATTTTTTATTTATTTGTTTTTTTTTTTTTTAATTTTTATTAGTTGGAGGCTAATTACTTTACATCATTACAGTAGTTTTTGTTATACATTGATATGAATTAGCCCTGGATTTACATGTATTCCCCATCCCAGTCCCCCCTCCCACCTCCCTCTCCACCCGATCCCTCTGGGTCTTCCCAGTGCACCAGGCCCGAGCACTTGTCTCATGTACCCAACCTGAGCTGGTTATCCGTTTCACCCTAGATAATATACATGTTTCAATGCTGTTCTCCTGAAACATCCCACCCTCTCCTTCTCCCAGAGTCCACAAGTCTGTGGAAACCAGATCTGAAAGAGACACGTGCACCCCAATGTTCATCGCAGCACTGTTTATAATAGCCAGGACATGGAAGCAACCCAGGTGCCCATCAGCAGACGAATGGATGAGGAAGCTGTGGTACATATACACCATGGAATACTACTCAGCCATTAAAAAGAATTCATTTGAATCAGTTCTAATGAGATGGATGAAACTGGAGCCCATTATACAGAGCGAAGTAAGCCAGAAAGATAAAGACCATTACAATATACTAACACATATATATGGACTTTAGAAAGATGGTAACGATAACCCTATATGCAAAACAGAAAAAGAGACTCGGATGTATGGAACAGACTTTATTTGTTTTTTAATTGGAGGAAAATTGCTTTACAATGTTGTGTTGGTTCTGCCATACAACATGAATCAGCAATAACTATATGTATATCCCCTCCCTCTTGAGCTAACCTCATCTCCCCGCATCCCACCCCTCTAAGTCATCACAGAGCATGAGGTTGGGCTCCCTGTGTATTTGGCAACTTCTCACCATTTATTTTACATATGATAGTGTATATATGTCAATGCTACTTTGTCCATTCATCCCATTCGCTCCTTCCCTCACTGTGTCCACAAGTTCCTTCTCTACATATACATCTCCATACCTTTCCTGCAAATAGGAAATAACATTTTCCTAGATTCCATATATATGCATTAATATATGGTATTTGTTTTTCTCTTTCTGACTTACTTCACTCTGTATAACAGGCTCTAGGTTCATCCACCTCACTAGAACTGACTCAAATTCATTCCTTTTATGGCTGAGTAATATTCTACATCTTTCAATGGACATTGACACATCCACACATTTTATATATATATATATCTCCATCCTTTGATGGACATCTAGGTTGCTTATATGTCCAAACCATTGTAAATAGTGCTGCAATGAACAGTGGGATGCTTGCATCTTTTATTTATTTATTTTTTAGAGATACCTTTTTTTTCAATTATTTTTATTGGTTGGAGGCTTTACAATATTGAAGAGGGTTTTGTCATACATTGACATGAATCAGCCATGGAGTTACATGTATTCTCCATCCCGATCCCCCCTCCCACCTCCCTCTCCACCCGATCCCTCTGGGTCTTCCCAGTGCACCAGCCCGGAGCACTTGTCTCATGCATCCAACCTGGGCTGGTGATCTGTTTCACTATAGATAATATACATGTTTCAATGCTGTTCTTTCGAAACATCCCACCCTCGCCTTCTCCCACAGAGTCCAAAAGTCTGTTCTGTACATCTGTGTCTCTTTTTCTGTTTTGCATATAGGGTTATCATTACCATCTTTCTAAATTCCATATATATGTGTTAGTATGCTGTAATGTTCTTTATCTTTCTGGCCTACTTCACTCTGTATAATGGGCTCCAGTTTCATCCATCTCATTAGAACTGATTCAAATGAATTCTTTTTAAAGGCTGAGTAATATTCCATGGTGTATATGTACCACAGCTTCCTTATCCATTCATCTGCTGATGGGTATCTAGGTTGCTCCCATGTCCTGGCTATTATAAACAGTGCTGCGATGAACATTGGGGTGCACGTGTCTCTTTCAGATCTGGTTTCTTTGGTGTGTATGCCCAGAAGTGGGATTGCTGGGTCATATGGCAGTTCTATTTCCAGTTTTCTCCACACTGTTCTCCATAGTGGCTGTACTAGTTTGCATTCCCACCAACCGTGTGAGAGGGTTCCCTTTTCTCCACACCCTCTCCAGCATTTATTGCTTGTAGACTTTTGGATAGCAGCCTTCCTGACTGGCGTGTAATGGTACCTCACTGTGGTTTTGATTTGCATTTCTCTGATAATGAGTGATATTGAGCATCTTTTCATGTGTTTGGTAGCCATCTGTATGTCTTCTCCCCAGAATATTGGAAATAAAAGCAAAAATAAACAAATGGGACCTAATGAAACTTAAAAGCTTTTGCACAACAAAGGAAATTATAAGCAAGGTGAAAAGACAGCCCTCAGATTGGGAGAAAATAATAGCAAATGAAGCAACAGACAAAGGATTAATCTCAAAAATATACAAGCAACTCCTGCAGCTCAACTCCAGAAAAATAAATGACCCAATCAAAAAATGGGCCAAAGAACTAAACAGACATTTCTCCAAAGAAGACATACAGATGGCTTGCATCTTTTAGAATTGTGGTTTTCTCAGAGTATATGCCCAGTAGTGGGATTGCTGGGTCATATGGTAGTTTTATTCCTAGTTTTTAAAGGAATCTCCATACTGTTCTCCATAATGGCTGTATCAGTTTATATTCCCACCAACAGTGTAGGAGGGTTCCCTTTTCTCCACATTCTCTCCAGAATTTATTTTTGTATATTTTTTTTTTTTTGATGATGGCCATTCTGACTCGTGTGAGGCAATATCTCATTGTAGTTTTGATTTGCATTTCTTTAATGATTAGTGATGTTGAACATCTTTTCATGTGTTTATAGGCCATCTGTATGTCTGTGTGGAGAAATGTCTAAGTGTTCTGCCCATTATTTGATTTGGCTGTTTGTTTTTCTGATATTGAGCTATATGAGCTGTTTGTATATTTTGGAGACTAATGCTCTGTCAATTGTTTCATCTGCAATAATTTTCTCCTATTCTGAGTGTTGTCTTCTTTCATAAAGCTTCAATTTTTATTTTTTTAATTATAAAAGTATGATAACACATTTACAGGAGACTTGGAAAATACAGAACAAGTTACATATAGTTTCACTATATATTACAATTATTTTTTTAAGTAGATAAATTAAGATTTTTAGTTGGAGTTTCAATATCAACTCTCAAATATTAGTAGAATAAATATACAGAGAAGTAGGATATAGTAGACCTGAAAAGCACTGTGAACCAATTCAACATAATTAAGATTTATACAATTTTCACACAAGTAAGATACAAATTCTGTTCAAGTTCCCATAGACCTTAAACTAGAAGACATTGAAATATATTGAGGGATATAAAACAAGGTGCAAAAATATCATGGTCTAAAAGTATTGAAATCCTACAGAGTCTGTTCTCTTATCACTGTGGAATTGTTAGAAATCAATATCAAAATATATTTGGTGGGAGGGGGGAACGGGATGGGGAATACATGTAAATCCATGGCTAATTCATTTCAATGTATGACAAAAACCACTGCAATGATGTAAAGTAATTAGCCTCCAACTAATAAAAATAAATGGGAAAAAAAAGAAAAGAAAAACAAAACAAAACAACAACAAAAATATATATATATTTGAAAATAAACCACATATTTTCAAGTGCAATGTGACATTTGCCATGAGACATTTTTTAATCAATAAAGTTAGACTGAAAGAAACACAGAAGGTGACTACTGAAAAGAAAGCATAAACTTAAAAATGAAAAATTAGAATCAAAATGATAATATGAAAAACATTTTAAACAAAATTCCATGTATTTGGAAATTAAATGTCCACTTTTAAATGATGGGTGTATCTAAGAAGCCATAACAAGGAAAATTAGAAAATATTTGTAATAGAATAAAAATGAAAAGAGAATTTACCAGAATTTGTTGCATGCAGCTGAAGCTGCTCAATGCAATTAAATACAATGTGGAGTCTTGAATAAGGTATGAAAACAAATAATGGACACTAGCATAAAATTTTGTGAACTTTGAACAAAATCTGTACTTTAGTTGATAATGCTGTCTCACTTGTTAATTTCTTAATTTTTACAGCATAGTATTCCTTTATATTCTTAGAATTGGATTCCGAGTTTAAATCTTCAATTTTTTTTTTTAATCACTAAGATAATAAATTTTCTTAGGCTTTGAACAGTAATACTAGATGTCAAAATATATGGAACAATAACAAATTTAGAGTGAATATAAATTAGAAATATGGCATCTATTAATACTAACTCAAACAAGTGGAGTCAAATGTCATAAAATTTTTTAGTTAGGCAAAAATTCATAGATTTTCTAAAATATATATATTAAACATTATATATACATATTAAATGAATGCTTTCTGCCGTATTTGATAAAAGCTGGAGAAAGAACAAAAGCAAAAAATAGAGATGGAGAAATTGGAAAACATAAGCTAAATGAAATGGGACACTGAATATGAAATAGAAAAATTGAAACAAACTAGATAAAAGTAAAAGATCATCATATAGTCCAGTTGTTTTTAAACATGGCTGCTCATTAGAATCACATCTGGGCATTTGTATTTTTCAAAAAATTCCAAGATAATTCTGATATGCATCTGGTATTTTAAAAAATGATTACAGGTTTTTCTATTAAATGGTAGTTTTAGTGATACAGAATTCTGTTATTTTCTGTTGACCAATTATACAATGACATTAAGTTACATAATCACAATAGTAAAAGATGTTTATCAGTTTTCACAATCAATAGCCAGACAAAAAATAAAAGATAATTATAATTGCAAGCCATAATGGAAACATGATTAACCTAACAATATAAAATAATTACATACAATTTGGGGGGTTAAGCAGAGTGATGTGGTAAGTGGAAGTGCATATATGCACATGTTCTCATTTATCCAGCCAGTCTATATTTTTTGGGTGATGCACTTAATCCATTTACAGTTAAAGTAATCATCAATATGCATGATCCTATTACCATTTTCTTAATTGTTTTGGGGTTTATTTTGTATAGGTCTTTTCCTTCTCTTGTGTTTCCTGCCTAGAGGTTTCTTTAGCATTTGTTGTAAAGCTGGTTTGGTGGTGGTGAATTCTCTTAAGTTCTCACTTGTCTGGAAAGCTTTTGATTTCTCCATCAAATCTGAATGAGAGTCTTCCTGGATAGAGTATTCTATTATAGGTTCTTCCCTTTTATCACTTTAAATATATCATGCCACCCCCTTCTGGCTTATTGATTATCTGTTTGATAAATCGACTGATAACCTTATGGGAGTTCCCTCGCATGTTGTTTTTTTTTCCCCTTGTTGCTTTTAATATTTTATCTTTGTCTTTAATTTTCATCATTTTGATTACTATGTGTCTCAGTGTGTTCCTCCTTGGGTTTATCCTGCCTGGGACTCTGCACTTCCTGGACTTGATTGACTATTTCCTTTCCCATGTTAGGGAAGTTTTCATCTATTATTCCAAATATTTTCTTGGGTCCTTTCTCTCTTCTCCTTCTGGGACCCCTATAATGCAAATGTTGGTGTGTTTAATGTTGTCCCAGAGGTCTCTTAGGCTGTCTTCATTTTTTTTTTCATTCTTTTTTCTATATTCTGTTCTGCAGCAGTGATTTCCACCATTCTGTCTTCCAGGTCACTTATCTGTTCTTCTGCCTCAGTTATTCTGCTATTCTTTCTAGTTCATCTCTGTTTGTTTTTAGTTCTTGTAGGTCTTTGGTAAATATTTCTTGCATCTTCTCAATCTTTGCCTCCATTCTTTTTCTGAGATCCTGGATCATCTTCACTATCATTATTCTGAATTCTTTTTCTGGAAGGTTGCCTATCTCCACTTCATTTAGTTGTTTTTCTGGGGTTTTATACTTGTCCTTTCATTTGGGACAAAACCCTCTGCTTTTGCATTCTGGTTAACTTTCTGGGATGTGGTTTTTCTCTAACTGCTGCAGGATTGTGGTTGCATGTTGCTTCTTCTGTCTACCCTCTGGTGGATGAGGCTTGTGTAGGCTTCCTGGTTGGAGTGACTGGTGGTAGGAAAAACTCGGTCAAACTTGTCAATGACGGGCAAGGTCATTCTCAGTAAAACTTTAATTATCTGATGATGGGTAGAGTTGTACTCTCTCCCTGTTAGTTTTTTTTTTTTTTAGTCTAGCGCTCTATGTTAGGATTAATGGTGACCTCCAACAGGACTTACAGCAAGCGGCCCCTTCCAGGACTGCTGTTTCAGTGCCCCTGACTCCACAGTGAGCCACTGTTGACCTACATCTCCTCAGGAGACCTTCCAGCACTAGCAGGTATGTCTAGTTCAGTTTCCTGCTCCTTTCCCCTGGGTCTTGGTACACACAATATTTTGTTTGTGCCCTCCAAGAATGGGGTCTCTGTTTCCCCCAGTCCTGTGGAAGTCCTGTAATCAAGTGCTTCTGGCCTTCAAGGTCAGCTGCCCTGGGGGTTCCAGTCCCTTTGTAGGATCCCCAGGCTGGGAAGCCTGACATGGGCTCAGAACCTTCACAACAATGGGAGAACTTCTTTGGTATTATTGTTCTCCAATTTGTGGTCCGCACACCCAGAAAGCATGGGATTTGGTTTTATCATGTTTGCACCCCTCCTGCCGTCTCGCTGTGGCTTCTTCTTTGCTTTTGGACATAGGGTACCATTTTCAGCTGGTTCCAGAGTCCTCCTGTAGATAGTTGTTCAACACCTAGTTGTGATTTTGGTGCTCTCACCCTCAGGGTTGTCTTTGCATCTTGTTTGTTTCCTTTAATGTGTAAAAGTTTTTAAGTTTAATTAGGTCTCATTTGTTTATTTTTGCTTTTATTTCCACTATTCTAGGAGGTGGGTCAAAAAGAATCTCGCTGTGATTTGTGTCAAAGAGTGCACTGCCTATGTTTTCTTCTAAGAGCTTTACAGTTTCTGGCCTTTCATTTAAGTCTTTAATACATTTTTAGTTTATTTTGGAGTATGATGTTAGACATTGTTCTAATGTTGGGAATTCCCTAGAGGTCCAGTGGTTAGGGCTTGGCAATTTCATTGTCATGGCCTGTGTTCAATCCCTGATTGGAGACTTAAGATCCTGCAAGCTGAAAGGTGTTGCTGGGGAAAAAAAAAAAAAAACAAAAAACAGAGACGCTTTCTAATATGGCCTTTTCATTTAAAATGGTGTCCCTCACCTGAAAAAATGACCAACTCGTCTGTCCTATCGTTTTTCCAGTTTTATTGAGGTATGATTGATGAATAAAAATTGTGTATATTTAGGTTCTAAAATGCAATGCTTTTTAAAGTTGTACAACATGACTACATATATAGAGTTAAATGTTTACCACTATCAAGTTAATTAGCACATCCATTACCACACATGGTTACCTTTATTTGACATCACTAATCATCAGGAAAATGCAAATCAAAATCACAGTGAGATACCACCTCACAAGTGTTAGAATAGCTATTATTAAAAAGACAAGTGATAACAAATTTTGGTGAGGATGTGGGGAAAAAGTAATTCTTATACAGCATTGATGGAAATGTGAATTGGCACATCCATAATGGAAAACAGTATGGACATTTCTTTCCTATAATTTAATAATTTATTGGTGCCACAACATAGAAGTACCCTAATACCAGTTCTCACAAGGAAAATAATGATTTCCCTGGGTGGCCCTTATTTATCCAGCATGCCAGACTCCACTCTAGCATTGTAGAATGTAGGCTTGACTGTGAAATGGCTCCTTAGACATTTTCTCCCTGGGTAGTGTATTTACAAGAGCCTGTCCTCAGCTTCAAGTGTGCTGATCTTAATTTCTCAAATAACAGAAACTATGCTGTACTAGATATGTGGCCTCAGACAAATCGTTTCCCTTCTCTGGGCTTCAGAACTTCCATCTATAAAATGAAATGCTTAGACTAGATGAACACTAAGGTATCCTTAATTTCTATCAACTACTCCATCAATGGCATTTGTTGGTATCAACTATCTGTCTACACACACACACACACACACACACACACACACACACATGCATCCCACTCTTATTTTATAAAGTTGGAACAATATGGTAATAAGGAAAGAACATCAGATTTGTCCTCAAAATAATTCAGTTTCTATATTATCTCTGCTATCAAGTAACCTCAGAAAGATGGCATCATATCATATACCTATATTCAATGATTCAATCTGTAAAATGGATGGAAAGAGAGATTTCAGCTAAATAAATTTCTAAAGGTATTTACCTTCTAGCTCTGAGGATCCAACATTTCAACAGCGTGGCCCTTTACAGGGATCTTTCTGAAGTTCTTAGCTTATTTATTCAAAGAACCATTTCCATGATTACCCAGGCTCTCTCCAATTCCCTGTATCCAATCAATAACTAATTTTCCCCAAATATCTCCTGCAATAAATCTCCTTCTCTTCATTCTCACATTTACCATCCAACTTGAATTCACCACTGTTGCCAAAGTTATCTTTCTGGAGGATGTCCTGGAACATGTTATTCTAGCGCTGAAAATCCTTCAGTGGCTCCCCATTGCCTCTAATAAAATGCTCAAATGTTTTAATCTTGTCATTTAAAGTCCTCCATGCTACCACCTCACATATGTGTTCACTCTTTCCAGACTATGTCTTGCATTTTCCCATTTCCATGCATGATGCAATGATGTTCCAACAACATCCTCCCTATAGCAACCCTTTTTGCTTGCTGGATTCTGTACATATTTTAAGGTTCAGCTCACATTCTTATTGCCATCTTGAAGTATTCTTTGATTTCCCAAATAGATAAAGTATCTTCCAGTGCTGCAATCCCATAGTACTTCTTCTGAATCTCTTTAATGGTGCACATTATACTCTGCTATGTATCAACTCACTTATGTATACAATACTGAATGTCACTGGACTGTGACCAGAGTCCATGTTTTACTCACTCCTGTTACTGCCCAGCTCAACATAGCTTGACACAGGGTCCTGCTGTTCTGCACTTAATAAGCACACAAAGACATTGAAAAGTCATGGAGTGAGTACAAATCTGCCTACCAGACCTGGATGGTGGATGAATTATCTCAGGACTCAGAGGAAAGAAAACTCAGATATGCCATGTCTATACAAAATCCACGATCTGCACTGTGGGAGTCCTAAAAAGTAAGCTAATGTATCTAGACCTCATGAGCTAGGGGGTTTACAAATTTATAAGACACCCAAAAAGTAAATAACAAATGTAGAAATTGAGTATCATTCCCATCAAAATAAAGTAAGATATCATCTGATAGTTATCTTCTGATTTGTAAGGTCCAGATGCCACAACAATCACTTAATTACACCTGAAGCAAAATTGAACCATGAGCAGTCAGGAACATAGGATACTAACCAAAAACACACTGTACCAAACCAACTTAATTTTACATTGGAACAATTTAGAATAATTATAAAATGAAGGCCCTCATCAGGTATCCTTGATTTCAGGAAAAGCAGTCAACAGGTGCTTTCTGGGTTGTTGGTTGAGACACAATTGGCCTCAGGGATGATTTGCATGCATAGAAGAATTTGAAGGGATGTTAATTACCTGTTACCTGTTAGTTACCTGTTCCAAGATGATCAGTATGTTAACACAAATAACTAAATCCAAAAATGTGAACCTCTAGTGGTTGTGGATTTTTCAAGTGCATGAGGAAGCTAGAAGAATGATTTTTCCTTTTAAAACAAGGGAACTTAAAATACAGACATGAGTCCTGTTGCTGGCTCTGCAGCTAGTTAACAATGTGGTTTTGTACAAGTCATTTGGTTTCTATGAGTGTCAGGTTTCCTCTCTGAAAACTGAAGTGGATTATCTAGATTCTTTTCAGTTCTAATGATCTGTACTCAGTAAATCTCAGTATCTTTACTACTCCATTTATTCTACCTCTCCATACTCTTTGTCCTAGTTGTCACCACCACACTAATAGAGAGAGAAGCCTGTGTTTTCTACATTTCACGTCACTGCTACCAAGCATAATTGACTCAATAGAACCAAATTCACTATAATGGAAACTAAGCAAAAATGTTGGCAAAAGTGGCATGAGATTTCTTTTGCACAATAGATGGACATACCTACAAAAGGGTACGTGTAGAATAAGATGTTTCTGACCTATAATGGGAAGAATATTGAACTTAAAGTCAAGCAAAAGAAAAACAGTTCAGTCACTCAGTCATGTCCAACTCTTTGTGACCCCATGGACTGCAGCACACCAGGCTTCCCTGTCCATCACCAACTCCTGGAGCTTACTCAAACTCATGTCCATTGAGTCAGTGATGCCATCCAACCATCTCATCCTCTGTTGTCCCCTTCTCCTTGGAATCAAATCCTAGATCTACTGCTTAGTAGCTCTAGGAAAGTCTTTTAATTGCTGTAAAGGTTAAAAGAGAAAGTGCATGTAAAGTATTTGACAGACAATCTGGAAAATAGTAGGGTTTCTGTTCACATTACTGAAATCTGGGTTGGAAATAGGAATTTCTCAAGATTTCACCTGAGAAAACCTTTGATGCCAATTAGATAGGTATAATGTCCTCAAGGTCCATGCATGTTGTCTCATTGGGCAGAATTTCTTTCCTTTTTAAGGCTGAATAATATTTCATTCTATGTGTATACCACGTTTTCTTTATTCATCCATTTGCCAATGGAAATTTAGGCTATTTCCACTTCTTGAAATAATTCCACTTACAGGAGATGTTTAAAATAATCAAACTCACAGAAGCAGACAGTAGAATGGTAGCTACCAAGGGTTGGAGATATGAAATGGGGAAGTGATTTTTAGTGGATATAAAGTTTCAGTTATGAAAGGTATAAAAGTTCTACAGACCTGTTGTACAACACTGTGCTAATAGTTCACACCTGAAGCAAAACTGAATTATAAGCAATACTATATTATACACTTAAATGTGCTAATAATGTTAATCTCAAGTGTTCTTACCATGATTTAAGAATTGATGGTATATGGACTAGACATACGATGGTGAGGAGTAGGTAGACATGGCGTACACCTTCACGGATGTATCAGAAATACACCTTCGACACAGAAGATCTCTAAGAACATTAGCTGAGAGTGGGCAGAGTCCCTGACCACTGGGAAGGAATACATAGATCCACGCAAAACTCAGTAGGACAAAGGAAGTTGGAGAAAAATAGGAGAGTGAGCAGGACTGAACATGCCCTCGGGGATTGGGGTACTGAGGCAGAGGGCAAAACCCCCAAATTGGGGCAATTGTTTGCGACAGTGGAGAAGCACTTGAGGCTGTTACAGAGTGCAGCAGCTGATCTATGACAGTCTCGATGGAATGAGAACCACACAGACAAGCCCTGCCACAGTCCTATAAACCCTGGACAGGGATACAAGTCTCCTGGAATGTGCAGTGGCTGGGAGCTGGACCATAGGCATTGGAGAACAAGCCCAGGGTGAAGTCTGTTGTTGACTGATGGGAGACGGCCCAAGGGAACATGAGGGAAGAGAGCACAGTGGGAAATGCCTTTGGAAGAAAGTTGATCTGCCATGGAGCAAAGCACACAGCTGAGTCATGTGCAGAGTGTGGAGTCATCACTTTAGCCTCTCCTCACATGCCAGTAGGGGCAGTTAAATAGAGAAGGGCCATAGCCAGGGTGGCCATTTAAGTGCCTGATGTGCTGAGCAATACAGAAGGACCTTAATCAAGGTGGTTGTTTAAGTGCCTGATGCACCAGGTAGCAGAGAAGGACCAGCCAAGGAAGCCCTTTGAGTGCCATCTGTCAGAGGCTAGAAAGACTAATAGGAACATAGCTCCTGTGGTTGAGATTATCGGCATCCCTATGCACTTGGTGCCACCAGGCTCCCTGTGATCCAAGCAGTCAT
Source organism: Odocoileus virginianus (assembly GCF_023699985.2). Taxonomy (NCBI): domain Eukaryota; kingdom Metazoa; phylum Chordata; class Mammalia; order Artiodactyla; family Cervidae; genus Odocoileus; species Odocoileus virginianus. Next base: position 120,329 of record NW_027224362.1, read on the forward strand.
GCCACTTCCACACTTGATCCCCACTGGACAGAGCTGCCAGAGGCTAGGAAAAAACCCTAAGAACACCACCTCTCCTGCTCCCCTGACCACAGGCTTCGCTATGTACCTGACACTGCCAGTGTCCCTGTGATCCAACCAGCTTGCATCATCTCCACAACCGAACTTCACTAGGGCAGACCCAAGTCTTCCAGGCAGCCTCAGGATCAAACTCCTGTGGACGACCCACATGCAGAGGAGGAAATAAAAACACAATTGAACTGCAGGGGCAATGTGGCTAAACCTGCTGTACAAGCTGCAGATTAAATCCACATGATTTAAAGACAGATTCTTTGTCTACAGAATATATTAAAAGACAATGAGAGTTTCCACAGTAGAAAATGCACTAACTCTGGCAGCTGTGGACATTGGAGGCAAAAGTACATGCAGGAGTAGGGCCAGATTAGAGTTTGAGATGTCCCCACAGCAGGTTCAGACCCCAGCCCATTATTGAAAGTCATTCTGGGGAGGTGGAGGTGGACTGTGACTCACAGCAAGGGAAAGGATGCTGACAGCTGAGATCCAAGAAGAACATTTATTATTATTCTTAGATTTTGATTTGTTCTGTAATTGGTTCTGGAAGTTTTTTTCTTCTTTTCTATCTTTTCTCATCTGTTGCTGAGGCTGTCAATATTATTATTACTATTAACTCTAAGCTTGTGAGAACTTTTTTATCACATTATTAAGTTCCTTTAGATACTTCTACATCTATGTTGGCATTTTGCTGTTCTGTTTTGATCTTTGTTGTTGTTGTTGTTTTGTTTTGTAAGTTTGGTTGTTTTTCTTATTGTTCATTTCCTGCTGTAGTTATTTAATATATATAAATACCTTATATACTTTTATTTAACTTTGCTTTTCTATTTTTAAATTTTTTTCTACTTTTATTACTTTTCTTTCTCTTTTTCAACATGTTCATTAGTTTACTCTATTTTCTTTGTTTTGTTCCCCAGATGTCACTCTACTTTGGTTTTGTTTTCCAGTTTGTGTTTTGGTTAGTTTTGTTTTTAATTGTTTTTATTTTTTAATTTGTTTTTAATTTTTAGTTTCCTTTGCTCACCAGGACACTTTCTCATGCTTACTTTTCTTTAAACAGTTGTGGTTTTGTGTGTGTGTGTGTGTGTGTGTGTGTGTGTGTGTGTATTCCACTCTCTTTCTTATTACCTGTCTGATTTTAAATATAACATTTGTTTGGGTTCACCTTTTGTTTCTTACTATGTCTTGCTTACTGATTTTGGGTGTTTGTTTTAATCTCCTTTAATGCCAAAACAAAAACATTCAGAATCTCAATTACCTGGCCAGAGATCAGGCCTCGCCACTTGGAGTGGGATCACTGAGTCCAGGACCCTAGACTGCCAGAGAACTCCTAACACCAGAGTGTATTCCCACATGAAAACTCCCATGAAGACCTCCACCTATATACAAGACCTTGCACCACCCAACTGCAGGCAGCATCCAGTTCAGGACTCCTCACTCAAACAATGAGCAAGACAAAAACACAAACCCAAACATCAGAAGACATGATTACAACAGAGAACCCAAAACATATCACCTCATGCAGCTCTGCCCATCCAAGAGGAAAAAAGCCACCTCCTCCTAGCAGAATGCAAGTGCAAGTCACTCCCAACACAAAGCCTACACAAACAAATGGACCAACTTTATACACCAAAGGAAAAGGCCAAAAGAAACAAGTAATATGATCCTAAGTCTGGGTAAAGGAGATCTCAAGCACAGTAATTAGGAAAAAATGAAAAAACAGAGAAATGTTGTGTAAATATAGAAACAAGGTAGAAATTCGCAAGACCAAACAAAAGAAGAGGAAATAGGCAAAATACCTGAAAAAGAATTCAGAGTAATGATAGGAAAGATGTTCCAAAATCCTCAAAAATAGAATGGAGAAAATGGAAGAATCAATTAACACAATTAACAAGGAACTAAAAGAAATGAAGAATGAACAGAGGTGAGCAAGTACTGAAATTAAGAATTTCAGTATTCTTAAGTACTGAAATTAAAAATACTCTAGAAGGAAACAATAGCAGAATAACTGAGGCAGAAAAAAAATAACTGAGATGGAACATAGAATGGTGGAAATAACTGCTGAAGAGCAGAATAAAGGAAAAAGAATGAAAAAAATTGAGGATAGTCTCAGAGACCTCTGGGACAATATTAAATGCACTAACATTTGCATTATAGGCATCCCGGGAGAAGCAGGGTGGGGGAGAAGGGTCTGAGAAAAAATTTTTGAAGAAATTATAGTTGAAAACTTCCCCAACATGGGAAAGGAAATAGTCAATCAAGTCCAAGAAGTGCAGATAGTCTCATACAGGATCAGCCTAGTAGAGAAACACACTGAGTCACATACCAGTCAAGCTAACAAAGACTAAACACAAAGAAAGAATATTAAAAGCAGCAAGAGAAAAGCAACAAGTAACATACAAGGGAAACCCCATATGATTAATGGCTGATCTTTCAGCAGAAACTCTGTAGGCCAGAAGGGAATGGTAGGATACATTTAAATACTGAAAGGAAAATATCTAAAAACAAGGTTACTATACCAGCAAGGATTTCATTCAAAATTGATGGAGAAATAAAATGCTTTACAGATAAGCAAAGTTTAAGAGAATTTAGCTCTACAAAACCAGGTTTACAACAAATGTTAAAAGGACTGCTATAGAAAGAAAACACAAGAGAAAGAAAAGACCCACAATAACAAGCCTAAAACAATTAATAAAGTCAATAGGAACATATATATCAATAATTACTTTAAATGTAAATGGATTAAATGTTCCAACCAAAAGACACAGACTGGCTGAATGGATACAAAACAAGATCCATATATGTGTTGTCTAAAAGAGATCGACTTCAGACGTAGGGAACACACACAGACTGAAAGTGAGAGGATAGAAAAAGATATTCCATACAGATGCAAATTAAAAAAATGATAATAAGCTGGAGTGGCATACCTCATATCAGATAAAATAGACCCTAAATTAAAGAATATTACAAGAGATAAAGGACAGTACATAATAATCAAAGGATCAACCCAAGAAAAAGACATAACAATGGTAAAATTTATGCAACCAACATAGGATCACCTCAATACATAAGGCAAATACTAACAGAGATAAAAGAGGAAATTGACATTAACACAAAAATAGTAGGGGATTTTTAACACCCTACTTACACCAATGGAAAGACCATCAAAGTGGAAAATTAATTAGGAAACACAAGCCTTAAATGAAACATTAGATCAAATGGACCTAATTGATATTTTTAGGACATTCCATCCAAATGGAGAAGAATAAACTTTCATCTCAAGTGCACATGCAACATTCTCCAGGCTACACCACACATTATCAAGGCTCAGTAAATTTAAGAAAACTGAAATGGCATCAAGCATCTTTTCTTAATACAATGCTATGGGACTAGATATAAATCACAGGGGAAAAAAAAACTATTAAAAAACACAAACACATGGAGATGAAACAGTGTTTCTAAATAACAAACAGGTTATTGAAGAAGTAAAAAGGGAAATCAAAAAGTTCCCTGAAAAAAAATGACAATGAAAACATGATTACCCAAAAATTATGGGATGCAGCAAATGCAGTTCTAAGAGGAAAGTTCATAGTAATACAATCCTACTTCAAGAAACTAGAAAAACATTGAATAGACAACCTAACTTTACACCTAAAACAGCTGGGAAAATGAGAACAAAAAACCAAAAGTTAATAGAAGGAAAATATTCATAAAAATCAGAGCAAAAATAAATGAGAAAGAAATGAAGGAAACAACAGTAAGGATTAATAAAATTAAAAGCTATTTCTTTCAGAAGATTAAAAAATTTGACAAACCATTAGCCAGACTCAACAAGAAAAAAAGGGAGAATAATCAAACCAATCAAATTAAAATGAAAAAGGAGAGGTTACAACAGACAATGCAGAAATATGAAGGATCATAAGAGATTTTACAAGCAACTATATGCCAAAAAAGTTGACAACCTGGAGGAAATGGACAGATTCTTAGAAAAGCTCAACCTTCTAAGCCTGAATCATGAAGAAGTAGAAGCTATGAACCAGCCCATCACAAGCACTGAAATCGAAACTGTGATCAAAAATCTCCCAAAAAACAAAATCCCAGGGCCAGATATCTTCACAGGAAATTCTATCAAGCATTTAGAGAAGAGTTAATGCCTATCCTTCTGAAACTCTTCCCAAAGATTGCAGAAGAAGGAACACTTCCAAGCTCCTTCTACAAGGCAACTATCACCTTGATACCAAAATCAGACAAAAATATAACCAAAAAAAAAAAGAGAGAGAGAATTACAGGCCAATATTTCTAATGAACATAGATACGAAAATCATCAACAAAATTCTAGCAAACAGAATTCAACAGCACATTAAAAAAGATCATACACCATGATCATATTGGGTTTATCCCATGGATGCAAGGAATCTTCAATATAAGCAAATCAATCAATGTGATGACCATATTAACAAATTGAAAGACAAAAGCTATATGATAATCTCAATAGACACAGAAAAAACTTTTGATAATCTCAATAGACACAGAAAAAACTTTTGACAAAACTCAGCACACATTTATGATTTAAAAAACTCCTGAAAAAATGGGCACAGAAGAAACCTACTTCCACATAATAAATGTCATATACAACAAATCCACACCAAACATTATTCTCAAAGGTGAAAAACTGAAAACATTCCCTCTAAGATCAGGAATAAGACAAGGGTGCCCACTCTCACCATTATTATTCAACATGGTTTTAGAAGCCCCAGGTACAGCAATCAGAGATGAAAAAGAAAAAAAATACAGTTTGGAAAAGAAGAAATAAAACTCTCAATGGTTGCAGGTGGCATGGTACTATACACAGAAAACCCTAAAGGTACTATCACAAAATTACTAGAGCAATCAGTGACTTTAATAAAGTTATAGGATACAAAATCAATACCCATGAATCACTTACATTCATATACACTAACAAAATAATAGCAAATGAAACAACTGACAAAGGATTAATTTCCACAATATATGTGCAGCTCATACAACCCAATTCTAGAGAAAAAAAAAAAAAAACCCGATCAAAAAGTGGGCAAAAAACCTAAACAGACATTTCTCCAAAGAAAACATGCAGATGGCTAATAAGCATGAAAAGATGCTCAACATCACTCATCAGAGAAATAAGAATCAAAGCTACAATAATATATCACCTCACAGCAGTCAGAATGGTCATCATCAAAAATCTACAAGCAATAAATGCTGGAGAGGGTGTGGAGAAAAGGGAACCATCTTGCACTGTTGGTGGGAATGTAATTGATACAGCTACTATGGAAGCCAGTGTGTAAATTTCTTAGAAAACCAGGAATAAAACTACCATATGACCCAGAAATCCCACTACTAGGCATATACCCTGAGGAAACCAAAATTTAAAAAGACACATGTACCCCAATATTCTTTGCAGCACTATTTACAATAGCTAGGACATGGAAGCAACATAGATGCCCATTAACATAAGAACTGATAAAGAACCTGTGGTACATATGTACAATAGAATATTATTCAGCCATAAAAAGGAATGCATTTCAGTCAGTTCTAATGAGGTGGATGAATCTAGAGCCTATTATACAGAGTGAAGTAAGTCAGAAAGAGAAAAACAAATACCATATATTAACACATATATGTGGAATCTAGAAAGATGGTACTGAAGAAGCTGTTTGCAAGGCATTAATGGAGATGCAGACAGAAAGAACAGACTTATCGATACAGGCATACGACTGGAAAGAGAGGGTGAAACAAATGGAGAAACATATACACTACCATATGTAAAATAGGTAACTAATGGAAATTTGCTCTATGACTCGGGGAATTAAACCAGGTCTGTGTAACAAGCTTGAGAGATGAGATTGGAGGGAGGGAGGTTCAAGAGAGAGGGGACATATGTATACCTATGGCTAATTCATGTTGATGTATGGCAGAAACCAAACAATATTGTAAAGCAATTATCCTTCAATTAAAAATATATATTTTTAAAAAATAACATTGGTGTTCTGGGATAACAGAGGGATAGGGTGGGGAGGGAGGTAGACGGGGAGGTTCAGGATGGTGGGACACATGTACACTTATGACTGATTCATGTTGATGTATGGTAAAAACCACAATATTGTAAAGTAATTAGTCTCCAATTAAAATTAATTATTTTTTTTTAAAGAACACTATTACTCATGAAGGCTGTTATGGCAAAACAGATGGAACTTTCAATTTGTCTCATTTGCTTTTCAGAATGAAAACTTTAATATAGAAACTCCCACCATGGAAGTAATTTAAACTTTAATACTCTTGTTCCTTCACCTACCTACTTCTCCTGAAAGTTTGGAATACAGTTGGAAATGATGCTGTTTACTTTCACATAAGGAATAGGTGACTAAAAGTTCCATACTAAGCTTCCTACTTTGCTCTTTCTTAATGAGTTTCATATTTTCTTACTTGTTTTTCCATCAAATGTGTCCAACTCTATGTGACTCCATGGACTGCACTAAGCTGGGCTTCCCTGTCCTTCACTATCTCCTGGATTTTGCTCAAATTCATGTCCATTGAGTTTGTGATGCTATCTAACCATCTCATCATCCGCCACTGCCTTATCCTTTTGCCTTCAATATTTCTCAGCATCAGGTACTTTCCACATCTCTTCACATCTCAGTTCAGTTCAGTCACTCAGTCATGTCTGACTCTTTGCGACCCCATGAATCACAGCACGCCAGGCCTCCCTGTCCATCACCAACTCCTGGAGTTTACTCAAACTCATACCCATTGAGTCAGTGATGCCATCCAACCATCTCATCCTCTGTGGTCCCCTTCTCCTCCTGCCCCCAATCCTCCCAGCATCAGGGTCTTTTCCAATGAGTCAACTCTTCGCATGAGGTGGCCAAAGTATTGGAGTTTCAGCTTCAGCGTCAGTCCTTCCAATGAACACCCAGGACTGATCTCTTTTAGGATGGACTGGTTGGATCTCCTTGCAGTCCAAGGGACTCTCAAGAGTCTTCTCCAACACCACAGTTCAAAAGCATCAATTTTTTGGCGCTCAGCTTTCTTCACAGTCCAACTCTCACATCCATACATGACCATTGGAAAAACCATAGCCTTAACTAGATGTACCTTTGTTGGCAAAGTAATATCTGTGCTTTTTTAATATGCTATCTAGGTTGGTCATAACTTTCCTTCCAAGGAGTAAGTGTCTTTTAATTTCATGGCTGCAATCACCATCTGCAGTGATTTTGGAGCCCAAAAAAATAAAGTCTGACACTGTTTCCACTGTTTCCCCATCTATTTGCCATGAAGTGATGGGACCAGATGCCATGATCTTAGTTTTCTGAATGTTGAGCTTTAAGCCAACTTTTCCACTCTCCTCTTTCACTTTCATCAAGAGGCTTTTTAGTTCTTCTTCACTTTCTGCCATAAGGATGGTGTCATCTGCATATCTGAGGTTATTGATATTTCTCCCCGCAATCTTGATTCCAGCTTGTGCTTCTTCCAGCCCAGCGTTTCTCATAATGTACTCTGTATATAAGTTAAATAAACAGGATGACAATATACAGCCTTGGCCTACTTCTCTTCCTATTTGGAACCAGTCTGTTGTCCCATGTCCAGTTCTAATTGTTGCTTCCTGACATGCATACAGGTTTCTCAAGAGGCAGGTGAGGTGGTCTGGTATTCCTATCTCTTTCAGAATTTTCTACAGTTTCTTGTGATCCACACAGTCAAATGCTTTGGCATAGTCAGTAAAGCAGAAATAGATGTTTCCCTGGAACTCTCTTGCTTTTTCAATGATCCAGCAGATGTTAGCAATTTGATCTCGGGCTCCTCTGCCTTTTCTAAAACCAGTTTCAACATCTGGAAGTTCGCGGTTCACGTATTGCTGAAGCCTGGCTTGGAGAATTTTCAGCATTACCTTACTAGTGTGTGAGATGAGTGCAATTGTGCGGTCGTTTGAGGATTCTTTGGCATTGCCTTTCTTTGGGATTGGAATGAAAACAGACCTTTCCCAGTCCTGTGGCCACTGCTGAGTTGTCCAAATTTGCTGGCATAGTGAGTGCAGCACTTTCACAGCATCATCTTTCAGGATTTGAAATAGCTCAACTGGAATTCCATCACCTCTACTAGCTTTGTTCATAGTGATGCTTTCTAAGGCCCACTTGACTTCACATTCCAGGATGTCTGCCTCTAGGTGAGTGATCACACCATCATGATTATCTGGGTCATGAAGATCTTTTTTGTACAGTTCTTCTGTGTATTCTTGCCACCTCTTCTTAATATCTTCTGCTTCTGTTAGGTTCATACCATTTCTGTCCTTTATCGAACTCATCTTTGCATGAAATGTTCCCTTGGTATCTCTAATTTTCTTGAAGAGATCTCTAGTCTTTCCCATTCTGTTGTTTTCATCTATTTCTTTGCATTGATCGCTGAGGAAGGCTTTCTCACCTCTCCTTGCTATTCCTTGGAACTCTGCATTCAAATGGTAATATCTTTCCTTTTCTCCTGTGTTTTTTGCTTCTCTTCATTTCACAGCTATTTGTAAGGCCTCCTCAGATAGCTATTTTGCCTTTTTAATTTCTTTTCCATGGGAATGGTCTTGATCCCTGTTTCCTGTACAATGTCACGAACCTTCATCCATAGTTCATCGGGCAGTCTGTCTATCAGATCTAGTCCCTTAAATCTATTTCTCACTGTCCACTGCATAATCATAAGAGATTTGATTTAGGTCATACCTGAATTGTCTAGTGGTTTTCCCTACTTTATTCAATTTAAGTCTGAATTTGGCAATAAGGTGTTCATGATCTGAGCCACAGTCAGCTCCCGGTCTTGTTTTTGCTGACTGTGTAAAGCTTCTCCATCTTTGACTGCAAAGAATATATCAATCAATCTGATTTCGGTGTTGACCATCTGGTGATGTCCATGTGTAGAGTCTCCTCTTGTGTTGTTGGAAGAGGGTGTTTGCTATGACCAGTGTGTTCTCTTGGCAAAACTCTATTAGCCTTTGCCCTGCTTCATTCCGTACTCCAAGGCCAAATTTGCCTGTTACTCCAGGTGTTTCTTGACTTTCTACCTTTGTACTCCAGTTGCCTATAATGAAAAGGACATCTTTTATGGGTGCTAGTTCTAAAAGTTCTTGTAGGTCTTCATAGAACCGTCCAACTTCAACTTCTTCAGTGTTACTGGTTGGGGCATAGACTTGGATTACCGTGATATTGAATGGTTTGCCTTGGAAACGAACAGAGATCATTCTGTCGGTTTTGAGATTGCATCCAAGTACTGCATTCTGGGCTCTTCTGTTGACCATGATGGCCACTCCATTTCTTCTAAGGGATTCCTGCCCACAGTAGTAGATATAATGGTCACCTGAGTTAAATTCACCCATTCCAGTCCGTTTTAGTTCACTGATTCCTAAAATGTCGACATTCACTCTTGCCATCTCCTGTTTGACCACTTCCAATTTGCCTTGATTCATGGACCTAACATTCTAGGTTCCTATGCAATATTGCTCTTTACAGCATTGGACCTTGCTTCTATCACCAGTCACATCCACAACTGGGTATTGTTTTTGCTTTGGCTCCATCCCTTCATTCTTTCTGGAGTTATTTCTCCACTGATCTCCAGTAGCATATTGGGCACCTACCGACCTGGGGAGTTCCTCTTTCAGTATCCTATCATTTTGCCTTTTCATGCTGTTTCATGGGATTCTCAAGGCAAGAATACTGAAGTGGTTTGCCATTCCCTTCTCCAGTGGACCACATTCTGTCAGACCTCTCTACCATGACCCGCGTTCCTGGGTGGCTCCACATGGCATGGCTTAGTTTCATTGAGTTAGACAAGACTGTGGTCCGTGTGATCAGATTGGCTAGTTTTCTGTGATTATGGTTTCAGTGTGTCTGCCCTGTGATGCCCTCTTGCAACACCTACAGTCTTACTTGGGTTTCTCTTACCTTGGACGTGGGTATCTCTTTACGGCTGCTCCAGCAAAGCGCAGCCGCTGCTCCTTACCTTGGGTGAGGGGTATCTCCTCACCGCCACCCCTCCTGAAAGTGGAGTAGCTCCTTCCGGCCCTCCGCGCACCCGCCGCTCCTTAGAGGTGGAGTTGCTCCTTTCCGCTGCCGCCCCTGACCTCAGGCGTGTGGTAGCTCATCTCAGCTGCCACCCCTGACCTCCGACGTAGGGTAGTTCCTCTCGGCCACCGCCCCTGACCTCAGACGTGGGGTAGCTCCTCTCGGCCACTCCTGTGCTGTCACAGCCTGGCGCTCTCGGTTGCTGCCCCTGACCTTGGGCAAGGAGTGGCTCCTCACTGCCACACTTCTGCAAGGTCTGTCGCAGCCGGCACGCTTCTACAGTTTACTAAGGCAGAGAAACTGAGCATTGCTCTTTCTACAGGAAGTCTTCTTAATCAAAATTAAAAATTAAAAAATATTTTAAAAATTGATCATATATGAATTAAATTAATAGGCTCATCTGGAATATGATCTGTGGGAAAGATCCATAAGCATATATTCTCCACATTATATTATTAAAGAGTGTAAGGAAGAACTCGAGCCATTGTAAAATCCAAAGAAATATCACAAGGATATCCATGTACAATTTTATTTCTTTCTGTTTAGAGACAGTAAAAGAAAAAGGAAGGCTTTTATACTTCTGGTGTATTAATTCTACTTTTCTATGTGTCCCACAGGTTGTTATTATTGTTGTTATTCTGTATTTATCAAAAAAAGAACTATGAAATGCTTCCTCAGAAAGGTAATAGCAATCTGTATTGGAAGTATCTGTGATAGTTAACAACTGATACTTTAGAGTAATAATTCCTCACACTTTTTGAAGAAACTTTAAAGGTCTTTGTTAAGACACAATGAGTTAATCTTCGAACCAGAATTTTTCTTACAGAGATATATACAGTAAGACAAAAGATATATTGCTTTTATTTCCACATAAGAACTCAACTGGGGAGTTTCCTGGCAGTACAGTGGTTAAGACTCTTCAGTTTCAAGGCAAGGGGTGAGGGTTCATTCCCTGTCTGAGGAACGAAGATCCTACATGCCCTGAAGTGTGGCAAAACTGTTTTCAAAACAAAAGATATGATTTTAAACCTTGTGTAACTTGGTTGTGCAAAAGGTAACTTGGTTTTGTGTCAAGTACTAATTTCATAAAAGAAGCAATTTAACTACATATGAACTAAACACATTGTTATTTTTGTCTATGTATGATTAGACATGAAAAGCAAGTTCTCATCAATTTAATAAACTTTTATGTGAATGGCTTCCCTGGTAGCTCAGCTGGTAAAAAATCTGCCTGCAATGCTGGAGACCCTGGTTCAATTCCTGGGTCAGGAAGTTCCCCTGGAGAAGGGATAGGCTACCCATTCCAGTATTCTTGGGCTTCCCTGGTGGTTCAGACAGTAAAGAATCTGCCTGCAATGCAGGAGACCTAGGTTCAATCCCTGGGTTGGGGAGATCCCCTGGAGGAGGGCATGGTAACCCACTCCAGTATTCCTGCCAAGAGAATCCCTATGGACAGAGAAGCCTGGCGGGCTACAGTCCATGGGGTCACAAAGTGTCAGACACGACTGAATGACTAAGCACAGCACATGAATGCCTACTCTCATTATTTGAGAAACTGGGCTAATAATTAGGGGATCCAGAAATGAAGGAGACATTGTCTCTTCCTTTCATGAAGAACACAGATTCCTTGTTAGGGAGATGGATGATCGTGACTCTGAGTATTTAGCTTAGGTGACTGAGTGATACCATTAGCTAGGAGAAGAAAGATGAGAGGGAGAACTAGTTTGAAGGGCCATAAACTGGATTTGGAAAAGTCAGAGAAACCAGAGGTCAAATTGCCAACATTCGCTGGATCACAGAAAAAGCAAAGGAATTCCAGAAAAATATCTACTTCTGCTTCATTGACTATGCTATAGCCTTTGACTGTGTGTATCACAACAAACTGTGCGATATTCTAAATGAAATGGGAATAGCAGACCACATTACCTGCCTCCTGAGAAACGTATACAGGACAAGAAGCGACAGTTAGCACTGAATATGGAACAATGGACTGGTTCAAAATTGGGAAAGGAGTACATCAAGGCTGTATATTGTCACCCTGCTTATTTAACTTACATGCAGAGTACATCATGTGAAATGCCAGGCTGGATGAAGCACAAGCTGGAATCAAGATTTCCAGGAGAAATATCAAACAACCTCAGATATGCAGATGATACCACTTTAATGGCAGAAAGTGAAGAGGAACTAAAGAGCCTCTTGATGAAGGTGAAAGAGAATGAAAAAGCTGGCTTAAAACTCAACATTCAAAAAACTAAGATCATGGCATCTGGTCCTATCACTTCATGGCAAATAGATGGGGGAAATGTGGAAACAGTGTCAGATTTCATTTTCTTGGGCTCCAAAATCACTGCAGGTGATGACTGAAGTCACAAAATTAAGACACATGCTCCTTTCAAGAATAGCTATGATAAACCTAGACAGTGTGTGTAAAACAGAGACACCATTTTGCCGAAAAAGGTCTGTATAGTCAAAGCTATGGTTTTTCCAGTAGTCAAGTATGGATGTGAGATTTGGACTATAAAGAAGGCTAAGTGCCAAAATATTGATGCTTTCCAACTGCAGTGCTGGAGAAGATTCTTGAGAGTCCTTGGGCAGCAAGGAGATCAAACTAGTCAATCCTAAAGGAAACCAACCCTGAATATTCATTGGAAGGACTGATGCTGAAGCTGAAGCTCCAGTATTTTGGCCACCTGATGTGAAAAGCTGACTCACTGGAAAAGACCCTGATGCTGGAAAGAAAAGGAGAAGGGAGTGACAGAGGATAAGATGGTTGGATGGCATCACTGACTCAATGGACATGAGTTTGAGCAAACTCCAGGAGATAGGACAGGGAAGCCTGGCGTGCTGTAGTTCATGGGGTCGCAAAGAGTTGGACACAACTTAGGGACTGAACAACAACAGTTTGAAGGAAAGAGGTGAGTTTGGTTTTGAACAGGTAGTAATTGGCATGCTTATATTGTATCTACATGGAGAAGTCTAATATATAGATGAATGGTATGGGGCTCAAGACTAGAACATATTTGCAAGCTGTGAGCAAAGATAAAAGTTGAAATTGAGGTTCAGTGATACAGGAGAGGGGAACAAAAAGGATCAACACCTATAGGGACATTGGGTATGGAAGTAGGAAAGAATTGTCACCTGGGGGCATTTTTTAGCAAAATAGAAATGCAGATCATTTGCTCAAAGTGAGAAGGCCAAAACTGTGGCACTGAAAGGGGAACGAGGATGTTTTGGAATGACTGCAGTGGGAAATGGAAAAGGAGCCAGCTATGGATGAGAAAAGGATTAAGGATGAGAGTTGAGAGGTTGGAAAGCACACATTTGTAGTGGAGCCAATGAACATGGATATGCAGCTTTCCCTAGATAGATATTCAAAAGCCTGTGAACAAAAACAGGCAAAGCATACCAGTGATCTCAGCCAGATCTGGGGAGGGATTGTCAAGGCTATGAGAGGAAAGGTGAAGGAGTCCATGGAAAATGCTTGTGAGTGTTGCTGAAATGAGGTCCAGATTAAGGACAAAAAGAGATGACAGAATGTCAGCCAAAGGAATTATATAAGAAAGAAGGGAATGGAGATCACAATTATCAAAAATTTGTTTGATCACAAGGCCACTCCACAGAGTTTTACATACAAGTTCAGGTGATCAAACATTTGAACTGCTTTTAGTTGGAGAGCTGTCAATTGTCCAGCAAGTGTAGTGTTAATGCGATTAGAAAGACTCCTTCCCACCACAAATTATTTCACTGTGATTTTTATTCCAGTTTTCCCATTGTTTTTAAGGTATCTCTTAAATAATATTAGCTAATTCATCCTGAGTGGGGGAGGTGAACTGAGGCACAATGAGAGGAAGTAATCTTGAATGATCTCTGTTTGTATACAGCTCTAGGTCTGGCTCTGTCCCAGAAACACTTTGATGTAGGAAAAACAATGAATTTTTAGAATCTCTCAATCTTCTGAAATTCCCAAAGTACAGCCTGCCCAGAAGAGAAATCCTGGTTAATCCCCTTTTCAGTCCTCTAGAGGGCATGGGTTTACACCATCTCTTCGGAGGCACATCTCCTTGCCCATAGAGCGGTCCACCATTGTTAAAACACACACACACACACACACACATTACTCCACACTCTGATTTTACAGCAGTAGGGAAGTAAGGTGTGAAGTGGGAGGATTCTTTCAGAGAATGTAGAGGATTTAAGGTCTATCAATTCACAGTTCATAAAAGCCTCTTCAGCCTTCTTGATCATAGTTTCAAGAAAATTTTATTTCTACCTTCAAAGCTATGGTGGATTCAGAATTATTTGCCTCAGTAGTAATTGCCTCTGAATAGCAAACTGAATAGGAGTAACTTTAGCCTTCCTTCGAACATGCAAAAACACCCAATACTCTTATTTCATCATTATTAACTGATTTATTTAAGATAAGTATTTTTGAGGGAAAACATTTTCAATTATTTTAAGACTATCAACTGTGGTGTATGGCAGCACAACCTTTAGAAGTACCCCTGCAAATGTAATGTGCATAAAAGCTTATGCCCACAGAAACTAGGACATATTAACAATCCATCATTTTGATATCCCACTGTTGGAAAATGGGAACTTATCCAACACAGTCCTTCTGCGTTATTATGCTCAAAGACATAAAAGTTCTAAAAGTGTTTGTATGGCTATTCAATTCAACTGAAGCTCTGTAATTAGTTCTATCTACTGCAAATCAGTCACTATTCATCCAACCAGGAAATAAAATCCAATGAGAGAGGCTTGAAAAGACAATATCAATTGTCCATAGAACAAATGTTCAAGATTTGTGTAAAATAGTTGCTAAAAAAAAAACATGTAGGTTAAAATGCCATTTTTTACTGTAACTCTTCTTCATCCTTTTTATTATGAACAGTCAATTTTTGGTATCAATATATCGGTTTTGTTTACAGAAAAAGCTTTCTGAGAAAAATTTGTAAGAACAATGCAGCTATCATAGAATACATAGGTCAGAAGGATACTTTTAACAGTTTGTAATTATAGGAGCAGAAAAGGTCTATAGGTCTGCACAATGTTGGAATATTTGCAGTTTTACAAGTTTAAACAAAATAAAAATAACTTGCTGCTACTGCTGCTAAGTCGCGTCAGTTGTGTCCGACTCTGTGCGACCCCATAGATGGCAGCCCACTAGGCTCTGCCGTCCCTGGGATTCTCCAGACAAGAACACTGGAGTGGGTTGTCATTTCCTTCTCCAATGCATGAAAGCGAAAAGTGAAGTGAAGTCGCTCAGTCGTGTCCGACTCTTTGCGACCCCATGGACTGCAGCCCACCAGGCTCCTCTGTCCATAGAATTTTCCAGGCAAGAGTACTAGAGTGGGTTGCCATTGCCTTCTCTGAAAAATAACTTAGTCCTATATAAAATGTTAAAGGTGTTTATTTGGCTTAAATTGGACCTAAATTATACTTGATGATAAAGCCCTTTGGAGACCTAATTGAATACTCCTTCAGAAGATAAATATAGATGGTATATATACATTTGCAAAATGTATGTATGACTATATATAAAAAATTTCGAATTCTGGTTCAAGATGGTGGAGTAGAAGGACATGTGCTCATCTCCTCCTGTGAGAGCACCAAAATCACAACTAGCTGTTGAACAACCATCAACAGGAAGACACTGGAACCAACCAAAAAAGTAATTAGCCTCCAACTAATAAAAATAAATGGAAAAAAAAAAGATACCCCACATCCAAAGACAAAGAAGAAGCTGCAGTGAGATGGTAGGAGGGGCACAATCATGATAAAATCAAATCCCATACCCACCTGGGTGGGTGACCCACAAACTGGAGAACAGTAATACCAAAGAAGTTCTCCCACTATTGTGAAGGTTTGGAACCCCACATCAGGCTTCCCAGCCTGGGGACGCTACAAAGGGATTGGGAATCCCCAGGAATCTGACCCTGAAGGCCAGCAGGATTTGATTACAAGACTTCCACAGGACTGGGGGAAACAGAGACTCCAGTCTTGGAGGGCACAAACAAAACTTGCATGCACCAAGATTAAGAGGAAAGGAGCAGTGACTCCACAGGAAACTGAACCAAAACTACCTGCTAGTGTTGGGGGGTCTCTTGTGGAGACATGGGTCAGCAGGGGCTCACCACTGGGACAAGGGGACCAGCAGCAGCTGCCTGGGAAGGTACACTGTGGTGTAAACCCTCTTGGAGTTTGCCATTAACCCAACCATAGAGTCAGTACATTCAAGGCCTGGGTGGCCCCAGGCCAAAAGACTACCAGGGAGGGAGCTCAACACAACCATCGTCAGATAATTGGATCAAAGCTTTACTGAGCAAGGCCTGTTTCACTCTGTTCATGGGGTCCTCAAGACAAGAATACTTAAGTGGTTTGCCATTCCCTTCTCCAGTGGACCACTGTGAAATCTCAAAAATGAGAATGATCTCTGTTCATTTCCAAGGCAAACCATTCAATATCACAGTAATCCAAGTCTATGCCCCAACCACTAATGCTGAAGAAGCTGAAGTTGAACATTCTATGAAGACCTACAAGACCTTCTAGAACTAACACCAAAAAAGATATCCTTTTCATCATAGGGGACTGGAATGCAAAAGTAGGAAGTCAAGAGATACCTGGAGTAACAGGCAAATTTGGCCTTAGAGTACAAAATGAAACAGGGCAAAGGTTAACAGAGTTTTGCCAAGAGAACGCACTGGTCATAACACACACCCTCTTCCAACAACATAAGAGATGATTCTACACATAGATATCACCAGATGGTCAATACCAAAATCAGATTGATTACATTCTTTGCAGCCAAAGATAGAGAAGCTCTATAAAGTCAGCAAAAACAAGACTGGGCTGACTGGCTCAGATCATGAACCCCTTATTGACAAATTCAGGCATAAATTGAAGAAAGTATGGAAAACCACTAGACCATTCGGGTATGGCCTAAATCTGATAGACAGAGTGCCTGAAGAACTATGGACAGAGGTTCATGACATTGTACAGGAGACAGGGATCAAGACCATCCCCAAGAAAAAGAAACACAGAAAAGCAAAATGGCTGTCTGAGAAGGCCTTACAAATAGCTGTGAAAAGAAGAGAAGTGAAAAGTGAAGCAGAAAAGGAAAGATATACCCATGGTATGATCATTCACCTACAGCCAGACAGCCTGGAATGTGAAGTCAAGTAAGCCTTAGGAAGCATCACTATGAACAGAGCTAATGGAGGTGATGGAATTCCAGTTGAGCTCTTTCAAATCCTAAAAGACGTTGCTGTGAAGGTGCTACACTCAATATGCCAGCAAATTTGGAAAACTCAGCAAGTGGCCACAGGACTGGAAAAGGTCAGTTTTCATTCCAATTCCAAAGAAAGGCAATGCCAAAGAATGCTCAAACTACTGCACAATTGTACTTATCTCACATACTAGTAAAGTCATGCTCAAAATTCTCCAAGATAGGCTTCAACAGTACATGAACCATGAATTTCCAGATGTTCAAGCTGGATTTAGAAAAGGCAGAGGAACCAGAGATCAAATTGCCAACATCCATTTTATCATTGAAAAAGTGAGAGAGTTCCAGAAAATATCTAATTATGCTTTACTGTTTATGCCAAAGACTTTGACTGTGTGGATCAAGACAAACTGCAGAAAATTTTTAAAGAGATGGGAATATCAGACCACCTGACCTGCCTCTTAAGAAATCTGTATGCAGGTCAGGAAGCAACAGTTAGAACTGGACATGAAACAACAGACTGGTTCCAAATAGGGAAAGGAATATGTCAAGGCTATATATTGTCACCCTACTTATTTAACTTATATTCAGAGTACATCATGAGAAACCCTGGGCTGAATGAAACACAAGCTGGAATCAGCACTGCAAGGAGAAATATCAACAACCTCAGATACACACATGACACCACCCTTATGGCAGAAAACGAAGAGGAACTGAAGAACCTCTCGATGAAGGTGAAAAAAAAAAAAGAAGAGAGTGAAAATAAAAACTGGCTTAAAACTCAACATTCAATAATCTAAGATCATACCCTCCAGTCCCATCACTTCATGGCAAATAGATGGGGAAACAATGGAAAGAGTGACTGGCTTTGTTTTCTTGGGCTTCAAAATCACTGCAGATGTTATCTGCAGGCATGAAATTAAAAGACCCTTGCTCCTTGGCAGAAAAGCTATGACCAACCTAGACAGCACATTAAAAAGCAGAGACATTACTTTGCCTACAAAGGTCTCTCTAGTCAAACCTTTATTTTTTTCAGTAGTCATGTATGGATCTGAGAATTGGACCATAAAGAAAGCTGAGTGCTGAAGAATTGGTGCTTTTGAACTATGGTGTTGGAGAAGACTCTTCAGGGTCCCTTGGACTGCAAGGAGATCCAACCAGTCCATCCTAAAGGAAATCAGTCCTGAATATTCATTGGGAGAACTGATGCTGAAGCTAAAACTCCAGTACACTGGCCACCTGATGTGAAGAACTGACTCATTGGAAAAGACCCTGATTCTGGGAAAGACTGAAGGCAGGAGAAGAAGGGGATGACAGAGGATGAGATGACTGGATGGCATCACCAACTCGATGGACATGAGTTTGAGTAAGCTCTGGGAGTTGATGATGGACAGGGAAGCCCGGCATGCTGCAGTCCATGGGGTCGCAAAGAGTTGGACATGACTGAAGTGAATGAACTGAACAGAACTGAGCAAGGACCTGCCCACCAGAGCCAGACCCAGGTTTTCCACCATCAGTCCCTCCAATCAGAAGCTTACCCAAGCCTCTTAGCCTCCTCCAACAGAGGTCAGACTGAAGAAACAAGAAGAAACACATTCCCACATTATAGACAAAACCATATTACAGAAAGTTAATCAGCATGAAAAAGCAGAAAGTTATTCCCAGATGAAGAGACAAGATAAAACCCCAGAAAAATAACTAAATGAAGTGGAGATAGGTAACCTTCCAGAAAAAGAATTCAGAATAATGATAGTGAAGATGATCCAGGATCTTGGGAAAAGAATGGAGGCAAAGATTGAGAAGATGCAAGAAATGTTTACCAAAGACCTACAAGAACTAAAGAACAAACAACAGAGATGAATAATACACTAGAAGGAATCCATAGCAGAATAACTGAGGCAGAAGCACAGATAAATGACCTGGAGGATAGAATGGTGAAAATCACTGCCACAGAACAGAATATAGAAAAAAGAATGAAAAGAAATGAAGACAACCTAAGAGACCTCTGGGACAACAATATTAAATGCACCAACATTCTCATTATACCAGTCCCAAAAGGAAGAGAGAGAGAGAGAAAGGACCTGAGAAAATATTTGAAGAGATAATAGCTGAAAACTTCCCTAACATGGAAAAGAAAAATCAACCAAGTCCAGGAAGCACAGAGAGTCCCAGGCAGGATAAACCCAAGGAGGAACACACCAAGACACACAGTAATCAAACTGACAAAAATTAAAGACAGAGATAAAATATTAAAAGCAACAAGGGAAAAATGACAAATAACATACAAGGGAACTCCCATCAGGCTATCAGCTGATTTCTCAACAGAAACTCTACAAGCCAGAAGGGAATGGCATGATATATTTAAAGTGATGAAAGGGAAGAACCTACAACCAAGAATACTCTACCCAGCAAGACTCTCCTTCAGATTTGATGGAGAAATCAAAAGCTTTCCAGACAAGCAAAAGTTAAGAGAATTCAACACCACCAAACCAGCTTTATAACAAATGCTAAAGGAACTTCTCTAGGCAAAAAACAAGAGAAGGAAAAGCCAATCTACAGAAAATAAACCCAAAATAATTAATAAAATGGTAATAGGATCATACTTACTGATAATCATCTTAAATGTAAATGGATTAAATGCACCAGCCAAAAGACACTGCCTGGCTGAGCAAATGAAAACATAAGTATGTATGCACTTCCACTTACATCACTCTACTTTACCTCCCAAGTTGCATATAGTTATTTTATATTGTTATGTTAATCATGTTCCCATTATGGCTTGCAATTATAATTATCTTTTATTTTTTGTCTGGCTATTGATTGTGAAAACTGATAAATATCTTTTACTATTGTGATTATGTAACTATTACTCAATACCATTGTATCATGATTGGTCAACAGAAAAATAATAGAATTCCATACCACCAAAACTACCATTTAATAGAAAAATCTATAATCACTTTTTAAAATCCAGATACAGCCTAAGATGGTGGAGGAATAGAATGGGGAGACCACTTTCTCCCCCACAAATTCATCAAAAGATCTTTTGAACGATGAGCAGATACCACAAAACAACTTCTGGACGCTGGCGAAGGACATCAGGCACTCAGAAAGGCACCCCATTGTCTGAAAGGAGGTAGGACGGAGGAGCCTGGTAGGCTGCAGTCCATGGGGTAACTAAGAGTCAACAACTTCACTTTCATTTTTCACTTTCATGCATTGGAGAAGGAAATGGCAACCCACTCCAGTGTTCTTGCCTGGAGAATCCCAGGGACGGGGGAGCCTGGTGGGCTGCCATCTATGGGGTCTCACAGAGTCAGACACGACTGAAGCAACTTAGCAGCAGCAGCAGCAGGACAAAATATAAAAGATAAAAAGAGAGACAAAAGAGTTAGGGATGGAGACCCATCCCAGGGAGGGAGTCGTAAAAGAGGAGAAGTTTCCAAACACCAGGAAACCCTCTCACTGGTGGGTCTGTGGGGAGTTTTGGAATCTCAGAGGGCAACATAACCGGGAGGAAAAAATAAATAAATAAAACCCACAGATTACGTGCCTAACTGCAACTCCCAGTGGAGAAGTAACCCAAATGCTCAAATCCACCACCAGCAAGCTAGGGCTGAACAACGAGGTGCAGGCTTCATTGCTTAGAGTAAATAACAGGCCTGAATACCCTGAGGGCAATCTGAGGGAGCTAACCTGAGATAGCAACCCAAACTGGGATAGCCAGAGAGAGGAAAAAAAAAAAGAGGAAAGAGAGAGAGAACTTTCCCATGAAAAGCTCTAACATAAGGCACTGCTGGGCTGCTCACAGAACAAAGGACTGAACTAATACCAGAGGAGAGCTAGCCAGCAGCAGACCAGCCCATCCCACACTAGAGGCAGGGAGGCAAGCAGGCGATAGCCAGAGCCAGAAGGAAAGGGGGAAACGGCCCCAGAGACGGCATCCTCCACCAAACTGCAAGCAGGCTCCCAGTTGCTAACCAAGTCTTCCTGGGATCCTGGATGGTTGACATCTGCCAGGAGGGTCGCAGCCAGAGATCAGCTCCCCAGAGGAGACACACAGCACACCTGAGACAGTACTCCCACAGCACATCCAGGAAACTGAGTGGCCAAAACCGGGGTGGTGATAAGACGCATCCCCCATCTGGGGAGAGTGCACTCGCTGAGGACCTGGTCACCTGAGTTGCTCAGACCTGGAAAGGGCACAAAACACAGGCCCAACCAAGTCTTTGCCTTTGTGGAGTACCTGAGAACCTGAACCTGAGCGGCTTAGACCTGGGAAGTGCATGAACCCAGGGCCTGCTTTAGACAGTTCCCCTGCAGAGCAACCTAGAGCCTGAGCAGTGTAGACTGGGAAAGCACACACGCCGTGAGCGGGGGCAAACCCAGTGTGGCCCAGACACTGTGAGCACTCCCCACATGTGCCAGTGATATTTCTTTGAGTGTTCCTCCCTCTCCGCAGCACAACTGAACAAGTGAGCCTAAATAAATGACCACCTTCACCCCTTGTGTCAGGGTGGAAGTTAGATACTGAAGAGACTTGCAAACAGAGGAAGCCAAAATAAACAAAGAAGAGGGAACTGCTTTGGAAATGACAGGTGCAACAGATTAAAACCCTGTAGTTAGCACTGACTACATTGGAAGGGGCCTATAGACCTTGAGAAGAAGTATAAGCTGGAACAAGGAACTATCTGAAACTGAACTGACCCCACACTGCCTGCAACAGCTCCAGAGAAATTCCTAGATATATTTTACTATTATCATTTTTATTTTTTTAAAATTTTAAGTTCTTTATTACTCCTTTAATTTTCATTTTTAAACCCTATTACCTTGGGGGGGGGGACGACCCTATTTTTAAAGTAAATTTCATAGTTTTTTATAATGTTTGTGATTTTATTTTGTTTTAATATTGTATTTTTGAAAGTCTAAACTATACTCTAGAATTTTAATATTTGCCTTTTGGTATTTGTTATCAATTTTGTACCTTTAAGAATCTTCAGTACCCATTTTTTACTTAGGAGTGTGATTACTGGCTTGATTGCTCTCTCCCCCTTTTGACTCTCCTTTTTCTCCCCCAGGTCACCTCTATCTCCTCCCTCCCCCTTCTCTTCTCTACTTAACCCTGTGAATCTCTTTGGGTGTTCCAGGCTGTGGAGAACACTTAGGGAACTGATCACTGGCTAGATTGGTCTCTCTCCTTTTGACTTCCCCTCTTCTCCTCCTGGTCACCTCTATCTCCTTCCTCCCTCTTCTCTGTGGAACTTTGTGAACCTCTCTGAGTGTTCCAGACTGTGGAGAGCAAATAGGGAATTGATTGCTGGCTAGATTGCTCTCTCCCCTTTTGATTCCCCCAGCTATGGTTTTTCCAGTAGTTATGTACAGATGTGAGAGTTGGACCATAAGAGAAGGCTGAGTGCCGAAGAATTGATGCTTTTGAACTGTGGTGCTGGAGAAGACTCTTGAGAGTCCCTTGGACTGCAAGAGATCCAACCAGTCCATCCTAAAGGAGATCAGTCCCGGGTGTTCATTGGAAGGAGTGATATTGAAGCTGAAACCAATAATTTGGCCACCTCATGTGGAGAGTTGACTCATTGGAAAAGACCCCGATTGCTCGGAAGGATTGGGGGCAGGAGGAGAAGGAGACAACAGAGGATGAGATGGCTGGATGGCATCACTGACTCGATGTACATGGGTTTGGGTAGACTCCAGGAGTTGGTGATGGACAAGGAGGCAAGGCATGCTGTGATTCATGGGGTCACAAAGAGTCTGACACGACTGCGTGACTAAACTGAACTGAACTGAATTTCTCCTCCTAGTCACCTCTATATCTCCCTCCTGCTTCTTCTCTTCTCCATGTAACTCTGTGAACCTCTCTGGGTGTGAAGAATCCTTTCACCATTAACTTAGATGTTTTATCATCGGTGCTGTATGGATGGGGAAGTCTTGAGGCTACTGTAAGAATAAGACTGAAAGCCAGAGGCAGGAGGCTTAAATCCAAAACTTGAGAACACCAGAAAACTCCTGACTCCAGGGAACATTAATCAACAAGAGCTCATCCAAAAGCCTCCATACCTACACTGAAACCAAGCTCCACCCAAGAGCCAACAAGTTTCAGAGTAAGACATATCAAGCTAATTCTCCAACAACACAGGAACATAACCCTGAGCACAAAAATACAGGTGGCCAAAAGTCATACACCAAACCCATAGACACCTCAAAACTCACTACTGGACACTTCATTGCACTCCAGAGAGAAGAGATCCAGCTCCACCCACCAGAACACCGATGCAAGCTTCCCTAATCAGGAAACCTTGACAAGCCACTCATCCAACCCCACCCACAGGGAGGAACCTCCACAATAAAGAGGAACCACAAACTTCCAGCATACAGAAAGGCCACCCCAAACACAGCAACCTAAACAAGATGAAAAGGCAGAGAAATACTCAGCAGGTAAAGGAACATGATAAAAGCCCACCAAACCACACAAAGAGGAGGAGATAGGGAGTCTACCTGAAAAAGAACTCAGAATAATGATAGTAAAAATGATCCAAAATCTTGAAAACAAAATGGACTTACAGATAAGTAGTCTGGAGACAAGGGTTGAGAAGATGCAAGGAAAGTTTAACAAGGACCTAGAAGAAATAAAAAAGAGTCAATTGATAATGAATAATGCAATAAATGAGATCAAAAGCACTCTGGAGGGAACCAACAGTAGAATAACTGAGGCAGAAGATAGGATAAGTGAGGTGGAAGATAGAATGGTGGAAATAAATGAAGCAGAGAGGAAAAAATAATTAAAAGAAATGAGGACAACCTCAGAGACCTCTGGGACAATGTTAAATGCCCCAACATTTGAATCATAGGAGTCCCAGAAGAAGAAGACAAAAAGAAAGGCCATGAGAAAATACTTGAGGAGATAACAGTTGAAAAATTCCCTAAAATGGGGAAGGAAATAGCCACCTAAGTCCAAGAAACCCAGAGAGTCCCAAACAGGATAAACCCAAGGTGAAACACCCCAAGACACATATTAATCAAATTAACAAAGATCAAACACAAAGAACAAATATTAAAAGCAGCAAGGGAAAAACAACAAATAACACACAAGGGGATTCCCATAAGGATAACAGCTGATCTTTCAATAGAAACTCTTCAAGCCAGAAGGGAATGGCAGCACATACTTAAAGTGATGAAAGAGAAAAATCTACAAACCGGATTACTGTAACCAGCAAGAATCTCATTCAAATATGAAGGAGAAATCAAAAGCTTTATAGACAAGCAAAAGCTGAGAGAATTCAGCAGCACTAAACCAGCTCTTCAATAAATGCTAAAGGATCTTCTCTAGACATGAAACACAGAAAAGGTGTATAAAATCAAACCCAAAACAACAAAGGAAATGGCAATGAGATCATGCTCATCAATAATTACCTTAATTATAAATGGGTTGAATGCCCCAACCAAAAGACAAAGACTGGCTGAATGGATACAAAAACAAGACCCCTATATATGCTGTCAACAAGAGACCCACCTCAAACCTAGGGGCACAAAGAAACTTAAAGTGAAGGGCTGGAAAAAGATATTTAATACAAAGAAAGAAAGTGAAAGTGAAGTTGCTCAGTCATGTCTGACTCTTTGAGACCCCATGGACTGTAGCCTACCAGGCTCCTCAGTCCATGGAATTTTCCAGGCAAGAGTACTGGAGTGGGTTGCCATTTCCTTCTTCAGGGGATCTTCCCAACCCAGGTATTTAACCCAGGTCTCCTGCACTGCGGGCAGACACTTTACTGTCTGAGCCACTAGGGAAGCCTATTTAATACAAATGGAGACTAAAATGAAAGCAGGAGTAGCAATACTCGTATTAGATAAAATAGACTTTGTAATAAAGGCTGTGAAAATAAACAAAGAAGGACACTACATAATGATCAAATAATCAATCCAAAAAAAGATACAATAATTATAAACATTTATGCACCCAACTTAGGAGCACTGCAATATGTAAGGCAAATGCTAACAAGTTTGAAAGGGGAAATTAACAGTAACACAATAATAGTGGGAGACTTTAATATCCCACTCACACATATGGATAGATCAACCAAACAGAAAATTAGCAAAGAAACACAAACTTTAAATGATACAATGGAGCAGTTAGACCTAATTGATATCTATAGGACATTTCACCCAAAACAATGAATTTCACTTTTTTCTCAAGTGCACACGGAACCTTCTCCAGGATAGATCACATCCTGGGCCATAAATCTAGCCTTGGTAAATTCAAAAAAATTGAAATCATCTCAAGCATCTTTTCTGATCACAATGTGGTAAGATTAGATGTCAACTACAGGGGAAAAAAAAACTATTAAAAATACAAACATATGGAGGCTAAACAACATGCTTCTGAATAACCAACAAATCACAGAAGAAATCAAAAAATAAATTAAAATATGCATGGAAACCTATGAAAATGAAAACACACAACCCAAAACATATGGGATACAATAAAAGCAGTGCTAAAGGAAAGGTTCAGAGCAATACAAGCCTACCTCAAGAAAAGGAGAAAAGTCAAATAAATAACCTAACTCTACACCTAAAGCAACTAGAAAAAGAAGAAATGAAACACCCCAAAGATAGTAGAAGGAAAGAAATCACAAAAATTAAGGCAGAAATAAAGGTAAAAGAAACAAAGTAGACCATAGTCAAAATCAACAAAGCTAAAAGCTGGTTCTTTGAGAAAATAAATAAAATAGACAAACCATTAGCCAGACTCATTGAGGGAAAAAAGGGAGAAGAATCATATCAACAAAATTAGAAATGAAAATGAAGTAATCACAACAGCCAACATAGAAATACAAAGGATTATAAGAGACTACTACCAGCAGCTCTATGCCAATAAAATGGACAACTTGGAAGAAATGGACAAATTCTTAGAAAAGTATAACTTTACAAAAGAGAACCTGGAAGAAATAGAAAATCTTTACAGACCAATCACAAGCATGGAAATCGAAACTGTAATCAGAAATCTTCCAGTAAACAAAAGCCCAGGACCAAATGGCTTCACAGCTGAATTCTACCAAAAATTTAGAGAAGAGCTAACACCTATCCTACTCAAACTCTTCCAGAAAATTTCAGAGGAAGGTAAACTTCCAAACTCATTCTATGAAGCCACCATCACCCTAATACCAAAACCAGACAAAGATGCCACAAAAAAAGAAAACTACAAGCCAATATCACTGATGAACATAGATGCAAAAATCCCTAACAAAGTTTTAATAAACAGAATCCACCAACATATTAAAAAGATCATACATCCTGACCAAGTGGGCTTTATCCCAGGGATGCAAGGATTCTTTGATATTTGCAAATCAATCAGTGTGATACACCACATTAACAACTTGAAAGATAAAAACCATATGATTATCTCAATAGATGCAGAGAAAGCCTTTGACAAAATTCAACATCCATTTATGATTTTAAAAAAAAAAAAAACCCTCCAGAAAGCAGGCATAGAAGGAACATACCTCAACATAATAAAAGCCATATATGATAAACCCACAGCAAACATTATCCTCAATGGTGAAAAACTGAAAGCATTTCCCCTAAAGTCAGGAACAAGACAAGGATGCCCACTCTCACTACTATTCAACATAGTTTTGGAAATTTTAGCCACCGTAATTAGAGAAGAAAAAGAAATAAAAGGAATCCAGATTGGAAAAGAAGTAAAACTCTCAGTGTTTGCAGATAACATGATCCTCTACATAGAAAACCCTAAAGACTCCACCATAAAATTACTAGAGCTAATCAGTGAATTCAGTAAAGTTGAAGGATACAAAATTAATACACAGAAATCTTTGCATTCCTATACACTAACAATGAGAAAACAGAAAGAGAAATTAAGGAAACAATTCCATTCACCATTGCAATGAAAAGAATAAAATATTTAGGAATAAATCTACCTAAAGAAACAAAAGACCTATATATAGAAAACTATAAAACACTGATGAAAGAAATCAAAGATGACACAAATAGATGGAGAAATATACTATGTTCACGGATCAGAAGAATCAATATAGTGAAAATGAGTATACTACCCAAAGCAATCTATAGATTCAATGCAATCCCTATCAAGCTACCAACAGTATTTTTCACAGAACTAGAACAAATAATTTCACAATTTGTATGGAAAGCCTGAGGTGCTGCAGTCCATGGGGTCGCAAGAGTTGGACACGACTGAGGGACTGAACTGAACTGATATATACAATATGTATACTATATATTTTATAAAGCATGAATTTTTGCATAAAATTTTTTTGACATTTTGATTCCAATTGTTTGATGTAGTATGAATAGAATGCTATATTTCTAATTTAAAAATAAATAGATATGCAACAGGCAACAAAGGTTTACTGTCTAATACAGTGAACTATAGTCAATAGGTTGTAATAACATATAATAGAAAATAATTTCAAAAATAATATATATGTATATGTATAACTGAATCACACACAAAAAAGAATTCTACTTTTTGAAATTTAGTAATGTTTATCTTTTTGCCAGTTTTTCTAAATGTCCTATGGATATCTAATAACAATGTATGAGATAAAAAATTTTAAATGTATTTGTGTAAGATATGATTAATATAATTTAATTAGATATACATCTATTACATTTAAATTACTAATGACATCATTCAAAAAGCTCCTATTCTTTTTTTCTCACTTCATAAAATATTCTCAGGGATATATTAATATGTTTAACTATGATTACATATTTTTCTTTTCCCCTATATTGCTTTTTAAGGGAATCTGATTTTTGTTTTCTGTATCTTTGTTTCTTTGTTTTTAAGGTTTCTAATACTTTATGATGTCTATCTTCTTTGTGAATTATACCTTTTATCATTAAAAATATTCATCTTTGTTTCATTTAAAATAAACTAATAAATTTAAAATAACAAATTCATGCAATTCAATGTAAAGAAAACAGAAAAATGGGCAGAGATTCTGAATAGACATTTTTATAAAGAATACATGCACATCACCAAAAGACTCATCTAAAGATATTCAACATCATTAATTATCAGGGAAATGCAGAAGAAAATCACACTAAGATATTACTTCACATCTGTAGAATGGCTATTGTCAAAAAGACAAATCATAGCAAGTGTTTGAAAGGATGTGGGGAGAAAAAGGAACACTCCTATAATTTTGGTGGGAATGTGGTACAGCTACTATGTAAAACAGTATGGAAGTTCCTTAAAAAATTAAAATACAACTATCATATGAATCAGCAATTCCACTCTTGGGTGTATATCTGAAGAAAAAATAGCACTAATTCAAAAATATACAGACACTCCAGTGTTCATTATGGCATAATTTACAATATCCAAGATACAAAAAAAAAAAAACAACCTAAGTATCCATTGATGGATGAATGGAAAAAGAAGAAAAAATATATATGCACATACATATGCACATAAACATATACAAAGGAAGTGGAATGCTACTCAACCTTTAAAAAGAATAATTAAAGGATCATACACCACGATCAACCATGATCAAGTGGGATTTATCCTAGAGATGCAAGGATTTTTTTTAATATCTGCAAATCAATCAATGTGATACAACACATTAACAAATTGAAAAATAAAAAATTATATGATCATCTCAGTAGATGCAGAAAAGGCTTTGATAAAATTAATAATTTGTGGTTTAAGAAAAAAAACTCTCTAGAAAGTGGGTATACAGGGAATATGCCCCAACATAAAAAAGGCCATATGTGATAAATAATCCCTGGATGAAGAAATGGCAACCCACTCCAGTATCCTTACCAGAAGAATCCCAGGGACATAGGAGCCTGGCGGGCTGCAGTCCATGAGGTCGAAAAGAGTCGGACATGACTGAGTGACTGAGCACATGATAAACCCACATTTAACATCAAACTCAACAATGAAAAGTTGAAAGCATTTCTTCTAAGATCAGGAAAAAGACAAAGATCACCAGCCCAGGTTGGGTGCATGAGACAAGTGCTCGGGCCTGGTGCACTGGGAAGACCCAGAGGGATCGGGTGGAGAGGGAGGTGGGAGGGGGGACCGGGATGGGGAATACATGTAAATCCATGGCTAATTCATTTCAATGTATGACAAAAACTACTGTAATGATGTAAAGTAATTAGCCTCCAACTAATAAAAATAAATGGAAAAAAAAATAAAATAAATGGAAGAAAATAAATTAATTAATTAATTAATTAATTAAATAAATAAAAAGATGCCCCCTCTCATCACTTTTATTCAACACAGTTTTGGAAGTCCTAGTCACAGCAATCAGAGAAGAAAAAGAAATAAAGGGAATCCAAATTGTAAAGGAAGAAGTAAACCTGTAACTGCAGATGATTTGATACCATACATAAAAATCCTAAAGTCACCACTAGAAAACTACTATAGTTCATTAATAAATTTGATAAAGTTGCAGGATATAAAGTCAATTGATAAAAATCTGTTGCATTACTATACACTAATAGTGAGTTAGCAGAAAAAGACATTCGAGAAACTATTTACCATTGAATCAAAAAAATAAAATAAGCCTACCTAAGGAGCCAAAAGACTTGTACTCTGAAAACTATAAGATAATGATGAAAAAAATTTGAAGATGACACAAACAGACGGAGAGATACACTATGTTCTTTAAAAGAATCAACATTATTAAAATGACCATACTACCCAGAGCAATGTGCAGAATCAATGCAATACCTATCAAATTACCAATGGTGTTTTTCACAGGATTAGAAAAAAATTTCTTAATTTGTATGGAAACACAAAAGACCCTAAATAGCCAAAATAATCTTGAGAAAGAAAAACAAAGCTGGAGAAATCAGGCTCCCTGACTTCAGACTATACTACAAAGCTACAATCATCAAAATAATATGTTACTGGCATAAAATGTCAATGGAACAAGATATAAAGCCCAGGAATATACTCATTCACATATGGTCAGTTAATGTAAGACAAAGAAGGCAAAAATATACAATGAAGAATAGACAGTTTTTTTCAATAAATGGTATTGGGAAAACAGTACAGCTACTTGTAAAAAGATAAATTTAGAACATTCTATAATACCACACACAAAAATAAATTCAAAATGAATTAAAGACCTAAATGTAAAACATATTTTAAAAAATCCTAGGGTAATTGTTTCCTAGACAGAACACTCTTTGACATAAATAGCAGCAGTATGTTTTTGGATCCATCTCCTAAAGAAAGGAAATAAAAGCAAAAATAAAAAAGTAGGATCTAATTAAACTTAAAAGCTTTTGCACAACAAAGGAAACCATTGACAAAATGAAAAGACAATCTACTGAATGGGAGAAAATATTTGCAAACGATATGGCCAATAAGGGATTAATATCCAATATATATAAACAGCTCATACAATTCAACACTAAAAAAAAAAAAAAACAAGCCAACTAAAAGATGAACAGAACTGAACAGACATTTTTTTTTTTCTAAACAGGAAATACAGATGGCTAACAGGCACATGAAAAGACGGTCAACATCTCTAATGATCATGGAAATGCAAATACAAACCAAAATGAGATATCATTTCATATACGTCAAAATGGTTGTCATCAAAAATAACACAAATAACAAATGTTGGAAAGGATATGGAGAAATGGGAACACTTATACACTATTAGTGGGAGTGTATATCATTGGTGCAGTCACTATGGTAAACAGCATGGAGACTTCCCAAAAAACTAATGTGAAATGAGGATGTAATATACATCATGGTGACTAATAATACTGCACTGCATATTTTTAAGTTTCTTAAGAAAGTAAATGTTAAAGTTATTCTTCACAAGAAATAATTTTTTGCAACCATGTATTCTAACAACTGGTAACTAGAATTACTGTGATTATCAATTCACAATGTATACACATATCAAAGCATTATGTTGTACCTATGAAAAGGTCTCCTGCATTGCAGGCAGGTTCTTTACCAGCTGAACTACCAGGGAAGGCCTATATGTCAATTACACTTCTATTTTTAAAAAAAAGATTGTATATGTAAATGACTTCAGCCTGCTAGTTAATTCTTTGCTGATTCTAAATTGTATTCGTTTTTCAACCTCACTCTCAATTTTCAAAAAAAAAGATTGTGCAAACTAAGTTTGATGAAGCTTAAATGTAAGATACTTGCTCCTGTTTAGGTTTGAAATGGAGGGAAAACATGTGCTTTTGCCATTCCCCTGGGATAGTCTGACTTTAAATGAATTCAGCTCAGTAAAACTATCCACAGCAATTTTCATTTCACTTTTGACTCTTGTACCCTCTTGCTCCTTTCAAATAAATGTTTGTGATCTCGGCATCTCTTTCCACTCCAGACACCTTTGGTTTATTGGGTTTCACTCCTCAAGAAACAGCATACCATGAAGAAAAGGTCTTTTGACTATCTTAGATATACTGTTTGACCATGGAGAGGCCCACTCTATTATATAGTTTTTAAAAGAAAAAAATCATCTCTTATGGAAAACCAGAGTATACTCTTGGTTGGGGATTGGAGGCAGGGGGTAGAGGGTGGGGAGAATCTTCTCAACTGTAATTTCTGTGAGAATAAAGAGAAAGGCAGCAGTAACTTTTTGATATATATGTGCATGTCATGGTTTTCATCAGGCTGACTTCACAGCTCAAAGAAAAAATCATTCTAATATGTTAGGGGCATTACAAGACTACTACATTTCAAAATGTTTACAGGTTAGCTTTACACAAAGAACAGCTTCATCTAATGAATCAAGGACATTTAAGGCAGAAGAAGCCAAGAAGTTTGTTTTCAAAAATATTTGCAATAGGAAAAAGTACCCAAAAGACACTCCTTTTCGTAGAAAGGCTGGAAACATTTTCTGGGTGATTCAAACTGTTCTCCAGTAAACCACAGCCAATTTATAATTAAAAGCAGAAATAAAACCTCAAAATGTCATTTTTGTAGGGTTTTGTTTCCAGAAATCTATAATGGGCCTGATTTGTTTTATCAAGATCCAATGTACTAGTAAGTCACTGAAATTTCCTTTAAAGAGGCAATTTAAGATTAAGGACTCAGTTCCTAATTATGAGACCACAGTAAATGTGAGCAAAAATAACTGGCAGCCATTGGTAGTAGGCCATTTTAATACCCCAAAAGTGAAGAAGCCACTATATCAGAATAAATATCAACTCATTGTTTAGGCCAAGTAGGTATTCATGTACATGGTATGATTTGGAGAACCCTAAAAAGACCATCTGATCCAAAATATCTCCTCAGAAGCCTTCTTTGCTGATTGAAATTTCCATCATGACACTCTACCTTTTGGGTTATGAATGCTGTAACAAAAGGTCTCTCTCGTTACCATCTTTCTAAATTCCATGTATATGCGTTGGTATACTGTATTGGTCTTAAATCCATGGTTGATTCATGTCAATGTATGGCAAATACCACTACAATATTGTAAAGTAATTAGCCTCCAATGAATAAAAATAAATGGAAAAAATAAATAACGGTCATAATGTTTAACTTAAATAAATAAATTTTAAAAAATTAAAAAAATTGAAACATCCCACCTCCAACTAATAAAAATAATTGAAATAAATAAATAAATAAATAAATTTTTTAAAAAAATTTTTAAAAAGGTCTCTCTCTGGGAAATGAAGTGAGTCACTCAGTCGTGTCTAACTCTTTGTGACCCCATGTACTCTACATAGCCCACCAGGCTCTTCTGTCCATGAGAACTCCCAGGCAAGAACACTGAAGTGGGTTGCATTTCCTTCTCCAAAAGATCTTCCTGACCCAGGGATCAAACCAAGGTCTCCTGAATTGCAGGCAAATTCTTTACTGTCTGAGGCAACAGGGAAGCCCAAGGTAACACACAAATTACTATGAACAAATTAATGTCTTTGTTATTTATTTCCCGTTAGAGAGAAGAGCTTTGACAATGATGGAGAAAGACCAAGGATGTGCATCTAAAATAAAGACATGAGTAAGAGAAACATCTGATTTTGTTGTTGGGTTCCACTTGGAAGGGGAGCCTGATGCTGAGGACACTGGGGTTGGACAGATTCTAAAAAAAAAAGGTGGAACAGGAACACTTTAAACACCATTATGTAGTAGAAGGGGCATTGGCCAAGGAGTTGAAACACTTAGTTTCCTACTGCCTTTTCTAGAAATTACAACTTATGATTTTTGATGAATCCTTTCTCCTCCCTAGATCCCTGACCCAGGAATTGAAGCCAGGTCTCCTGAACTGTAGGCAGAGTCTTTACTGTCTGAGCACCAAAGGGAAATTTATAAATTATTACCTTAAATAAATCCTTTCTTCTCCCTATGCAAATTTTTCCTTCTATCAAAAGGGGATAGAGTCAACAGAATAAGTAATCTCTGAAGTCCTACTCAACACACTCTTAATTGTAAAAGGTGTGGATAGAGTAAAGCTGAAAACAACTGGCTATTTCATTATTTTTTCTAGCCATATTCTTAACCTCTGGGCCCCAAATAACCTCTGTGAGGACACTATGGAAACAGTAAGAAGCAAAATGGATTTCCCTATCAAAGAAATAATTCTTCTGTTCCCCTTGCTCCTTGTAGTCTGTCATTGTTTTGCTTGCTAAAATTAACTGGATATCTATTAACAAATTCCATAACAGTTTCCTCTATTTCACACAACAAATTCATGAAACATTTTCTTCTAGCTTCATCTTGCCACATGTCATTTACTGATAACCCAAGATTTATCAAATCAAATTCTTCATTTATTTCCTAGCTGGTTTTTTAAACATGTAACAAAAATGTAAAAAGAAAGCACTCATAAGAGTGAGACACCAAATGGAGAAGTAGGAAACATTTAGAGACTTCTTGTCAATATGGGATTGCTTTCTATGATTAGCCTTCAAAAATATGGCACAATTCATGTTGAAACACCATAAGTGGTACTGTCATATCCCCTGGGAGACCATGCCTTAATCTAAAAATATTTTTAACTGATACTGAGCCCAAACTCTCCTCTAACGTTTACTTCCATGTTTTCTCAATAAACGCTGTTTAGTTACTAAGTCATGTCCAACTCTTTTGTGACCCCGTGAACTGTAGCCCACAGGCTCCTCTGTCCATGGGATTTCCCAAGCAAGAATACTGGAGTGGGTTGCCATTTCCTTCTCCAGGGGATCTTCCCAACCCAGGGATCGAACTCACATCTCCTGCATTGGCAGGTGAATTCTTTACCACTGAGCCAACAGGAAAGCTATTAAACATTAGGCAACATTGAAAAGGAGGTCTCCCACACCATTATCACATTCTTTTCAAAAGTTTCCACAGTTCCAAATCAAAACACCACAGTTTAATCTACTTCCTTTAATCTGTATACTTCCAGATCTTTAACCTAATCTTATTTTGATCAACTCACTCTGATTAAATTTTCTTGGGCCTCTTCTCATAGGACAATAAGGGATTTCTGTGTTCATCAGCTGTCATTGGCAGGTGGCTAGTTCCTTTTGCTGGTAGAGTCTGTAGCTTGATTTCAGCAAAGGTATTCCTCAGGGTGAACTGATAAGCACTGTATACTAGGTGCTCAAATTGCATAGGAAACATACCTATAGTGTTCTGCTAATCAGGGTAGAGATTTGATGTTTTGAGTAAGACACATCTTTATCTCTGATCTATTACTCTGCACTTAACACAACAACACCTTCAACTTTTTGAAATCTTTACTCTCACTGCTCATTTTAGTGTGGTCATGTGTTCTCACCACCTGGAAATTTGTTTTCAAAGTATTTATTTGTGTGAAGCACAAAATAATTACAAATGTTTTTCTAATAAATGTGAACCTCTTGAGAAAATCATTCACCAAGAGATCTGGCTGTGTTTGATACAGTGACTCTCCTGCAAATTTTGGAGATAATAAATTTGGAACAAAGGAAATACAGAAGTTCTGAAGTGCATCAAGCTTTCTATGAATCATCCAAAAAAATCACATACAAGCTATGTCCAGGTCATCGTGACATACATGAAAATATATAAGAATGGTTACTGCCTTCAAGATGCTTAAGAAAAATAAGTCATCATAAAAGGCATAGTCCAAATATGGTAAATACCATTTTAAAAGGCATAAGTCATTAATAGAATTCAGAGAACAAAGATTGCTTTCAGATGAAGAAATCTGCAGAAGTTGACTCAGTAACCAAAATTTAAATATTTGTTGACTGACTAAATAAATGGTTGCATGTGGAGGATAGGACAGGTACTTGAACTGAACTTTGAAGAATATATACGATTCATATAGAAAGAGGTTGGGGTGGTAGATTCCAAAGAAAGGGAAAAACATGAAGCTTCCTGAAGGGTAAGTTGCAGTCATACTACAGAGAGAGCTTAAAATGCAAGAATAAACTCTTGATTACCTGTGTTTTCACAACAACCTCTTCCTCTATGACACATACTACAGTCCTGTTTATTGTCTGTAATTCTTTTGCTTGCCTGTGCTTCTGTTAGAAACACATATTCCTCAGTTGTGATCTCAAAGCAGGGCAGTCATCAAAAAGAAGCTCATACCTTTACCCTCAACTCCTGATACTCGATACATATCCCCAATGCAGAGGTTCAGTATGGTGTACCCTGACTTCAATCATAAATTGGCCAGTCCCTACTACAGCAAACATGACTCCAATAATATCTGGAAAATTGACTACCCTATCACGCCTTTGCCTCCACATATTATATTTTTCCTCCAGTCACTCCTTCCTACAACATCAAATCTTGAGTGTCTATCATCACGTAAGGCTAAATGCATTCCAGAAATACAGGGGTTGTTCCAACTCCTTCAAATTCTGGTTATTTCACTGAAATTAATAGCTTGCATCAATTATTGAATCAAGAAAAAGAAGTCAAAATGAATTAGAAGCAGCATGGGTTTCATATGCTGTACACAAAGGTACATTCAAGGGAACAAATCATTCTACGAGTCCAGAAAACTTGAAAGACTCAGTGCTTCAAGGATATAAGTATTTTATTGAGGTCCACAAATGATTTTCAGGACTGTCAAATTGCCACAGTGTTCCACAACTCTTTAAGACATCTCTGTAAACTTACATAATATACCAATCACGCTTAAATTTGATCATATTGGAAATCTGACATTTTGTAAGCATAGCTATACTAGGTATCAAGGGTGAATGCATGGTACAGGAGTGCAGGGCCAAATGTTGGCTGATTTATGTAAAGTTACTCATAAATGTTAAGTGGCATGACTATATTTTATAATGTTAAGTGGCATGACTATATTTTATAATCCCAAACTATAAATTCCTCAAGGACAGGACCTAAGTTTTAATATTTTCGGCATCTTCAGTATATAAAATATAGTAACTGCATAGAAATAAGTTACTACTAATAAATGATGCTGAAGACAAGAGATAACCATCTGCAAAAATAAATGCATGAAGCATGGTTTGATCATCCTGTTCAACTCCATTCCACCCTTAGTTCTCCACTGAACTTGACTTTGCCTCTCAATTAAGAACATGTATAAATTGGAAAATGGGGTTTCTTCCTCAAGCAAAGGTAAATAATAAACAAAGCAGTATGTTATTTTACAACCTAAATATATGGCAGTTCTATATGGAGGAAAACCTGGGCTGAATATCAAAATGCACCTATAATTTTTCCAGCTCACACATACCTTGGGTAGATGGTAAGGCACACATTTGATAGGAAGTATCCATATTTTAAGTTCCTCTCGTTGACTCCAAATAAGGTGACTGTATCAGGTTTGGAATTTTCCTGAAAGGTTAGAATCAGACACTAAAAGTGGTGAGCAAGAGAGAAGAGTAACCTTAGGATACACATCTTAAGTTCAACGGGGATAAGACGTTCAGTTCAGTTCAGTTCAGTTCAGCCACTCAGTCATGTCTGACTCTTTGCGACCCCATGAACCGCAGCACACCAGGCCTCCCTGTCCATCACCAACTCCCAGAGTCCACCCAAACTCATGTCCATTGAGTTGGTGATGCCATCCAACCATCTCATCTTCTGTCATTCCCTTCTCCTCCTGCCCTCAATCTTTCCCAGCATCAGGGTCTTTTCCAATGAATCAGCTCTTCGCATCAGGTGACCAAAGTATTGGAGCTTCAGCTTCAACATCAGTCCTTCCAATGAACACCCAGAACTGATCTCCTTTAGGATGGACTGGTTGGATCTCCTTGCAGTCCAAGGGACTCTCAAGAGTCTTCTCCAACAACACAGTTCAAAAGCATCAATTCTTTTGTGCTCAGCTTTCTTTATAGTCCAACTCTCACATCCATACATGACCACTGGAAAAATCATAGCCTTGACTAGACGGACGTTTGTTGACAAAGCAATGTCTGCTTTATAATATGTTGTCTAGGTTGGTCATAACTTTCCTTCCAAGGAGTAAGCATCTTTAATTTCATGGCTGCCATGAAAAATACCATCTGAAGTGATTTTGGAGCCCAGAAAAATAAAGTCAGACACTGTTTCCCCATCTATTTGCCATGAAGTGTCGGGACCAGATGTCATGATCTTAGTTTTCTGGATGTTGAGCTTTAAGCAAACTTTTTCACTCCCCTCTTTCTCTTTCATCAAGAGGCTCTTTAGTTCTTATTCACATTCTGGCATAAGGGTGGTGTCATCTGCATATCCGAGGTTATTGATATTTCTCCCAGCAATCTTGATTCCAGCTTGTGCTTCCTCCAGCCCAGCCTTTCTCATGATGTACTCAGCATATAAGTTAAAAGCAGGGTGACAAAATACAGCCTTCACATACTCCTTTTCCTATTTGGAACTGGTCTGTTGTTCCATGTCCAGTTCTAACTGATGCTTCCTGACCTGCATACAGGTTTCTCAAGAGGCAGGTCAGGTAGTCTGGTATTCCCATCTCTTTCAGAATTTTCTACAGTTTATTGTGATCCACACAGTCAAAGGCTTTGACATAGTCAATAAAGCAGAAATAGATGCTTTTCTGGAACTTTCTTGCTTTTTCAGTGATCCAGCGGACATTGGCAATTTGATCTCTGGTTCCTCTGCCTTTTCTAAAACCAGCTTGAACATCTGAAAGTTCACGGTTCACGTATTGCTGAAGCCTGGCTTGGAGAATTTTGAGCATTACTTTGCTAGTGTGTGAGATGAGTGCAACTGTGCAGTAGTTTGAGCATTCTTTGACATTGCCTTTCTTTGGGATTGGAATGAAAACTGACCTTTTCCAGTCCTGTGGCCACTGCTGAGTTTTCCATTGCTGGCATAATGAGTGTGGCACTTTCACAGCATCGTCTTTCAGGATTTGAAATAGCTCAACTGGAATTCCATCACCTCCACTAGCTTTGTTCATAGTGATGCTTTCTAAGGCCCACTTGACTTCACATTCCAGGATGTCTGGCTCTAAGTGAGTGATCACACCATCGTGATTATCTGGGTCATGAAGATCTTTTTTGTACAGTTCTTCTGTGTATTCTTGCCACCTCTTCTTAATATCTTCTGCTTCTGTTAGGTCCCTACCATTTCTGTCCTTTATCAAGCCCATCTTTGCATGAAATGTTCCCTTGGTATCTCTAATTTTCTTGAAGAGATCTCTAGTCTTTCCCATTCTACTGTCTTCCTCTATTTCTTTGCATTGATCGCTGAGGAAGGCTTTCTTATCTCTCTTTGCTATTCTTTGGAACTCTGCATTCAAATGGGTATATCTTTCCTTTTCTCCTTTGCTTTTCACTTCCCTTCTTTTCACAGCTATTTGTAAGGCCTCCTCAGACAGCCATTTTGCCTTTTTGCATTTCTTTTCCATGGGAATGGTCTTGATTCCTGTCTCCTGTACAATGTCATGAACTTCCATCCATAGTTCATCAGGCACTCTGTCTATCAGATCTAGTCCCTTAATTATATTTCTCACTTTCACTGTGTAGTCATAAGGGATTTGAAAAGGGATAAGATGTAGGCTTATTCATTTCTTTGCCAGTGGGTGTGTGCATATGTGCTCTCTCAAGTGTGTAAACTGCAGTATGTGTCACTGTGAGTTTACATAGTATGATCTTTTATCCCTAGAACTTAGTTGAGAGATGTAGAATTTCCATGTCCTCCCTCTTCTCATATTACTTAATATCTAGCCATAATGTGCAAAGTCTCCCTTAGATGGAATATCCTTGCATAGTGAACAATTTGAACATACATACATAGCAGCCCTGCCATTATTCCTGAGTTTTATATGACCTTTATTCTGTGAACTACATTAAGGAAATCCGTTAGTCTTTTCTTCCTTTCTTCCTTCCTTTCTTTTTGTTTTTTTCTTTTTTTGCTGTTATTATCTTTAGATAGTTGGGTGAGAGTGATTGTGCTCTGTTCAACTTGTTGCACTAGGGAAACTACACCTAAGGTTTCCAACTCAGTACTATTCTGTGGTTGACACATGACAGGCCAATTTCACTGGGTTTTGCAAAATGTCTGTTCATCAGAGGAAAATTATATTCTTCTTCATTAGTCGTGGCTTACTAGTATTAGCTTGGAAATTAGGTTTTGGATTAACACATTTATTTTTCTGAATAGCTTCCTTGTGATGCTTTTTTCTTCCATCTAAATACAGTATATTCTTGGTAAGTCAACTGTAAACAAACCCACTTATTTATTTTAAAAATACAATACTACTATCTTATCAAACATAAATAACTCCTTTTTCAAAAGCCAGAGAATTAGATTCTATTTTGCAATGTGGATGAGTTAACCCATGAAGCTGATCTGCACTTGTTCAATGAATTTCATCTCCAAATGATGCTTTCTGTAAAATAAAGCCTTTTCTCTGGGGATTCAGTTTGTCAACTCATTCAAACTTACAGGTATTTTACATATTTACTGAGCAGCTACAAATATGAACTACTAATGTTACATACTACAAAGGATAAAAAACTGAATGAGACTTCTTAGTCTTAGAATAGTTTGATGGTTGAGAGCATGTATTTTGAAATGACATGTAACTGGGTTCTTATAGCTCATTCATCACTTTTTAGATATATAATCTTGAATATATTACATATTCACTCTAAGCCTCAGATTTCACATATGCAGAAAATAAACTGTAATATCTACCTTATAGAGTTTGCTAAAATAATTAAATGAGAAGGCCATTCTACTAGGGTGGCTCTAGTCCTTGGTAGCCTGCAGAAGCAAACTGAACCAAAATGGTTTTCAGTGTACGCAAATCCAAGAAAATGAAACTTGACAACAATCAATTACAAACAGTCAACTAAGCTTTCCTCAAAAAAGCAACCACTTAAGTGTACATAGCCAATCAGATGAATTGCCTTCCTTTTGCATCTTTTCTATAAAAACATCTTCCTCAGCTCCTGTTGGTAGAGTGCTGTTAACTGCTTTTAATTTAGCATTGCCAAATTTGATCCAATGTATGCACAAATTGAACTGAAATTTTTAATGTGATTTAGTTTATATTTTAACAGGTCTGGTATCATAAGTGGGATTCAAAGGGGACCTCCTCCCCACTAAAGCCCCCAGGAGCAACAAGCAACCAGGCATAAGGTACCCACTGAGCCCTTCGTGTTTACTGCTTTGTTGCTGTGCCCGAAGTCCTTCTGAAATATATGAGTTCCACACCGTTTTGTGCTATGAGCTCTCTGACTTTTTTTTGAGAATATCTGTATCAAGAATTGGTCTAAAATTGTATTGGGTCTGAGTTACCTTGGTGTGGGTCCAGTGTCAGGCTTGGTTTGATTTAAAGTGGACTTCGCTCAGTATGAAGTCTCTGCTTTTTATTTTTTAAATAAAGGGGAAACCTTTTCTTTTTTTTTAAACAAAGAGGTCTTCTGAGTCTAAAGATTGTGGAACTCCTCTATCTGTGACTCCAGCTAACTATATGTATAAAAATTATGGGCCCAGAACCTATGCTGAGTAAGGTTAACCTTACCAAAGGTAGTCTTGAATTACAGTGACCACAGTGGGAAACTTATTAAAAAAAATAAGCTTATTTATGATGTCCCTTGCTTCCCTGGTGGCTCAGAGGTTAAAGCGCCTGCCTGCAATGAGGGAGACCTGGGTTCGATCCCTGGGTTGGGAAGATACCCTGGAAAAGGAAATGGCAACCCACTCCAGTATTCTTGCCTGGAGAATTCCATGGACGAAGGAGCCTGGTGGGCTACAGTCCACGGGGTCGCAAAGAGTTGGACACGACTAAGAGACTTCACTTCACTTAGAGAAAAAGGAGTCCCAAACTTTTCAAAGACAATGAAATATGCTTATGATTAGTATGCAAAAGTTTCTAGGACAAAATAAATACAAATTTACCTATTTAAAAGAGTCCAACACTGCTAGGAATATTTACTATTTGTCTTGGCTAGCAACTAATGATAAGATATTTGAAAGAATTTTTTTCTTTAAAAGGAACTCTTATGTCAGAAGTTGTCCATATTGGAAACTAATATGTAGTGCCTGATAGGAACATTTTAAAAGCCTTCTTTCCTAAACTAAAATGCAACTGTGTCCAGAGGTAACATTCTGAAGCCTTCTGGAACAATTTATTTAGATATCACAAAGACACACAGCTCTAAATCTAGCACACAGGAATCTTTTGATTTTCATCTTAGTTGAAAAATCTTCTCCCTGATATAAAGAACAAAAACTTCAGCTACAGCAGAAGTCACTGTAAAATGACAAAATTTTTGTGTATAATTTTTAACATATTCTCAAGTCCATTGTAAAATTAAGCTATAATTCTCTCTCTTTTATAAATTTATGATATACCAAATCCTATGT
Source organism: Odocoileus virginianus (assembly GCF_023699985.2). Classification (NCBI taxonomy): domain Eukaryota; kingdom Metazoa; phylum Chordata; class Mammalia; order Artiodactyla; family Cervidae; genus Odocoileus; species Odocoileus virginianus. The sequence continues at coordinate 162,459 of NW_027224362.1, forward strand.
TTTAAAAGTTTAGCATTTTTAACTTTCGATTTTCATGTGAGATGTGAAAATGTGTTTTGAGAATAAGAGCACAAGCAGCGGAAACGATTAAGTGCTATTAATACATAGGATTCTTCTAGGTATCTGTTTAGCCTTTTGATGTGATACATATAAAAAAGACACCCAAGCCCTGGAATATCCAAGCTACCTGGTATAATAGGCTATGAATAGAGCCAAGAGAAAAGGAGAAGACATCCCAGAACATACCATCTCACGTTAAAAGTCAAAGGATGAAATGACATCCTGAGTCCTCCCATGTCCTTGAGGGTTGTTTTAGGGAGGTAATGTTATCAGAAGAGGATTATGAAATATAATAGTGAAAGAAAGGATGATCCTAGTTAATATAATATTTATTTTTAAATGTATTCTTTGGAGTTAGTCTCAATGTCCATTCCTCTAGTTCTATGCTCTAAATTCCATGACACTAATAAACATCCTGATATCTTGGTAAAAAAAAAAAAAGAAGCAAATTGAAGATACTATAGTTAAATGAGTGAGGCCATCCCCTTGATATTATTCAAGCTGCTACCCTATTCTTTCAGGAGTTAAAAACTGTCTTTGTCTTACAAATCAAGTCTTCACAAGAATAAAAGTGCTGCTCTAGAAGCAATTCAAGCTAAGCTACTGTTTGTACTTATCCTAAGGGAGAAAAGTACCATGCACTGTTTATTAATTCCAGGGGGAGACACTTCTGCCTACTGCATATTGATATCAGAGTTGCAAAAAAGAACACAACATAGTTAAATGCTGCTTTGCTTATATAAAAGAAATACAGAGTAAGATCAGCTTCCATAGTGAGCATCAATCCCCCATGGTCAATGGGTCTCTCCTAAGAGTCAGCACAGGACAACTGACCTATATGCATCCCTCTTGTGCTGCAGTGGAAAAACCCTGTCCCATCCCAGCAAAGGATAGATATGCTACAAGATGCACACAATTTAGAAACAAAGGAGTACTCAGAAAGTTAACCAAGGAGGGACATACCCACAGAAGGTATTAAGTCCTACACAAGTTGATTGGCTTTTTATCTCTTGGCGAGGGTTGAGAAACAGTACGTGAGACTGGCTTCCCAAAAATTTTAAATAAGATACTAAAACATTATTTATTGAGCATAGTTTTTTTTGTTTTGTTTTGTTTTTACTTTTGACTTCTTATTGCAGAAGAACTAAATGTATTAGGGTCTATCAATAAACATGCTTGGGCCACATTCAAAAACTTGCTATGAGGAAGAATTGCTTTAAAAATTATGAAATGTATTTCTAAATTTGCAGGTCTCCAGAATGATTATGAAATAGTCCACAATTGCTTACTTATTAAAGTTTCTAGCAGTTAAGAATTTTAATCAATATATATAATTAAAACTATCAGAAAAAAAAAAAAAAAAACTTTGTGTACCACAAAAGTAGTGTGCATTTTTGGTGAGAAGAAAAGATGAACAAATTGTGAAGTTAAGAGTTTTTAACTGAGTTAGAAATATAAAGAAGAACTAAAGAGAGATGAAGAATACAACCGAAATAAAAAATGCACTAGTAGATACAGAGCAATAGATTAGCAAGCTTGTAGACAGAGTACTGGAAATCACTGAAGCTAAACAGAAAAAGGAAAATGTAGGAAAATAAATGAAGACCGTATAAGAGATTATTGAGACAGCATCATGCGTGCAGACATTTGATTTATAGCTATCCCAGAAAGTGAAGAGAGTGAAAGGGGCAGAGAATATATTTGAAGACAAAATAGTTGAAAGCTTCTCTAACCTAGAAAAGGAAACATTCAGGCCCAGGAAGCCCAGAGAGTCCCAAACAGGATCAATGCAAAGAGGACCACACCTCAAGAACATCATAATTAAAATTGAAAAAGTTAAAGATAAACAGAGAATATGAAAACCACCATGGAAAAGCAACAAGTTACAAACAAAGGAACTCCCATAAAGCTGACTTTTTTTGGCTGACTTTTCAGCAAATCTCTGCAATCCTGAAGGGAATAACATGATATATTTAAAGTGATGAAAAAGTCCAGGACCAGCAGGCTTCACAGGTTATTTCTATCAAACATTTAGAGAAGAACTAATACCTATACTTCTCCAACAATTCAAAAATTTGCAAACGAAGGAATTCCACACTCCTTTTTCAAGGTTAGCAAGCAAAGTCGCTCAGTCATGTCCGACTCTTTATGACCCCGTAAACTGTAGCCCACCAGGCTCCGTAATCCACGGAATTTTCCAGGCAAGAATACTGGAGTGGGTTGCCATTTCCTTCTCCAAGGTTAGCATCACTCAAATATAGAACTGGGCTTCCCAAGTGGCTCAGTGGTAAAGAATCTGCCTGCCAATGCAGGAGATGCAGGAGATGCAGGTTTGATCCCTGGGTCAGGAAGATGCCCTGGAGGAGGAAATGGCAATCCACTCCAGTATTCTTGCCAGGATATTCCATGGACAGAAGACCCTGGTGGGCTGCAGGTCATAGAATCACATACGACTGACCAATTGAGCACAATATCAAAATCAGACAAATATATTGCACAAAAAAAGACAATTTTACAGATCAATATCACTGTTAAACAAAGAAGCAAAAATCCTCAAGAAAATATTAGCAAACTAATTTCAAAAAATATATTAAATAATCTACACCATGGTTAAGTGGAATTTATCTCAATGATGTAGGAATGCTTTGATATCCACAAATCAGGCAATGTGTTACCATACTAATAAATTGAAGAGTAATCATATGATCATCTCAATGAATGCAGAAAATGCTTCTAACAAAATTCAACATCCATTTATGACTAAAACTCTTCACAATGTACATATACAGGAAACACACCTCAACATAATAAAGGTCACATGCAATAATCCCATCACCTCCACTAGCTTTGTTCATAATAATGCTTCTGAAGGCCCACTCTACTTCCTATGCCAGGATGACTGGCTCTAGGTGAGTGATCATACCATCGTGATTGTCAGGATCATGAAGATCTTTTTTGTACAGTTCTTCTGTGTATTCTTGCCACTTCTTCTTAATATCTTCTGCTTCTGTTAGGTCCATATCATTTCTGTCCTTTATTGTGCCCATCTTTGCATGAAATATTCCCTTGGTAGCTCTCATTTTCTTGAAGAGATCTCTAGTCTTTCCTATTCTATTGTTTTCCTCTATTTCTTTGCATTGATCACTGAGGAAGGCTTTCTTATCTCTCCTTGCTGTTCTTTGGAATTCTGCATTCAAATGGGTATATCTTTCCTTTTCTCCTTTGCCTTTCACTTCTCTTCTTTTCACAGCTATTTGTAAGGCCTCCTCAGACAACCATTTTGCCTTTTTCCATTTTTTTCCCGTTGGAGATGATCTTGATCCCTGCCTCCTGAACAATGTCACAAACACCCATCCATAGTTCTTCAGGCACGCTGTCTACCAGATCTAGTCCCTTGAATCTATTTCTCACTTCCACTGTATAATCGTAAGGGATTTGATTTAGGTCATACCTGAATGGTCTAGTGGTTTTCCCTACTTTCTTCAATTTAAGTCTGAATTTGGCAATAAGGAGTTCATGATCTGAGCCACAGTCAGCTTCTGGTCTTGTTTTTGCTGACTGTATAGAGCTTCTCCATCTTCTGGCTGCAAAGAATATAATCAATCTGATTTCGGTATTGACCATCTGGTGATGTCCATGTGTAGAGTCTTCTCTTGTGTTGTTGGAAGAGGGTGTTTGCTATGACCAGTGTGTTCTCTTGGCAAAACTCTGTTAGCCTTTGCCCTGCTTCATTCCATACTCCAAGACCAAATTTGCCTGTTACTCCATGTGTTCCTTGACTTCCTATGTTTGCATTCCAGTCCCTATAATGAAAAGGACATCTTCTTTGGGTTTTAGTTCTAGAAGGTCTTTTAGGTCTTCATAGAACTGTTCAACTTCAGCTTCTTCAGCATTACTGGTTGGGACACGGGGTTGGATTACTGTGATATTGAAAGCTTTGCCTTGGAAAGGAACAGATATCATTCTATCATTTTTGAGATAGAATCCAAGTACTGCATTTCAAACTCTTATTGACTATGATGGCTACTCAATTTCTTCTAAGGGATACTTGGGCACAGTAGTAGACATAACGGTCATCTGAGTTAAATTCACCCATTCTAGTCCATTTTAGTTCACTGATTCCTAAAATGTCTATGTTCACTCTCCTGTTTGACCACATCTAATTTGCCTTGATTCATGGACCTAACACTTCAGGTTTCTATGCAATATTACTCTTTACAACATCAAACTTACTTCCATCACCAGTCACATCCACACCTGGGTGTTGTTTTTGCTTTGGCTCTGTTTCTTCATTCTTTCTGGAGTTATTTCTCCACTGATCTCCAGTAGCATATTGGGCACCTACTGACCTGGGGAATTCATCTTTCAGTGTCCCATCTTTTTGCCTTTTCATACTGTTCATGGGATTCTCAAGGCAAGAATACTGAAGTGGTTTGCCATTCCCTTCTCCAGTGGACCACGTTTTGTCAGAACTCTCCACCATGACCTGTCCGTCTTGGGTGGCCCTACACAGCATGGCTCATAGTTTCACTGAGTTAGACAAGGCTGTGGTCCATGTGATCAGATTGGTTAGTTTTCTGTGATTGTGGTTTTCAGTCTGTCTGCCCTCTGATGGAGAAGGATAAGAGGCTTATGGAAGCTTCCTGATGGGAGAGACTGACTGGGGGAAACTGGGTCTTGTTCTGATGGGCGGGGCCATGCTCAGTAAATCTTTAATCCAATTTTCTGTTGATGGGTGGAGCTGTGTTCCCTCCCTGTTATTTGGTGGTGGTTTGGTGGTTTAAGTCGTGTCCGACTCTTGTGACCCCATGGACTGTAGCCCGCCAGGCTCCTCTGTCCATGGAATTTTCCAGGCAAGAATACTGGAGTGGATTGCCATTTCCTTCTCCAGGGGATCTTCCCAACCCAGGAATCGAACCCAGGTCTCCTGCATTGCAGGCAGATTCTTTACCAACTGAGCTATGAGGGAAGCAATGCCCGTTATTTACCTGGGGCCAAACTATGGTGGAGGTAATGAAGATAATGGTGACCTCCTTCAAAAGGTCCCATGCATGCACTGCTACACTCAGTGCCCCCAACACCTGCAGCAGGCCACCACTGACCCATGCCTCCGCCAGAGACTCCTGGACACTCATGGGCAAGTCTGGGTCAGTCTCTTGTGGGGTCACTGCTCCTTTCTCCTGGGTCCTGGTATGTACAAGGTTCTGTTTGTGCCCTCCAAGAGTCTATTTCCCCAGTCCTGTGTAAGTTCTGGTGGCTATGGTGGTGTTAATAGTGACCTCCTCCAAGAAGGCTTATGCTATACCCAAGTATGCTGCACCCAGCACAAGTCTGCTTCACCCAGCCATACCCACGCCTGCTGCACCCAGAGCCCCTGCCCCTGCAGCAGTCCACTGCTGACCCATACCTCCTCAGGAGACACTCAAACACAGTTCTGTCTCAGTCTCTGTGGGGTCTCTGGGTCCTGGTGCGCACAAGTTTTGTTTTGAGCCCTCTGAGTGTCTCTGGCGGGTATGGGGTTTGATTCTAAATGTGATTTTGCCCCTCCTACCATCTTTCTGGGGCTTCTCCTTTGCCCTTGGATGTGGGGTATCTCCTCAAAGTCGCTCCAGCACCGTGAAGCTGCTGTTCCAGTGCCTACCATCTTGCTGGGGCTTTTCTGCCCTTGGACCTGGGGTATCTCCTCACAGTCGCTCCAGCCTTGCACAGCTGCCACTCCAGCGCCACGTAGATTTATAAAAGTCAGAGAAACGATAGATCAAATTGCCAACATCCATTGGATCATTGAAAAAGCAAGAGAGTTCCAGAAAAACATCTATTTCTGCTTTATTGACTATGCCAAAGCCTTTGACTGTGTGGATCACAACAAACTGTGGAAAATTCTTAAAGAGATGGGAATACCAGACCACCTGACCTGCCTCTTGAGAAATCTGTATGCAGGTCAGGAAGCAACAGTTAGAACTGGACATGAAACAACAGACTGGTTCCAAATAGGGAAAGGAGTACATCAAGGCTGTACAATGTTACCCTGCTTGAAAAGTGAAAATGAAGTCAATCTGTTGTGTCCGACTGTTTGAGACCCCATGGACTGTAGCCTACCATGCTTCTCCATCCATGGGATTTTCCAGGCAAGAGTACTGGAGTGGGTTGCCATTTCCTTCTCCAGAGGATATTCCCAACCCAGGGATCAAACCCTGGTCTCCCGCATTGTAGGCAGACGCTTTACCGTCTGAGCCGTCACCCTGCTTATTTAACTTATATGCAGAGTACATTATGGGAAATGCTGGGTTGTATGAAGCACAAGCTGGAATCAAGATCACTGACAGAATCAATAACCTCAGATATGCACATGATACCACCCTTATGGCAGAAAGTGAAGAACTAAAGAGCCTCTTGATGAAAGTAAAAGAAGAGAGTGAAAAAGTTGGCTTAAAACTCAACATTCAGAAAACTAAGATCATGGCATCCAGTCCCATCACTTCATGGCAAATAGATGGGGAAACAGTGGAAACAGTGAGAGACTTTATTTTGGGGGGCTCCAAAATCACTGCAGATGGTGACTGCAGCCATGAAATTAAAAGACACTTTGCTCCTTGAAAGAAAAGTTATGACCAACCGAGACAGCATATTAAAAGGCAGAGACATTACGTTGCCAACAAAGGTCCATCCAGTCAATGATATGGATTTTCCAGTAGTCATGTATGGATGTGAGAGTTGGACTATAAAGAAAGCTGAGTGCATCAGAAGAACTGATGCTTCTGAACTGTGGTGTTGGAGAAGACTCTTGAGAGTCCTTGAACTACAAGGAGATCCAACCAGTCCATCCTAAAGGAAATCAGTCCTGAATTTTCATTGGAAGGAGTGATGCTATAGCCGAAACTCCAGTACTTTGGCTACCTGAATAGAAAAACTGACTCATTTGAAAAGACCCTGATGCTGGGAAAGATTGAGGGCAGGAGGAAAAGGGGACAACAGAGGATGAAATGGTTGGATGGCATCACTGACTCATTGGACATGAGTTTGAGTAAACTCTGGATGGAGGATCGCATGCTGCAGTCCATAGGGTCGCAAAGAGTTGGACACGACTGAGCAACTGAACTGACTGACTGACAATAATCCCACAGCTAACATCATACTCAATCGTGAAAAGCTGAAAGCATTTCCCCTAAGACCAGGAACAAGAGAAGGATGTCCCCTTCTCCCACATTTATTCAATGTAGTATTGAAAGTCCTAGCCACTGAAATTAGAGAAGAAAAAAAAAAGAATATGAATGGGAGATGAAGAAGTAAAACTGTCATTGTTGGCAGATGGTGTGATACTTTACATAGAAAAGTCTTAAATCACCACTGAAAAACTGCTGGAGCTCATCAATAAATTCAGTAAATTTGCAGGATACAAAATTATTATACAGAAATAAGTTTCATTTCTATACACTAACATAAACTAATAAAAAGAGAAATTAAGAAAACAAACTATAGAAAGAGAAATTAAGGAAACAATCTCATTTACCATCACATCAAAAAGAATAAAATACCTAGGAATAAACCTCCCTGAGGAGGCAAAAGACCTGTACTCTGAAAACTATAAGACACTGATGAAAGAAATTGAATACAACAAATGAAATGATATACCACTTTCAGGGATTGGAGAAAATTAATGTTGCTAAAAGAACCATATTGCCCAAGGCAATGAATTTATTCAAGGTAATCCCTATCCAAATACCAAAGGACTTTTTCATGGAACTAGAAAAAACTGAATAAAATCACAAAAGACTTCAAATAGCCAAGTAAATATATTGAGAATAAACAGAGCTAAAGGTATCACACTTGCTAACTTCACACTACTACAAAGTTACGGGGGGGAGGGGGGAAGTGTATTCCTGGTATTTGTTGTTGTTGTTCAGTTGCTAAGTCATGTATGACTCTTTGTGACTCCACGGACTGCAGCATGCCAGGCCTCCCTGTCCTCACTATCTCCCAGAGTTTGCCCAAGTTCATGTCCATTGAGTCGGTGATGCCATCCAACCATCTCATCCTCTGCCACCCTCTTCTTCTTTTGCCTTCAATCTTTCCCAGCATCAGGGTCTTTTCCATTGAGTCGGCTGTTTGTGTCAGATGGCCAAAGTAATGTTACTGGTATAAAAACATACTAATAGATCAGTGGATCATATTGGGAGCCCAGAAATAAATCCATGCACTTATAGTCAATTAATTTATGACACAGTAGGCCAAAGTATAAAATGAGGAATAAAGCAGCTCTTCAATAAATGCCACTGGAGAAACAGGAGATGGAGTTTCCTTTAAAAATCTAGGAATATCACTACAATATTGTAAAGTAATTAGCCTCCAATTAAAATAAATAAATTAATTTTTTTAAAAAAAGAAAATACAGGGTCGGCACGTAGTGCAGGCAAGTCCTCCGTTGGGGCTCCTGGCTGGCTCCTCACATTTCCCGGGCCTCCTGTGTTGGTAGCCCTTACCTTCCGAGTAAGGCAAAGCTGAGTGGTGGGCTCTCTGTACACCTGGGCCCCAGGACAAAGCACTGTCCCCTTGCTGAGCTGACCTGCAGTGGGGGAGGTGAAGCCTACCTGACTCCCACCAGGAATCCTGGTGATGCACTCTCACACCTTCCCCGAGCCTGATGCTCAAAGTCCTAGTGGACTTTTCTGCCAGAACCATGGCATGAGTCTAAACGCATGCAACCATACTTTAGCAGTACTTTACAATAACCAAGATACTTCCATTTAGGTAATATTCTCTACACTAGTTCTGTCATCATTGTAAGGAAAGATAGGATTACATGGGACTTATTTTCTTACTATTTGTGATTATTCTACCTTCTTACGATGAGCATGTGTTTTATTAATGTTTTTTCAAATGTGCACTAAGATGAGGAAGTGTATTACTTTTTTTTTAGAAATATCCAGGGTTCCGCCTCATTTGTGCCTTAAAAGTGACCCCATCTCCTCCTCATTGGCTAATCCCAGGTCACTCCCCCCACATCCTCACCCCCACCCCAGGCCCTCACCTCTCCAGCACTGCTGGTTTCTCATCAGTGTATTAAACATTCTCAAGCTTCTCCCACCTTGTCAAATATTGATGATCCCTTTATACACTGGGATACTCCAATATCAGGAATCAGCAGTGTGCAGTCTGTTTCATGCCAGGGAGCGATCAGCTGTTTGGTAAACAGACAGCAGAACCTGCTGCCAAGCATGAGCCTAGTCTTGCTAAGGAAATAAAATGTGTGTGTGTGTGTGTTTACAGGTATGTGTAGAGTGGAGACTGAAAGGCTGTTTGCCCGGTTACCGAGGGTGGTTACCATGATGCCATTCCCCATAATTACATTTTATATTGAATTTCTGCGTTCATCAGGAAATAATTCATAATAAATGTGATTGTTCAATTGCTAAAAAAAAAATCCTAGGAATAAAAACACCATATGACCCAGCAATCCCACTACTGAGCATAAACCCTGAGAAAACTATAATTCAAAAAGAAATATGTACCCCAATGTTCATTTGCAGCACTGTTTACAATAGTCAGACATGGAGGCAACCTCCATGACATTGACAGATGAAATAAAGAAGCTGATGTACATATATACAATGGAATATTGCTCAGCCATAAAAAAGAAATAATTTGAGTAAGTTGAAGTAAGGTGAGTGAATCTAGAGCCTGTTATACAGAGTAAAGTAAGTCAGAAAGAGAAAAACAAATATTGTATATTAACACATATATATGGAATCTAGAAAAATGGTATTGATGAACCTATTTGCAGGGCAGGCATAGAGGCAAGATGTAGAGAATGGACTTGTGAACACAGCGGGGGGAAGGAGAAAGTGGGGCAAATTGAGAAAGTAGTATTGACATATATACACTATCATGTGTAAAATAGATAGCTAGTGAGAAATTAGTTATTAATATAACACAGGGATCTCAGTACAGTGCTCTGTGACAATCTAAAGCAGTGGGATGGAGTGTGGGGTTGGAGGGAGGCTCAAGAGGAAGGGGATATATGTATACTTATAGCTGATTCATGTTGTACAACAGAAACCAACACAACATTGTAAAGCAGTTATCCTCCGATTAACAGCCAGGACATGGAAGCAACCTAGATGCCCATCAGCAGACGAATGGATAAGAAAGCTGTGGTACATATACACCATGGAATATTACTCAGCCATTAAAAAGATTTTATTTGAATCAGTTCTAATGAGATGGATGAAACCGGAGCCCATCATACAGAGTGAAGTAAGCCAGAAAGATAAAGACCAATACAGTATACTAATGCATATATGGAATTTAAAAAGATGGTAACGATAACCCTATATGCAAAACAGAAAAAGAGACACAGATGTACAGAACAGACTTTTGGACTCTGTGGGAGAAGGCGAGGGTGGGATGTTTCGAGAGAACAGCATCAAAACATGTATATTATCAAGGGTGAAACAGATCACCAGCCCAGGTTGGATGCATGAGACAAGTGCTCGGGGCTGGTGCACTGGGAAGACCCAGAGGGATCGGGTGGAGAGGGAGGTGGGAAGGGGGGATCGGGATGGGGAACACATGTAAATCCATGGCTAATTCATGTCAATGTATGGCAAAACCCACTACAATATTGTAAAGTAATTAGCTTCCAACTAATAAAAATAAATGGAAAAAACAGAAATCATCACAAAAAAATGCATTTAAAAAGTAAAATTTTAAAAAGAGAAAAAAAGACTGACATACTATGCATTTTACTTCTTCATTTTTTTCCCCTTCTTCTCCTACAATAATGTAAGTTTCATACAGACAGGGATTTGCGCTTATTTTTTTTTTACTTTAGCATCACCTTTGTCTTAAACAGTGTCTGACACATAGTAAGTTCTCAGTAACAATTTCATGAAAATAATAATAGTAATATGAGAAAATGCAGGATACACCAAACTGAATGCAGAGTTCCAGAGAATAGCAAGGAGAGATAAGAAAGTCTTCCTCAGTGATCAATGCAAAGAAATAGAGGAAAGCAATAGAATAGGAAAGACTAGAGATCTCTTCAAGAAAATTAGAGATGCCAAGGGAACATTTCATGCAAAGATGGGCTCAATAAAGGACAGAAATGGCAAGGACTTAACAGAAGCAGAAGAAATTAAGAAGAGGTGGCAAGAATACACAGAAGAACTATACAAAAAAGATCTTCATGACCCAGATAACCATGATGTGTGATCACTCACCTAGAGCCAGACATCCTGGAATGTGAAGTCAAGTGGGCCTTAGGAAGCATCACAATGAACAAAGCTAGTGGAAGTGATGGAATTCCAATTGAGCTATTTCAAGTCCTAAAAGATGATGCTGTGAAAGGGCTGTACTCAATATGCCAGCAAATTTGGAAAACTCAGCAATGGCCACAGGACTGGGAAAGGTCAGTTTTCATTCCAATCCCAAAGAAAGGCAATGCCAAAGAATGTTCAAACCACCACACAACTGCACTTATCTCAAAGTAATACTCAAAATTCTCCAAGCTAGTCTTCAACAGTACATGAACCAAGAACTTCCAGATGTTCAAGCTGGATTTAGAAAAGGCAGAGGAACCAGAGATCAAGATTGCCAACATCTGTTGGATCACTGAAAAAGCAAGAGAGTTCCAGAAAACATCTACTTCTGCTTCATTGACTACACTAAATCCTTTGACCACAACAAACTGTGAAAATTCTTAAAGAGATGGGAATACCAGATCACCTTACCTGCCTCCTGAGAAACCTGTATGCAGGTCAAGAAACAACAGTTAGAACCAGACATGGAACAATAGACTGGTTCCAAATTGGGAAAGGAGTATGTCAAGGCTGTATATTGTCACCCTGTTTATTTAACTTATATGCAGAGTACATCATGCAAAATGCCAGCTGGATGAAGCACAAGCTGGAATCAAGATTGCCAGGAGAAACATCAGTAACCTCAGATATGCAGATGACACCACCCTTATGGCAGAAAGCTGAGAGGAACTAAAGAGCCTCTTGGTGAAAGTGGAAGAGGAGAGTGAAACAGTTAGCTTAAAACTCAACATTCAAAAATGAAAATCATGGCATCTGATCCCATCACTTCATGGCAAATGGAGGGGAAAACAATGTAAACAGTGATAAACTTGATTTTCTTGGTCTCCAAAATCGTGGCCACTGCAACCATGAAAGTAAAAAACACTTGCTCCTTGGAAGAAAAGCTATGATCAACCTAGACAGCATATTAAAAAGCAGAGACATTACTTTGCCAACAAAGGTCTGTCTAGTCAAAGCTATTTTTCCAGTAGTCATATATGAATGTGAGAGTTGGACCATAAAGAAGGCTGAGCACTGAAGAATCGATGCTTTTGAACTGTGGTGTTGGAGAAGACTCTTGAGAGTCCCTTGGACTACAAGATCAAACCAGTCAATTCTAAAGGAAATCAGTCCTGAATATTCATTGAAAAGACTGATGCTGAAGCTGAAGCTCCAATACTTTGGCCACCTGATGGAAGAACTGACTCATTAGAAAAGACCCTGATGCTGGGAAAGATTAAATGCAGAGGGAACAGGGGATGAAAGAGGACGAGATGGTTGGAATGCGTCCCCGACTCAATGGACTTGAGTTTGAGCAAGCTCCAGGAGATGGTGAAGTATAGGTAAGCGTGGCATGCTGCAGTCCACAGGGTTGCAAAGAGCCAGACATGACTGAGTGACTGAACAACAACAACAACAACAAAATAAAAAGGAATGTATTTGAATCAGTTCTAACGAGGTGGATTAACCTATAACCTACTATACAGACTGACATATATCAGAAATAGAAATAGAAATACTGTACATTAGTGCATATATGTGGAATCTAGAAAGATAGTACCCACAATTCTACATGCAGGACAGCAAATAAGACACAGACATAAAGAACAGACTTTTGGACACAGTGGAGAAGGAGAGGGTGGGATGATTTAAGAAAATAGCATTGAAATATATATGCTACCAAATGTAAAACACACAGACAGTGGGAGTTTGATGTATGACACAAGGAACCCAGAGCTGGTACTCTGTGAGAACCTGGAGGGATGGAGTTGGGAAGGAGTTGGGAAGGGGGTTCAGGAGGGAGGGGACACATGCATGCCTATGGCCAATTCATGTCAATATATGGCAGAGGACATCACAATATTGTAAAGTAATTATACTCCAATTAATATAAATAAATAAATGCTAAAATTCAAAAATAATTAATGCTTGAATTAAAATGAAATTCACTTATATAGAGAAATTTAGACTAAAAGATTTAAGGTATAATGTGTGACCTTATTTTTGGTATCAATTAATTTTCCTACCTTAAGCTTTAAAAATCAGAACCACGTTCATATTTATGGAATGGAATTCAATGTATCAACTAATGATCAAAAGTCTCAAAATTAACTCTCATTTTTTTCTCCTATTAAAGTCAGGCTTCCACACAAAATACCTTTATCCAGGGGAAGCTAAGTTACTTAATTGAGAAGTTTAAACTCTATTCTCATGAACCATGTTTTATTGACTAAATGTTTGTATTTCATCCCTATTGCTGTTGTAACAAATTACTGTATCATTGCCTTAAATATTAAAGTTCTATATTTCAGAAGCTGTAAGAAAAAGAATGTATATAAAATCACTATTCTTGATTCACTTATATAAATAATCAGGCCAAGTTTAATGAAACTAGCTCTTGTATACCAAGTGGCTTATATCTGAGTTTCTATAGTACCAGAAGTGTTGACCATGTAAAGAAGGAGGTATTTGCTAATCCACAGCACTCTCCAGCACCAGGAACAGAAGCATACAGACATAACCAGTAATGGGATTTCAATGCCAACATTCAAAACATACAAGGTTAGCTCTTATAAATCACATTTTTACTGAAGACACTTTTTTTTTAAAAGTAACAGCTTCACTGGTGAATTATACCAAACATTTAAGGAAGAATTAACACCAATTGTTCTCAAACTCTTCCAAACAATATACAAGGAGGGAACAATTCCAAACTCATTTTATGAGGTCAGAATTACCCTGATACCAAAATCAGGCAAGAAATTCACAAGAAAAGAAAAAAATACAGGCCAACATCCCTGATGACTATTGATGAAAAATTCTTAACAAAATATTACCAAATCAAATTTAAAATAATTCATTAAAAGAAGCACACACCATGAACAAGCAGGATTGATTCCAAGCACGCACAGATGGTTCAACATCTGCAAATCTGTGAATGTGATCCACCACATTGACAAAATAAACAGTAAAAATTGAATTATCATCTCAATAGATAAAATATGCATTTAATAACACTCAATATCCATTTATGCTGAAAACTCTGAAGAAAGTGTCAGGGGAACATAGCTTAACATAATAAAGACAACATATGACAAGCCTAGAACTAACATTACATGTAACAGCGAAAAGCTAAAAGCATTTCTTAACCAGAACCAAATTGAGGATTTCCATTCTTGCCAATTTTATTCAACATAATATTGAAAGTCCTAACCAGAGCTATTAGGCAATAAATAAATAAAAGAATTCCAAATTGAAAGGGAAGAAGTAAAATTATCACTATTTGCAGATAACATGATACCCCTAAAGACTTCACCCAAAAATCTGTTAGAACTAGTAAATGAATTCAGTGAAGTTGCAGTATACTAAAAAAAAAAACACAGAAAACTGTTGCATTTTTATAAACCAATAATGAATTATCAGAAAGAAAAATTAAAAATCAATTTTGTTTGCAATTGCATTAATATACCTAAGAAAAAATTTGAGTCAGGAAGTAAACGACCTGTGCATTGAAACAATGAAAGGAACAGACTGCTCATATAACATACAGAAACCTGGATGAATCTCAAAATCTTTACAATCAGTTAAAGAAGACAGACTCAAAGAGAATATATCATATGATTCCATCTATGAAATTCTAGAAAAGATAAATATAATCTGTAGTGATTGAAAACAGATCAGTAGTTGTCTGAGGCCAAGTGTGGGGAAATCCTCTGGGATGGGGGTGATGGAATGTCTCCCTACATTGATTATGGTGGTGGCTCCATTTGTCAAAACTCATTGAACTATTTACTTAAAATGAGTTTACTTACTGCATGTAATTTACTGATAAGCTGGTTTTACAGATTCCTTTGTTCAAATGTGTTTCAGAAATATAACATCTTGTATCTTCCTCTCACAAATTCATGATTAATCAAAGACTCGTAATTCGTAAAAAAACAATTGAATTATTACAAGCCCTGAGAAATCACATGGCATACAACACTGATTAATTGCTCATTTCCACACTTCCTAATCTGTATACTTCCAAATCCTCTCATTTGAAAAATTGAATCCTATTAACATTATTGGCTTTTT
Organism: Odocoileus virginianus; assembly: GCF_023699985.2. Taxonomy (NCBI): domain Eukaryota; kingdom Metazoa; phylum Chordata; class Mammalia; order Artiodactyla; family Cervidae; genus Odocoileus; species Odocoileus virginianus. The sequence goes on from NW_027224362.1 coordinate 177,893, forward strand.
AATCTATTAGCTGTGTGATAGTGGATAAGTCATTTAAATTATCTGTACTTCTATTTCCTCACCTGAAGAATGGAATACCTAGTCTCTAGCTCATAGATACAGTGAGGATGAAATGAGTTAGATATTTGCAAAAACAGTGCCTGGAGGGAGGTTCAAAGGGAGGGGATATATGTATACCTATGGGTGATTCATGTTGAGGTTTGAGAGAAAACAACAAAATTCTGTAAAGCAATTATCCTTCAATAAAATATAAATTAATTAAAAAAAAACAGCACCTGGACAATATGTTGACTACTCTTAGAACACATGTTGGAAAGCAGAGAGCCTTCCTTCAATCATTCACTTACGTGTAGAAAATCAGGATAAATTATTATCTTACACATCGCTGAAAAAGAGGGCAAAAGTGAGTGACACTTCTTGATATCGACGTTGCTGAAACAGATCTGTATGTGAAGTAATGCAAAATGATGCTCTAGAAAGGAAATCAGATGGATGTCCCAGCTCTGAGGTTTACTGACTGTGTAACCTGGGAAGTCATGTGATGTCTCTGGATCTGAGCTTCCCTTCGTTTAAAAATAAGGTGGTAATAGAGGCAAAAAGCAAATCAGTGATTGACAGGGACTGGGGAGGGGGATGAGAAGTGGCTGTTCAATGGATACTGGGTATTTTGGCAAGAAGTCTCGTGGTGATGAAAATGATCTGGGACTAAATAGTGGTGTTGGTTGTACAGCATTGTGAATGTACTAAAAGCTACTGAATTGTACACTTTAACATTGTTAAAGTGGTGAATTTTATCTCAATAAAAATATAAGGTGGCTGTATTGGATCAAGACCCCTGATAGTTTGTCATTCATTCACTTCTTCAGTAAATTTCTATGAAGTCTCCACTATATAAAAGGCAATATGTTCCCCTGGAGTAGAAAATGGCCACCTACTTCAGTATTATTGCCTGGAAAATTCCATGAACAACAGGAGCCTGCCAGGCTACAGTGCTTGAGGCTGCAAAAAGTTGTATATTACTGAGCGACTGAGCACACATTCTCCTTTGAAGACACAATAATGAATAAAAAATATATGGTCCATCCATGGCTAATTCATTTCAATGTATGACAAAAACCACTGCAATGATGTAAAGTAATTAGCCTCCAACTAATAAAAATAAATGGAAAAAAAAATACATGGTCCCTAACCTCACCAAATTTTATCTTTGGAGTTTTCCTTCCTAATGGTGCCCTTAGTTTAGGGTATTATACTCTATTCTAAGTCAATGAATGGTTTGAAGGTTGGAAGTCATGCTAAGGATTAGATGCTATGGCATGAGTTACTATTTGATATTATACACAGAAAGAATAAAAGGAAAGGATTGTCATTTACTCTGGCCCAAGTAGCAGTCACTGTGAACTTGATCATGCTTATCTCATTTAATTCTCAACAGATTCTTATAAAATAAATGTTATCAAGCATCATTGCACAGATAAACTAAGCCTTAAGGTCTCTGGTGGCTCAGACAATAAAGAATCCTCCTGCAATGCAAGAGACCCTGGTTCAACCACTGAGTTGGGAAGATCCCTTGAAGAAGAGAATGGATACCCACTCTAGTATTCTTGCCTGGAGAATCCCATGAACAGAGGAGCCTGGAAGGCTACAGTCCATGGGGTTGCAAAGAATCAGACATGACTGAGCGACTAAGACACACACACAAGGACATTAAGTAAATCTTACTTTGGTTACAGATTTTACAAGTAGTGTAGCATGGAGTTGAAATGAATAAACTTGTGAATTTCATATAACGCTGCATTTGTAACCCTAGTGTAATTTTTATATTCCTAACATTATTTATATAAAATGTAGAGGACATATGACATTAAGATTTACAATATTTCCTATGAAGTTTGGCTTCACTTTGACAGATGCCAGCTGAGTTAACAAGGTGAAGAAAACGAATTAGAGGCCAGAGAGCCAGTGATGCCTAAAGAAATACCCTTTGTGGTATTTACATATTCAGTGTAGTTGTTATTAATAATATTCAAAACCATCATTTAGGATGTTTTTGGTTTTTTGGTTTGTTTTTTAGGGTTTTTTGCAACTAAGGGAGGGCATTGTTATAAAATTTCTTGTGCAACACCTAAAAGACTTTATTAAAGTAAAATCTTGTGTTTATCATAAAAAAGAACTCTCTATTAAAGACCATAAAATATTGATCAAAAAATAGAAGACATAAATAAAAATATTCTGTGAACATGGATTGAGAATAACTGTAAACATGGTCCACACTTCACAAATCTACAAATCAATCGACAAATTTAGTACAATTCCTGTCAAAATTCCAATGGCATTTTACACAGAAACAAAACAAAACTAAAATTTGTGTAGAACCACAAAAGCAATCTTGAGAAGAACAAAGGTAGAGGCATCATACTCCCTGGTTTAAATTATAATTGTCAAAACAGTATTGTGTTAGTATAAAAACAGAAACATAGATCAATGGAACTAAATAGAGAGCCCAGAAATAAACCCACACATATACGGCCAATTAATTTATGATTTAAAAAAAGCCAAAAATTTGCAATGGGAAAATGACAGTCTCTCCCATAAGTGGCATTTGGAAAACTGAATAATCACATGTAAAAAAAATGAATCTGGATCACTATCTTACACTATCTTACACCATCCACAAAAATAACTCAAATTGGATTAAAGGCTTAAATGTGGTTGGGTTCAATCCCTGGGTTGGGAAGATCCCCTGGAGGAGGAAATGGCAACCCACTCCAGTATTCTTGCCTGGAAAATCCCATGGACAGAGAAGCCTGGCAGGCTACAGTCCATAGGGTCACAAAGAGTCGGACACGACTAAAGTGACTTAACACACACAGCAAAGGAAACCATCAATAAAATGAAAAGGCAATCTGTAGAATGGGTGAAAATATTTGTAAATCATATATCCGATAAGAGGGTTAAATTCCAAAATATATAAAGAACTCATACAGCTAAATAGAAAAGCAAATGAGCAACACAATTTTTTAAGTGGGCAGAGGATCTGAATATATTATTTTTCCAAAGAAGACATAGATGGCCCACAGGTACAAGAAAACATGTTCAACATCACTAATCATCAAGGAAATGAAAATCAAAACCACAATGAGATTATATCACACCTGTTAAAATGGTTATCATAAAAAAAAACAAGAGATTACAAGTGCTGGTAAATGGAACCCTTATATAGTGTTGGTGGGAATGCAAATTTGGTGCAGCCACTATGGAAACCAGAATGGAGGTTCCTCAAAAAATTAAAAATAGAACTACCATATGATCTTTAAGTTCTACTTCTTTGCATTTATCTGAAAAAAATAATGAAAACACTAACTATAAAAGATATATGCACCTCAGTGCTCATTTCAGCATTATTTACAGTAGCCAGGATGCTGAAGCAACCTGAATGGCCACTGATGGATGAATGGATAAAGAAAATGTGGCATATATATGAAGTATCTTAGCTATAAAAAATGCATTCTTGCCATTTGAGGAAACATGGATGAACATTGAGGGCATTATGCTAAGTGAAATAAGTCAGATAGAAAAATAATATTGTGTGATCTCCCTTATATGTAGAATTAAAAAAAAAAAAAAGCAAGGTCATAGATACAGAGAACAGATTCAAAGTTGCCAGAGGCTGGGGTTGAGTGAAATGCATGAAAGGGATCAAAACATACAAACTTCCATATATAAAATAAGTCAAAAGGAGGATGGCTATAGTTAATAATACTGTATTGTATATTTGAAAGTTGCTAAGAGAATAGATCTTAAAAGTTCTCATCATAAGAAAATAAAACTTCTGTAACTGTGCAGGGTTTGGATGTTAACTAGACTTAGTGTGCTGTTCATTTCATAATATATATAAATATCAAAACATTATTTTGTTCTTGGAATTAAGGTTGTATGTCACTATATTTCAATATAAGTGAATGAATGAATAAATTGCAACTTTGACCAACTTAATCTCAAATGCTGTTCAATTGCTTCAAAAATTATGTAAATAGAGTATTATAAGCTGCAGAGAATAAGAAATGTGTTTTCACATGATATATTTTGTAGTGAACTAAACTAAGCCTACTTTTGAGAGACCTTTTTTTGATGTCTTTGTGACAAATGTATAAGTATGTTCAAAATGTATACTATCTGAGTTTCTTTACTTTTCCCCATTAATCTTTTATATATATATATATATATACACACATATATGTATATATAACATATATTTTCATTCAATTGTTGTTCATATTCAGGAAAATTTTATGTCTATTTTTGATTACAAGCAACAGTCCTAACCTTCAAAATGTTTACTTCCCTTGTCATTTATAATGAACACATGGCTTTACTTAAGCTGGGGTTTCATATTAACTATGACTTGAATGTGTATGGGACATGTTTAATATTTGCTAAAGTAACTAATTTCTGCTGCCCAAAGTAATTTGTACTTCCATGTAAAGAGTTTCCATCTGCTGGTTTCTAACTTTTAGCAATGGTTCTATTTTTGCCAATGAAGAAATTATACCTTATTTGAGTAGATACTCTGTCCACTGACATAGAGATGGGGTAAGAAGTCTGTCACCTCATAGATTATTCTATCACAATTAAGGATATTTGCTAGCATTTCCAAACATCAGTGTAGATGACATACCAGCAGCCCTTGAGGCATGACCGCCCCCACCCCCCATCCCTAGCTGTACTACTAGAACTATAAGCAGGTTAATTCTGCCTTGTAACACTTTTTGGATATTTGCTGGGAATTCCTGTGTCAAGAAAATACACACAGAGTTACTTTATTAAGAGGCTTTATGGTTAGCAGTACCCCAGTTTCTATCTGAGTCCCCAATCCCCTCATTCTAATGAGCTAGGTCTTCAATAAAATCTAAGGTAGTTACTCCTCATGAAAATATCAGAAACATCTGACTATAATGAGATTCATATGATTCATTAGAACTTTTACACAAATTTTAATGAATAGGGTAATCTTATAGTCTGATAGTGTAGTCTTATAATCAGCCTCAAGACCACTTTATTGGGGTAAAAGATTCCACTCACCATCTACATTACTGCCTTTCTAAAAACTCCTTCCCCGGGAAGGAGAGGGTGGGATAAATTGAGAAAATGGCATTGACATATATACACTACCATGTGTAAAATAGTGGGAAGCTGCTATATAACACACAAAGCCCAGCTAGGCACTATGTGACAACCTATAGGGGTGGGATGGGGAGGCTGGAAGGCTCAAGAAGCCTCCAAGGGGACATATGTATACTTATAGCTGATTCATGTTTTATGGCAGAAACCAACACAATATTGTAAAGCAATTATCCTCCAATCACAAAAGCAGAAACAGCTAAATAAATAAATAAATCCCTCCCCAGAATTGATTAGAAGACTGGTATCATTTATAATAAAACAACAGTGTAATACAGAAATCTGACTCAATTACCTAGGTCAATTAATAATTCAGGGCAGAAATAGGACAACTACTCTCATGTTTTAAGCACAAATATTATAAGAGGCTAAATCAAGGACTCCCAATGAAAAAGGCAGAAAGATCCCAATGGTGATCTACTGTCCTGGAGATTAGTGAACAAGAACAATGTTAGATAAATCAAGTGAACAGAGCATAAAAGAGGGAAATATTTGGTTGGTAAAAAATGTTGTTGAAATTTAGGACAAAGAAAGGCATGAAAAATAGGTGAGAGGCTTGAAATTTCTGAAGAGAAAAAAATGGAAGAAATAGGAATGCAATTGGTGTTGGGTAGTGGGAGAAAAAAACAGGATATAGGAGTATTTACAGTTCCTTCTAAAGGACTTCTGAGCTATTAATAAATAATTTGTCCAAAGTCACATAGTAAGTAAATGATGAAACCAAGATTCCAATCTAGACAGTCTTACTGCAGAGTTTCTCCTCCATATTCATCTCTCCTACTCTTCCTGAAAGGGACACAATGAGAAAGGTCAAACGAAGATTAACAAGTTGGGACTAAAAATCAGAAAGAAGGGTGAACACAAATAGAAATCGTAAAGAATTTGCCAGTTGGAAGCAGTCTTTTGTGCGCACAGATTAAACATATTGCCAATGGCCATGGGGGAAAAAACTTCTCAAGGAAATTGTATCATTAGCAAGTCATTCTTTAGGCTTAAAATGTGAACCTTTGGGAAACTGTAAATCCATCTTAAAAGGGATAACCCAACAATGTTTTCCAGTTAGTACATCTCAGTGTACATCCACGTATTAAATTCTTTCCAAAAATGTCCATCTTGAAAGTGGAATAAGAGGATAAGGAGAGTATGAGATCATTGTGAACGTGAAAGTGAAGATCAAACTAAGCTCCCACTGTACTTTTTTTACAATGTGGCCAAGTACCTACCCTGGAAAAAGTGATGAGATGGGATCTGGTACATTACAGTTCAGCCATGAACATGAATCTCTGTGAAAGCAGAGGTTTTGTCAAAAAATAAAATAATATGAAGCTAATGAGATATGTTGAAAAAGATTCAGACATATGCTAGGGCAATTATTAATATATTTATAGCAGAAGGTAAGAAGTCTCCTCCAGCAAGCTCGAGGAGATGGACAGGGAAGCCTGGCATGCTGTAGCCCATGGGGTTTCAAAGAGTCAGACATGACTGAGCAAATGAACTGAACTGAACTGAAGAAGTCTTACCTATAGATCCCCAAAACCAAAGAGGAAGGGAAATAAAACCATAGCTATGAAAAGAGAGGGAGGGAATGACAATATGTGTAAATAGACTGAGGTGTTATAGGGGAATGTTTTCTGCATTATTCTATCCTTTATCTTTTCCCTAGCAAAAGAAAATATAGGTGTACATATGAAAAGATGTGGGGAAAATCCAGCCTAGCTGGGTAGTCATTTGCATTTTCCCAAAAGTCCAGGCTTACAGTTTTGCAGAAAGGATACCTTAGCCTCATTTGTATCATTATCCTTTGTTTAGCACATTAATAGTCACTACAGCTGGAAGACATTAGTGTTGTCCAAGTCAACAATTTTCCATAAGCCAGAGAGAAAAGAATTTTCAGTGTTTGTTGTGACACATGAATATTGGAGTTTTAAATCCTACTTATAATTAAAGTGAATTAAAATTAGAAGAAATGAAAAAGAAAAAAATGCTAATGTGTTATAGTAAGGAAGGTCAGCCACTGCTGGACCACATTGAAAACAGAAGCAACCAGAGAACCACATCAGATCCATAGGCAACTTGCTATAAAGGGATATTAGAAAGGCTAATGGGTTTTGAATTAGCTTAAAAGTTTTGGTTTATTTGGATAGTATATATGTTATTGGATCTTTCACTTCACTGCTTCCTGCTCTACTGCTCAGATGCTCACATACATCATCAGTGCAAATATTCTATTCAGCACAAACCCTCTGCTGGACTGAAGATGTCACCCAAGTTTTATGTCAATATTCTCATATTTTCCTTTCTGGGTTCCTTTTCTTCCTTTTCATTGTCCACTTTTACTTCTCTTAACTCTAGGCTAACCAGAGTTGAAACTTGTTTCTGTGAAGTACTCCATGTTAAAAGTGTCTGCTTTTTTTTTTTTCATTCAGCAGTTAGTTATCAATGCCTTCAAGGAGAAAAGTCTCTGCCAGATGCTGAGGACAGTGAAATAATCCAGACTTGAATTCTATCAATAGCTTCAGGAACTTATAATAAATGGTAATCACATTTCCTTGCATCTGTCTCTAAAATCTGGCATTCTGGTATGATTTTAATGCTTCACCTGAATCAGTGTAGAAAAAGGAAATCTAACAAGTCAAATTTAGATGTTTTGGTTTTTGCACATTTGATTAAAGATGAAAAGGCAGAGAAGTAAAATTAAACTTCATTGTTTTATAATTTTTAGGCTCTGTTCAAGGTATACATAATTACTGAAAGAATGCAAAATGATTATTAATTTTATTCTGCAAATCAGAAGAATCACTTAAGAGAAGCACAGCTCTGATCAGAGAAGGTTGGGAAATTTTAAATACTTTCCTCTTTCAATAGAAAATGGTAAAATAGAACCTAAAATTTATTTGGTCATGAAGAAAATTTGTTATTGAGCTCAGACCGTGGGTCAAGTGTTGAATTAAACTGAATCTGAAACAAAGACAAAGCAAGTTCCATATTTGGGTCTTTTGCCAATGTTTCACTATTTCTTTACTGAGGAAACAGCAAAATAATTTTTTCCTGTCTGAGCATGTTTCTTTGTATAACTCCTGTTATATTTTCCCTATTCTTTGTTAAAGTATAGTGATTCATGAATATTTCACTTACTGGGGGCTGAAAGATTAAGCATGTCAGCTATATTGGTATCAAAAACCTAATAATAACAATTAAGAAAACACCAATAGGAACATATATGTCAACAATTACTTTACATGTAAATGGATTAAATGCTCCAACCAAAAGACATAGACTGGCTGAATGGATACAAAAATAAGATCCATATATATGCTGTCTACAAGAGACCCACTTCAGACCTAGAGACACACACAGACTGAAAAGTGAGAGGATGGGAAAAGATATTCCATGCTAATGGAATTCAAAAGAAAGCTGAGGTGGAAATTATCATATCAGACAAAATAGATCTTAAAATATAAGAGATAAAGAAGGACACTACATAATGATCAAGGGATCAATCCAAGAAGAAAATATAACAATTGTAAATATTTATGCACCCAACATAGGAGCACCTCAATACATAAGGCAAACACTAACAGACATAAAAGGAGAAATTGACAGTAACACAATAATAGTAGGAGACTTTAACACCCCACTTACACCAATGGACAGATCATCAAAACAAAAAATTAATAAGGAAATACAAGCCTTAAATGAAACATTAGACCAAATGGACCCAATTGATATCTTCAGGACACTCCATCCAAATGCAGAAGGATACACTTTTCTTCTCAAGTCCATATGCAACATTCTCCAGGATAGATCACATCTTGGGTCACAAATAAGGCCTCAGTAAATTTTAAAAAAATGAAATCATATCAAGCATCTTTTCTGACCACAATGTTATGAGACTAGATATCAACTACAGGGGGGAAAATGCAAAAAACAAAAACGCATGGAGATTAAACAATACATTTCTAAATAATGAACAGTTTACTGAAGAAATAAGGTAAATCAAAAAATTCCCAGAAAAAAAAACAGACAATTAAAACACAATGATCCAAAATCTATGTATGGGATGTAGCTAATGCAGTTCTAAAAAAGAAGTTTATAGTAATACAATCCTACCTGAAAAAAACAAGAATAACATCGAATAGACAACCTAACTTTACACCTAAAACAACTGGAAAAGAAGGAAAAAAACCCCAAAGTTAGTAGAAGGAAAGAAAAAAGATCAGAGCAGAAATAAATGAAAAAGAAATGAAGGAGACAATGTTAAAGATCAATAAAACTAAAAGCTTGTTCTATGAGAAGATAAGATTGACAAACCATTTTGACAAACCACAAACTTGACAAACTATTAGCCAGACTCATCAAGAAAAACATGGAGAAGAATTAAATCAACAAAATTATAAATGAAAAGGAGAGGTTACAACAGATGACACAGAAATTAAGATTATAAGGACTATAATCCTAATTTAATTTAATCCAACACAAAAGATCATAAGAGACTATTACAAGCAACTATATGCCAATAAAATGGACAACCTGGAAGAAATGGACAGATTCTTTAAAAAGTTCAACCTTCCAAGACTGAACCAGGAAGAAATAGAAATTATGAGCAAGTAAATTGCAAACACTGAAACAAAAACTGTGATCAAAAATCTCCCAAAAAACAAAAGCCCAGGGACAGATGGCTTCACAGGTGAATTGCCCCAAAAGTTTAGAGAAGAGATAATGCCTATTCTTCTGAAACTCTTTCAAAAAAATTTCAGAGGATGGAACAGTTCCAAAAGCTTTCTACAAAGCCACCATCACCTTGATTCCAAAGCCAGACAAAAACATCATTAAAAAAATAATTGCAGGCAAATATCACTGATAAACATAGATGCAAAACTCCTCAAGAAAATTCTAGCAAACAGAATTCAACAACACATTAAAAAGATCATACAGCATGATCAAGTCGGTTTATCCCAGGAATGCAAGGATTCTTCAATATACACAAATCAATCAATGTGATACACCATATTAATAAATTGAAAGATAAAAACCATATGATAATCTCAATAGATGCAGAAAAAGCTTTCAACAAAATTCAGCACCCATTTATGATTAAAAAAAAACTCTTCAAAAAATGGGCATAGAAGGAACCTACCTCAACATAATAAAGGCCATATACAACAAACCCACAGCAAACATTCTCAGTGGTGAAAAACTGAAAGCGTTCCTTCCAAGGTCAGAGATAAGACAAGAGTGCCCACTCTCACCACTATTATTCAAAATAGTTTTGGAAGTCCTAGCTATGGCTATCAGAGAAGAAATATAAAAAGAATCCAGATTGGAAAAGAAGTAAAACTCTTACTCTTTGACCCACCTCTTAGAATAATGAAAATAAAAACAAAAATAAACAAATGGGACCTAATTAAACTTAAAAGCTTTTGCACAGCAAGGAGGAAAGACTGCCCTCAGAATGGGAGAAAATAATTGGAAATAAAGCAATTGACAAAGAATAATTTCTGAGATATACAAGCAATTCATACAACTCAGTACCAGAAAAACAAACAAATAAAAAAGTGGGCAAAAGACCTAAACAGGCATTTCTCCAAAGAAGACATACAGATGGCCAATAAACACATGAAAAGATGCTCAACATCACTCATTATTAGAAAAATGAAAATCAATGCTGCAATGAGATATCACCTCACACTCTTCAAAATGTCCATCATCAAAAAATCCACAAACAACAAGTGCTGGAGAGGGTATGGAGAAAAGAAAACTATAGCATTGTTGGTGGAAATGTGAATTGATATAGTCACTATGGAAGTCAGTATGGTGATCCCTTTAAAAATGAGAATAAATCTACCATATGACCCAGTAATCCATTACTAGGCATATATTCTGAGGAAACCCAAACTGAAAAAGCCACGTACTCTAATGTTCATTGCAGCACTATTTACAACAGCTAGGACAGGGAAGCAACCTAGATGTCCACTGACAGATGAATAGATAAAGAAGCTGTGGTAAATATATACAATGGAATAATGCTCAGCTACTAAGAGGAATGCATTTCAGTCAGTTTTAATGAGATGGGTGAACCTACAGCCTATTTTACAGAGTGAAGTAAGTCAGAAAGAAAAAACAAATATGTATATGAATGCATATATCTGGAATCTAGAAAGATGGTACCAATGAACCCATCTGCAGGGCAACAGTGGAGATGCTGACATAGAGAACATATTTATGGACATGGGAGATGGGGAGGAAGAAGAGGGTAGGACAAATGGAGACTGTAGCATGGAAACATACACACTAAGGAGAGGTGGCAAGAATACACAGAAGAACTGTACAAAAAAAGGTCTTAATGACAGGGATAACCATGATGGTGTGGTCACTCACCTATAGCCAGACATCCTGGAGTGTGAAGTCAAGTGAGCCTTAGGAAGCATTACTATGAACAAAGTTAGTGCAAGTGATGGAATTCCTACTGAGTTAATTCAGATCTAAAACAAGATGCTGTTAAAGTGCTACACTCAATATACCAGCAAATTTGGAAAACTCAGCAGTGATCACAGGACCGGAAAAGATGAGTTTTCATTCTTTTCCCAAAGAAAGTTAAAGCAAAGAATGTTCAAACTACCAGAAAATTTCACTTATTTCACATACTAGTAAGAAAATGTTGAAAATCCTTCAAGTTAGGCTTCAACAAAATGTCAATTGAGAATTCCTGATGTACGAGTTGGATTTAGAAATGGCAGAGGAACCAGAGATCAAATTCCCAGCATCCACTGGATCACAGAAAATCCAAGGGAATTCCAGAAAAACATCTACTTCTGCTTCATTGACTATGCTAAAGCCTTTGGGTGTGTGGATCATAACAAACTGGAAAACTCTTAAAGAGATGGGAATACCTGACCACCTGATCTGCCACCTGAGAAACCTGTATGCAGGTCAAGAAGTAACAGAACAAGACATGGAACAATAGACTGATTTGAAACTGGGAAAGGGGTAAGTTAGGTCAGTATGTTGTCACCCTGCTTATTCAACCTATATGCAGAGTACATCGTGTGAAATTCTGGGCTGGATGAGGAACAAGATGGAATCAAGATTGCCAGGAGAAATGTCAACAACCTCAGATACCCAAATGACACTACTCTTATGGCAGAAGGCAAAGAGGAACTAAAAATTCTCTTAATGAAGGTGAAAAAGGAGAATGAAAAACCTGACTTAAAGCTCAGTATTCAAAAAACTAAGATCATGGCAAATAGTTGGGGGGAAATGGGTAGGTACAGTGACAGACTTTATTTTCTTGGGCTCCAAAATCACTGTGGATGGTGACTGCAGCCAGCCACGAAATTAAAAGACACTTGCTCCTTGGAAGAAAAGCTATGACAAACCTAGACAGTGTGTTAAAAAGCAGAGACATCACTTTGCCAACAAAGGTCTGTATAGTCAAAGCTATGGTTTCCAGTAGTCATGTATGAATGTGAGAGTTGGACAGCAAAGAAGACTGAGCGTCGAAGAATTTATGCTTTTGAACTGTGATGCTGGAGAGGACTCTTGAGAGTCCCCTGGAAAGCAAGGAGATGAAACCAATCCATCCTAAAGGGAATCAACTCTGAATATTCATTGGAAGCACTGATGCTGAAACTGAAGCTCCAATACTTTGGCCACCTGATGCAAACAACTGACTAATTGGAAACAACCCTAACAGGGACAGATTGAGGGCAGAAGGAGTCAAGGGCAACAGAGGATGAGATGGTTGGATGGCATCATTGAACAATGGACATGAACTTGAGAAAATTACAGGAAATAGTGAAGGACAGGCAATGGCACCCCACTCCAGTTACTCTTGCCTGGAAAATCCCATGGACGGAGGAGCCTGGTGGGCTGCAGTCCATGGGGTCGCTAAGAGTCAGACACGACTGAGTGACTTCACTTTCACTTTTCACTTTCATGCATTGGAGAAGGAAATGGCAACCCACTCCAGTGTTCTTGCCTGGAGAATCCCAGGGACGGGGGAGCCTGGTGGGCTGCCATCTATGGGGTCGCACAGAGTCAGACAGGACTGAAGTGACTTAGCAGCAGCAACTTAGCAGCAGTGAAGGACAGGGAAACCTGGTATGCTGCAATTCATGGGGTCACAAAGGGTCAGACACAACTGAGTAACTGAACAACAACAACCATATAGAAAATAGATAACCAGTGGGAATTTGCTGTATAACTCTGAGTACTCAAACCAAGGCTCTGTAACAACCTAGAGGAATGGGAAGGGGTGGAATTGGGAGGGAGGCTCAAAAGCGAGGAGACATGTGTACCTATGTGATTCATGTTGATGTATAGTGGAAACCAACACAATATTGTTAAGCGATTATCCTTCACATGGGTAAACCTATGGCTGATTCATGTTGATGTTTGGTAGAAACCAATGCAATACTGTAAAGCAATTATCCTTCAATTAAAAATAAATACATTTAAAAATAAATAATTTTTTAAAAACCTAGTAATAATACAGAGGTAGCTCACAGTTACTGTGCATTCAACATGTTTCAGGCACTGTAATAAGTGTTTTATGTACATTCATCTCATGTAAACCTAGAAAAACCCTATTAGGATGGTTCTTTTGTTACCCTATTTGTCAGATGAAGAAACCAAGTCACAGAACAGGTAAGTGGCTGAACCAGGATTTGAACATAGACTACTGGGTTCCAGATCCTCCACTTGAAATTGTTACAATAGACTGTGCTTCAAAATAGAAAAATAAATTATACCAGAGCTTAAAAGAACAGGGTAAAAGTCATACACCACCTTTCCTGTCTTATCACCAAATCAACTGGAGGATTCAACTGAAATAGTAGCTCCTACATTCACTTAGTCTCTACAAGAAGCCATCATTTCCTTTCTGATTTCTTATTATTCCATGTATTAACCTTTATCAATGCACTTTTCACTTTCAACCTAGAATACAGGGCTCCATGGAAACAAGGACCAAGATTATATATATATATATATATATATATATATGATTTATTTATTTTCTACTCCAGCCACAGCCTATGCTAGCATAGTATCTTGAATACTATTGTTCATTAAATGTGTGTTGAGTGAATGAACAGGATAAAGTGGGATAACATATAAATTGCTCAATGACTGTTATCTTTTTTCCCAGAGTATATGCCTCTTTGTATCACTCACAAAGCCATACACAAAGTAGAAACTTAATATTTCTTGAAACTGTTGAAAAGTCTCTAAATTTCTATATACAAAGGAACACGTGCTCAGAGCAGAAAAGTGTATTTGATATTCTGTAAAACTTCTAGGAAGGCCATTTCCACATAGAGTTAACATTACACAGGAGTAAGAAGCCTGAAATGATAAAATCTGAAGTAGACTCCTCATCTGACACTCTTCCTACCTCCCAATCTGTTAAAAAATAATTTAATAACAACAATAATGATATAAAAAATGCAACTCTAGCAGTTACCGCAAGTTTAGTCTCTTATTTTCCAAGCACTTAACATTCATCATCTTGTTTAATACTTATCACAACCCTATGAGGTAAGTATTTTTATTTCCAATTTACAGATAAAGGAACTAAGGCCCAGAGAGTTTAAGTGACCTACTTAAGGTCAAACAACTAGTAACTGGCAAAGCTGGGATTCAAACAAAGGTCTGTTAAATTCTTAAGACTGTGCTCATTCTATTACATCCACTATGTGTCCTCACAGACTCATGAGGCTCTTATTTCTGTGTTCCAACCCACTACTCAAATACAGCTTCTGTATACAGCACACCAAATTTTGTCAGTTTTTCAAATTTGGAGACATTATGATTGAACTTAAGAGCTCAAATGCTGGAATCAGATACACCTCAGTTTGAATACCAGCTTCACCACTAATGGGCTTCTTTGGTGGATTAGACGTAAAGCCTCTGCCCACTATGTGGGAGACCTGGGTTCGATCCCTGGGTGGGAAAGATCCCCTGGAGAAGGAAGTGGCAAACCACTCCAGTACTCTTGCCTGGAAAATCCCATGGACAGAGGAGTCCATGGGGTCGCAGAGTCGGACACGACTGAGTGACTTCACTTTCACCAATAAGCTATGTGTCCTTGGATAAGTTGCTTACCTTCTTATAGTCTCAATTTTCTTATCTATAAAACGGGAACAAAACTAGTACCTCATAGGGCTAGTGTGAGAAAAAAAAATGAGGTAATGCATATATAGAGCCTCAGACATAATAAATTTGAGAAAAGGGTACTTGTATTTGCTACCCAAAAATATTATTGCTCACTTGTCATAATTATGCCATGTTGATAATATGTCACCATTTTTCCTACACGAAGAAGATGAAAGAGTTGTGTAACTATCAATTCCGACAAACCAGTGCAAAGGAAAATATAATAAATTCTGCTTATTGGGGAAATGGAGACACTGTTGAGGTAAGTCTTCACCAGAAGACAGGGAAAACAGAAGCCATTATTAAAGGAATCTCATGCTATGGCTGATAAAACAAGTCATGGATTGCCAGCACTTAAGTCTAGACTCCAGATGATATCCAGCTCCAATACACAAAAGAGGTTTTGCTTAAGGAGTACTTGGGGCGTTCTCTGGCCCAAACTGAATTGAGACAGACTTCTCAAAAAACAAATTATACTTTCTCTCCACTGAAGAGGAAAAAAAAATTCTGGGAATAAAAGGCCTATTCTCTTGTGATTCAATTCTCTTGTGAGTGGTGAATTTCTTGTTGCTTAAAAAAACTAAAGTATATAGGAAAGGCATAAATTAAAGCATGGTGCAAAAGAGTCTCTGTTCAATATTAACCTATCTGTAGCACAGGTACACAGAAGAAATTTAGGATCACTCTTCATACTCACCTCTGCTATCTTTAGTCCCAAGTCAAGAGAGATTTAGCTCTTAGTGATTCAATATTTTTATTTTAAAAAATAGTGTTAGCAATTCTTTTTACCTAGCCCTCAATCTGTAGGGTTTTCCATCACTTCCACTTTTTCAGGAATGCTAACATCCATTCCAGTGTCCACATCTTTGCTTACACAGTTCAGGTGACAAAGAACTCACCAGCTGTCTAGGTAGTTAAGTGCACAAAACATGCTGGAAGATTTGCCCTGACACTGAGACAAAAACTCACTTGACTTTCTTTCTATGCATTGTCTCCAGGCCATCTAGCATTAACTGGTTAGCTTTTCCCAGCAAGGGAGTAAAAATGGTTGATTTTTTTAAATTATATTGGAGTATAGTTTATTTACGATGTTGTTAGTTATGGGTATATAGAAAAGTGGATCAGTTATATCTATCATATATATATGGATGAAACTGGAGCCCATTATACAGAGTGAAGTAAGCCAGAAAGATAAAGAACATTACAGCATACTAACACATACATATGGAATTTAGAAAGATGGTAATGATAACCCTATATGCAAAACAGAAAAAGAGACACAGATGTACAGAAAAGCCTGCTTTTTAATAAGCTGTCTAGTTTGGTCATAGCCTTTCTTCCAAGGAGCAAGTGTCTTTTAATTTCATGGCTGCAGTCACCATCTGCAGTGATTTTGAGCCCAAGAAAACAAAGTCTGTCACTGTTTCCATTGTTTCCCCATCTATTTTCCATGAAGTGATGGGACCAGATGCCATGATCTTAGGTTTGTTTTTTTTTTTTTTTTTCAGTTTTATTTATTTTTACTTTACAATATTGTATTGGTTTTGCCATACATTGACATGAATCTGCCATGGGTGTACATGTGTTTCCCATCCTGAACCCCCCTCCCACCTCTCTCCCCATCCCATCCCTCTGGGTCATCCCAGTGCACCAGCCCCGAGCACCCTGTCTCATGCATTGAACCTGGACTGGCGATTCTTTTCACATATGATAATTTACATGTTTCAATGCCATTATCCCATATCATCCCACCCTCACCCTCTCCCACAGAGTCCATGGAATATTACTCAGCCATTAAAAAAGAATTCATTTGAATCAGTTCTAATGAGATGGATGAAACTGGAGCCCATTATACAGAGTGAAGTAAGCCAGAAAGATAAAGACCATTACAGTATACTAACACATATATATGGAATTTAGAAAGATGGTAATGATAACCCTATATGCAAAACAGAAAAAGAGACACAGATGTATAGAACAGACTTTTGGACTCTGTGGGAGAAGGCGAGGGTGGGATGTTTTGAGAGAACAGCATCGAAACATGTATATTATCTAGGGTGAAACAGATCACCAGCCCAGGTTGGATGCATGAGACAAGTGCTCGGACCTGGTGCACTGGGAAGAGTCAAAGGGATCGGGTCGAGAGGGAGGTGGGAGGGGGGATTGGGATGGGGAATACATGTAAATCCATGGCTAATTCATGTCAATGTATGACAAAAACCACTACAATATTGTAAAGCAATTAGCCTCCAACTAATAAAAATAAATGAAAAAAATAAAGAAAGAAAAAGAAATTAGTTGTCTGAGAAGGCCTTACAGATAGCTCAGGAAAGAAGACAAGCAAAATGTAAAGGAGAAAGTTAAAGATTTACCAAACTGAATGCAGAGTTCCAGAGAATAGCAAGGAGAGATAAGAAAGCCTTCTTAAGTGAACAATGCAAAGAAATAGAGAAAAGAATAGAATGGGAAAGACTAGAGACATCTTAAAGAAAATCAAAGATACCAAAAGAACATTTCATGCAAAGATGGGCACAATAAAGGACAGAAATGGCATAGACCTAACAGAAGCAGAAGATAGTAAGAAGAGGTGGCAAGAATACACAGAAGAACTATACAAAAAGGTCTTAATGACCCAGATAATGATGTTGGTGTGATCACTCATCTAGAACCAGACATCCTGGTATGCAGTCAACTGGGCTTTAGGAAGCATCACTATGAACAAAGCTACTGGAGGTGATGGAATTCCAGCTGAGCTATTTCAGATCCTAAAAGATGATGCTGTTAAAGTGTTGCATTCAATATGCCAGCAAATTTGGAAAACTCAGCAGTGGCCACAGGACTGGGAAAGGTCAGTTTTCATTCCTTTCTCAAATAAAGGCAAAGCCAAATATGGTTCAAACCACCAGACAATTTCCCTCATTTCACATGCTAGCAAAGTAATGCTAAAAATTCTCCAAGACAGGCTTCAACAGTACATGAACCATGAAATTTCAGATGTTCAAGCTGGTTTTAGAAAAGGCAGAGGAACCAGAGATCAAATTGCCAATATCTGCTGGATCATTTAAAAAGCAAGAGAGTTCTAGAAAAACATCTAATTATTCTGCTTTATTGACTATGCCAAAGCCTTTGACTGTGTGGATCACAACAAACTGTGGAAAATTCTTAAAGAGATGGTGGAATACCAGACCACCTTACCTGCCTCCTGAGAAATCTGTATGCAGGTCAAAAAGCAACAGTTAGAACCAGACATGGAACAACAGACTGGTTCCAAATTGGGAAAGGAGTATGTCAAGGCTGTATATTGTCACCCTGCTTATTTAACTTATATGCAGAGTACATCATGTGAAATGCTGGGCTGGATGAAGCACAAGCTGGAATCAAGATTGCCAGTAGAAATATCAACAACCTTAGATATGCAGCTGATACCACTCTAATGGCAGAAAGTGAAAAGGAACTAAAGAGCTTCTTGATGATAATAAAAGAGGTGAGTGCAAAAGCTGTCTTAATTCTCACGTTCAGAAAACTAAGATCATGGCATCTGGTCACATCACTTCGTGGCAATAGATGGGGTAAAAGTGGATACAATGACTGACTTTATTTTGTTGGGCTCCAAAATCACTAAGACAGTTGGTGCAGCCATGAAATTAAGAGACATTTGCTGGTTGGAAGAAAAGCTATGACAAACCTAAAGCTAGACAGCATATTAAAAAGCAGGTCCATATAGTCAAAGCTGTGGTTTATCATGTAGTCATGTACGGAGGTGAGAGTTGGGCCATAAAGAAGGCTGACTGCCAAAAATTGCTGCTTTCAAATTGTGGTGCTGGAAAAGATTCTTGAAAGTCCCTTGGACAGCAAGAAGATCAAAACAATCAATCCTAAATGAAATCAACCCTGAATATTCATTGGAAGAACTCATGCTAAAGCTGTAGCTCCAATACTTTGGCCACTTAGTGTGAACAGCTGACTCATTAGAAAAGACCCTGATGCTGGTAAAGATTGACAGGAAAAGGAGGAGGGAGCAGCAGAACACGAGATGGTTAGATAGCATCACCAACTGAATGGACATGAATTTGAGCAAACTGGAAAAGACACTGAAGGATACTGAAGCCTGGTGTGCTGCAGACATGGAGTCACAGAGTTCAGACATGACTTAGCGACTGAACAACAATAGTTAGTGACGTTGACCATTTTTTCATGTTCCTCTAAGTCTTTGGAGAAACATCTGTTTAAATCTTGCACTAATTTTTTATTAGGTTTCTTTTTCTCTTTTTTTAATTAATTTATTTTTTATTGAAGCATAATTGCTTAACAGATTTTGTTGTTTTCTGTCAGACCACAACATGAATCAGCCTCAGGTATGCATATATCCCTTTCTTTTTGAAACTG
The DNA here is from genome assembly GCF_023699985.2 of Odocoileus virginianus. Lineage (NCBI taxonomy): Eukaryota > Metazoa > Chordata > Mammalia > Artiodactyla > Cervidae > Odocoileus > Odocoileus virginianus. Next base: position 197,615 of record NW_027224362.1, read on the forward strand.
CCTCCCATCTCCCACCCCATCCCACCCCTCTAGATTGATACAGAGCCCCTGTTTGAGTTTCCTGAGCCATACAGCAAATTCCCATTGGCTATCTATTTTACATATGGTAATGCAAGTTTCCATGTTACTCTTTCCATATATCTCATCCTCTCCTCCCCTCTCCCCATGTCCATAAGTCTATTCTCTATGTCTGTTTCTCCACTGTTGCCCTGTAAATAAATTCTTCATACCATTTTTCTAGATTCCATATATATGTGTTAGAATATGGTATTTATCTTTCTCTTTCTGACTCACTTCACTCTGTATAATAGGTTCTAGATTCATCCACCTCATTAGAACTGACTCAAATGTGTTCCTTTTTATGGCTGAGTAATATTCCGTTGTGTATCTATACCACAAATCATTAATCCATTCATCTCTTGATGAACATCTAGGTTGCTTCCATGTTCTGGGTATTGTAAATAGTGCTACAATGAGCAATGGGATACATGTGTCTCTTTCAATTTTGGTTTCCTAAGGGTATATGCCTAGGAGTGATATTTCTGGGTCACATGGTGGTTTTATTCCCAGTTTTCTAAGGAATATCCATACCATCTAAAAGTAGTTCAAGAGTGTTCCCTTTTCTCCACACCCTTTCCAGCATTTATTGTTTGTAGACTTTTTGATGAGGGCCATTCTGACCGGTGTGAGGTGATATCTCATTGTAGTTTTGATTTGCATTTCTCTAATAATGAGCAATGTTGAGCATCTTTTCATGTGTTTGTTAGCCATCTGTATGTCTTCTTTGGAGAAATGTCTGTTTAGGTCTTTTTCCCACTTTTTGATTGGGTTGTTTGTTTTCCTGGTATTGAGTTGTATGAGCTGCTTGTATATTTTGGAAATGAAACATTTGTCAGTTGTTTCATTTGCTATTATTTTCTCCCATTCTGAGGACTGTGTTTTCACCTTGGTTATAGTTTCCTTTGATGTGCAGAAGCCTTTAAGTTTAATCAGGTCCCACTTGTTTACTTTTGCTTTTATTTCCATTATTCTAGGAGGTGGGTCATAGAGGATCTTGCTTTGATTTATGTCATCGAAGTGTTCTGCCTATGTTTTCCTCTAAGAGTTTTATAGTTTCTGGTCTTACATTTAGGTCTTTAATCCATTTTGAGTTTATCTTTGTGTATGGTGTTAGGAAGTGTTCTAATTTCATTCTTTTACATGTAGCTGTCCAGTTTTCCCAGCACCATTTATTGAAGAGGCTGTCTTTGCCCCATTGTATATTCTTGCCTCCTTTGTCAAAAGTAAGGTACCCATAGGTGCATGGGTTTATTTCTGGGCTTTCTATCTTGTTCCATTGGTCTATATTTCTATTTTTGTGCCAGTACCATACTATCTTGATGACTGTAGCTTTGTAGTATAATCTAAAGTCAGGAAGGCTGATTCATTCAGCTCCATTTTTCTTTCTCAAGACTGCTTTGGCTATTTGGAGTCTTTTGTGTTTCCATATGAATTTGAATGTCCATATGAATTGTGATTTTTTTCCTTCTAGTTCTGAAAAATGCTATTGGTAATTTGATAGGGATTGCATTGAATCTATAGATTGCATTTGGTAGTATAGTCATTTTTACAATATTGATTCTTCCTACCCAGGAACATGGAATATCTCTCCATCTGTTTATGTCATCTTTGATTTCTTTCATTAGTGTCTTATAAATTTCTGGTACAATTATTTTGTCTCCTTAGGTAAGTTTATTCCTAGATATTTAATTCTTTTTATTGCAATGGTGAATGGGATTGATTCCTTAATTTCTCTTTCTGATCCTTTTCATTGTTAGTATATAGAAATGCAAGTGATTTCTGTGTATTGATTTTGTATCCTGCAACTTTGCTAAATTCACTGATTAGCTCTAGTAATTTTCTGATACTATCTTTAGGGTTTTCTATGTACAGTATCATGTCATCTGCAAACAGTGAGAGCTTTACTTCTTCTTTTCCAATCTGGATTCCTTTTATTTCTTTTTCTTCTCTGATTGCTGTAGCTAGGACTTCCAGAACTATGTTGAACACCCTTGTCTTGTTCCTGATCTTAGGGGGAATGCTTTCAGTTTTTCACCATTGAGAATAATGTTTGCTGTAGGCTTATCATATATGGCCTTTACTATGTTGAGGTAGGTTCCTTCTATGCCCATTTTTTGAAGAGTTTTAATCATAAATGGGTGCTGAATTTTGTTAAAGGCTTTTTCTGCATCTATTGAGATTATCATATGGTTTTTATCTTTCAATTTGTTAATATGGTGTATCACATTGATTGATTTGTGTATATTAAAGAATCATTACATCGCTGCAATAAACCCTGCCTGATCTGTTTCTGAATTCTGTTTGCTAAAATTTTGTTGAGGATTTTTGCATCTATGTTCATCAGTGATATTGGCCTGTAGTTTTCTTTTTTTGTGTTGTCTTTGTCTGGTTTTGGTATCAGGGTGATGGTGGCCTCGTAGAATGAGTTTGGAAGTGTTCCTTCCTCTGCAATTTTTTGAAAGAGTTTTAGAAGGATAGGCATTAGCTCTTCTCTAAATGTTTGATAGAATTCTGTGAAGCCATCTGGTCCTGGGCTTTTTTTTTGGGGAGATTTTTGATCACAGCTTCAATTTCAGTGCTTGTAATTGGGTTGTTCATAATTTCTATTTCTTCCTGGTTCAGTCTTGGAAGATTGAACTTTTCTAAGAATCTGTCCATTTCTTCCAGGTTATCTATTTTATTGCCATATAGTTGTTCATAATAGTCTCTTATAATCCTTTGTATTTCTGCATTGTCTGTTGTAACCTCTCCTTTTTCATTTCTAATTTTGTTGATTTGATTCTTCTCTCTTTTTTTCTTGATGAGTCTAGCTAAGGGTTTGTCAATTTTGTTTATCTTCTCAAAGAACCAGCTTTTAGTTTTATTAATCTTTACTATTGTTTCTTTCATTTCTTTTTCAATTATTTCTGCTCAGATCTTTATGATTTATTTCCTTCTACTAATTTTTTTTTGTTCTTCTTTTTCCAGTTGTTTTAGGTGTAAAGTTAGGTTGTCTATTCAATGTTTTTCTTGTTTCTTGAGGTAGAATTGTATTGCTATAAACTTCCCTCTTAGAACTGCTTTGCTGCATCCCATAGGTTTTGAGTTGTCATGTTTTCATTGTCATTTGTTTCTAGAAATTATTTTATTTCCCTTTTTATTTCTTCAGTAACCTGTTGGTTATTTAGAAACATATTGTTAATCTCCATGTGCTTGTGTTTCTTACAGTTTTTTTTTCCTTGTAATTGATATCTAATCTCATAGTGTTTTGGTCGGAGAAGATGCTTGATATGATTTCAATTTTCTTAAATTACTGAGGTTTGATTTGTGACCCAAGATGTGGTCTATCCTGGAGAATGTTCCATGTGTACTTGAGAAGAAGGTGTATTCTTCTGTATTTGGATGGAATGTCCTGAAGATATCAATGAGATCCATCTCATCTAATGTATATCATTTAAGACTTACGGTTCCAAAAAAAAAAAGACTTACGGTTCCTTATTAATTTTCTGTTTTGATGATCTGTCCATTGGTGTGAGTGGCATGTTAAAGTCTCCTACTATTATTGTGTTACTGTCAATTTCTCCTTTTATGTCTGTTAGTGTTTGTCTTATGTATTGAGGTGCTCCTATGTTGGGTGCATAGATATTTACAATTGTTATGTCTTCCTCTTGGATTGATCCCTTGATCATTATGTAGTGTCCTTCCTTATCTCTTGTAATCTTCTTTAAGGTCTATTTTGTCTGATATGAGGATTGCTACTCCAGCTTTCTTTTGCTTCCCATTTGCATGGAATATATTTTTCCATCCTCTCACTTTCAGTCTATATGTGTCTTGAGGTCTGAAGTGGGTTTCTTGTAGACAGCATATATATGGGTCTTGTTTTTGTATCCATTCAGCCAGTCTGTGTCTTTTGGTTGGAGCATTTAATCTATTTACATTTAAAGTAATTATTGATATATATGTTCCTATTGCCATTTTCTTAATTGTTTGGGGTTGATTTTGTAGATCTTTTTTCTTCTCTTGTATTTCTTGACTATATAAGTCCCTTTAACATTTGTTGTAAAGCTGGTTTGGTGGCCCTGAATTCTCTTAACTTTTGCTTGTCTGAAAAGCTTTTCATTTCTCCATCATTTTTTTTCATTTATTTTTATTAGTTGGAGGCTAATTACTTTACAATATTGTAGTGGTTTTTGTCATACATTGACATGAATTAGCCATGGATTTACATGTATTCCCCATCCCAATCCCCCCCTCCCACCTCCCTCTCCACCCAATCCCTCTGGGTCTTCCCAGTGCACCAGGTCCAAGCACTTGTCTCATGCATCCAACCTGGGCTGGTGATCTGTTTCACCCTAGATAATATACATATTTCGATGCTATTCTCTCGAAACATCCCACCCTCGCCTTCTCCCACAGAGTCGAAAAGTCTGTTCTATACATCTGTGTCTCTTTTTCTGTTTTGCATATAGGCTTATCATTACCATCTATTTTGAATGAGATCCTTGCTGGGTACAGTAATCTTTGTTGTAGATTTTTCCCTTTCATTACTTTAAATATATCCTGCCATTCCCTTCTGGCCTGCAGAGTTTTTGCTGAAAGATCAGCTGTTAAGCATATAGGGTTTCCTTTGTATGTTACTTGTTGCTTCTCCCTTGCTGCTTTTAATATTCTTTCTTTGGGTTTATACAATTACGGGTTTTGGTGTGTTTCTCCTTGGGTTTATCCTGTATGGGACTCTTTGTGCTTCTTGGACTTGATTGGACTATTTCCTTTTCCATGCTGGGGAAATTTTCAACTATAATCTCTTCAAAAATTTTCTCATACCCTTTATTTTTCTCTTCTTCTGGGACCCCTATAATTCGAATGTTGGTGCATTTGATATTGTCCCAGAGGTCTCTGAGACTATCCTCAGTTCTTTTCATTCTTTTTACTTTATTCTGCTCTTCAGAAGTTATTTCTACCATTTTATCTTCCAGCTCACTGATTCATTCTTCTGCTTCAGATATTCTGCTATTGATTCCTTCTAGAGTATTTTTAATTTCAGTAATTGTGTTGTTTGTCTCTGTATGTTTATTCTTTAATTCTTCTAGGTCTTTGTTAATTGATTCTTGCATTTTCTCCATTTTGTTTTCAAGGTTTTTGATCATCTTTACTATCATTATTCTGAATTCTTTTTCAGGTAGTTTGCCTATTTCCTCTTCATTTATTTGGACTTCTGTGTTTCTAGTTTGTTCCTTCATTTGTGTAGTATTTCTCTGCCTTTTCATTATTTTTTTTTTTAACTTATTGTGTTTGAGGTCTCCTTTTCCCAGGCTTCAAGGAAAGTTGAATTCTTTCCTTGAAGAAGGTTGAATTCTTTCTTCCTTTTGGTTTCTGCCCTCCTAAGGTTGGTCCAGTGGTTTGTGTAAGCTTTGTGTAGGGTGAGATTTGTGCTGAGTTTGTTTTTGTTTGTTTGTTTGGTTTTCCTCTGATGGGCAAGGCTGAGTGAGGTGTAATCCTGTCTGCTGATGATTGGGTTTGTATTTTTGTTTTGTTTGTTGTTTAGATGAGGCATCCTGCATGGCGTGCTACGGGTGATTGGGTCAGGGTCTTGTATTGAAGTGTTTTCCTTTGTGTGAGTTCCCATTTTTTGATACTCCCTATGGTTAGTTCTCTGGTAGTCTAGGGTCTTAGAGTCAGTGCTCCCACTGCAAAGGCTTGGGGCTTGATCTTTGATTTTTGAGGCTGAGTGGTCCCTCTGCAAGCTGGAGGTCCAGGAGAGTCAAGTGGTGTTTTTCTAGTCCAAGACTCAAATCTGAAGGCCTGGAAAAACAGGCCACAAGCACACTTCCAAGGCAAAGAGGCAGAAGGCAAGGGTGGGATTATTTGAGAGAATAGCACTGAAATATGTATATTACCATATGCGAAATAGATCACCAGTTCAAATTCGATGCATGAAACAGGGCACACGAAGTTGGTGCACTGGGACAACCCAGAGGGATGGAATGGGGAGGGAGGTGGGAGGGGGTTTGGGATGGGGGACACATGTACACCCATGGCTGAGTCATGTCAATGTATGGCAAAAGCCACCACAATATTGTAAAGTAAGTAGCCTCCAATTAAAATTAAAAATTAATTTAAAAAAAACAGGCAGATAAAGGTTACCATGACAACAGTGATCACCTAGACATTTTTCCCCTCACAGGTATCTGGGGAAAAGAAAAGCTGGTTTTTTCTTTTTTTGATATAGAGGTGCATATACTGCTTGTATATTTTGGAGAGTTATTCTTTGTTAGTTGCTTTATTTTCAAACATTTTCTTCCATTTTGATGTTTGTCTATTTGTTTTATTTATGTTTTCCTTTGATATGCAAAAGCTTTTGAAGTCTAATCTCATCTCATTATTTTTTTTTCATTATTGTAAGAGTTTGATTGTAAAAGATCTTGCTGTAATGTATATCAAAAAGCTTTCTGCCTGTTTTCCTCCAACAATTTTATAGTGTCTGTCCTTACATTGAGGCCTTTAATCCATTTTGAATTTATATTTGTGTATGATGTTAGAGAATGTTCTAATTTCATTCTTCACATGCAGCTGTCCAGTTTTCCTAGCACCACTTATTGAAGAGACTGCCTTTTCTCCATTGTATATTCTTGCCTCCTTTGTCATAGATTAGATGACCATAGGTGCATGGGTTTTTCTCTGGGCTTTCTATCCTATTCCATTGATATATATTTCTGTTTTTGTGCCAGTACCATACTGTCTTTATTACTGCAGCTTTGTAGTATAGTGTGAAGACAGGAAGGTTGATTCTTCCAGTTTTGTTTTTCTTTCTCAACATTGCTTTGGCTATTTTAAGTCTTTTGTTTTTCCATACAAATTGTACACATTTTTTTGTTCTAATTCAGCGAAAAATGTCATTGGTAATTTGATTGGGATTTCATTGAATCTGTAGATTACTTTCAGCTGTATAGTCATTTGCATAATATTGATTTTTCCAGTCCAAGAACATGAAATATCTCTCTATCTGTGTCTTCTTTCATTTCTTTCATCAGTATCTTACAGTTTTCTGAGTACAGGTCTTTTGCCTCCTTAGGTAGGTTTATTTCTAAGTATTTTATTCTTTATGATGTGATGGTAAATGGGATTATTTCTTTAATAGTGATTCAATATTTTTATAGATTATACTCCATTTAAAGTTATTATAAAATAATGGCTATATTTCCCTGTGCTGTACAATATATTCTTGTTGCTTTATTTTATACATAGTAGTTTGTATCTCTTAATCCCATACCCCTATCTTGCCCCTCCCCTTTTCCTTCTCCCCACTGGTGACCAATAGTTTGTTTTCTATATCTGTGATTCTGATTTGTAATACTCATTCTATTGTCTTATTTTATAGATTCTACATATAAGTAATAACACATAGTATTTTTCATTCTCATTCTGGCATTCTACTATGCATAATATCCTCTAGGTCCATCCACATTGATGTAAATGACATTGATATTTTTAGTATCTTTTAAATATAGGAATGCCTGACCAGAATAATTTCTAGGTAGGAATTATAAATCTATGTATATGCTCTAAATCCAGAGCTGATCGATTAGGACAACTTTGGTTTCAGAGACCTACTTGACATAAGAAACTATAATTTCAACCAAGTCATTTCCCTATTTGAGACACTAGACTGTACTATAAATATTAAGGATTTTGATTACATACTCTTCAGAGGTCCTTTGAACTCCAGAAATTTTCATTCTAAGGTAATGGATAGTTGTACATTCTATGAAGTATCTGTACAAGCTATAAGTCATATGGTAGATTTTAAGTAATAACAACTGGTCATCATCTTTTACAGTGTCCCTTTGTGCTTTGTACTGGTAAATCATGTCTGCATGGCTAACTCTACTGACCCGGAAAAAGGTCACAAGGCCCCACATTTCAGCATTTCCAAAGTAATTCTTAATTTTGCCAAAGCAATCACTTAAACTCATGGATGAATGAGAACAATTCAAGCAATAGTTTGTGATTTGTACTTTGTCAAAATACTAACTGAAAGTTAGTTGATGACATAGTCAATAAGTTTAGTTTTAACAAAGCAAATAGATTATCATTAGGTTTAGAGATAGTATTCCAAAATATATCCATTGTTCCTATGTCTAGCTCTGGTATAACTTTTCAGAAATAACTCCTTGATTTTCTCTGTGTGGCAAATACTTTCATTTCTTCAAAATAAATTATTTCCTCCCAAGCATTGATAACTTTTTTTCTTTTTTTTTTTTAATTAATTTATTTATTTTTTATTAGTTGGAGGCTAATTACTTTACAATATTGTAGTGGGTTTTGTCATACATTGACATGAATTAGCCATGGATTTACATGTATTCCCCATCCCGATCCCCCCTCCCACCTCCCTCTCCGCCCGATCCCTCTGGGTCTTCCCAGTGCACCAGGTCCGAGCACTTGTCTCATGCATCCAACCTGGGCTGGTGATCTGTTTCACCCTAGATAATATACATGTTTCAATGCTGTTCTCTTGAAACATCCCACCCTCGCCTTCTCCCAGAGTCCACAAGTCTGTTCTATACATCTGTGTCTCTTTTTCTGTTTTGCATATAGGGTTATCATTACCATCTTTCTAAATTCCATATATATGTGTTAGTATACTGTAATGGTCTTTATCTTTCTGGCTTACTTCGCTCTGTATAATGGGCTCCAGTTTCATCCATCTCATTAGAACTGATTCAAATGAATTCTTTTTAATGGCTGAGTAATATTCCATGATGTATATGTACCACAGCTTCCTTATCCATTCATCTGCTGATGGGCATCTAGGTTGCTTCCATGTCCTGGCTATTATAAACAGTGCTGCTATTAACATTGGGGTGCACGTGTTTCTTTCAGATCTGGTTTCCTCGGTGTGTATGCCCAGAAGTGGGATTGCTGGGTCATATGGCAGTTCTATTTCCAGTTTTTTAAGAAATCTCCACACTGTTTTCCATAGTGGCTGTACTAGTTTGCATTCCCACCAACAGTGTAAGAGGGTTCCCTTTTCTCCACACCCTCTCCAGCATTTATTGCTTGTAGACTTTTGGATAGCAGCCATACTGACTGGCGTGTAATGGTACCTCATTGTGGTTTTGATTTGCATTTCTCTGATAATGAGTGATGTTGAGCATCTTTTCATGTGTTTGTTAGCCATCTGTATGTCTTCCTTGGAGAAATGTCTGTTTAGTTCTTTGGCCCATTTTTTGATTGGGTCATTTATTTTTCTGGAGTTGAGCTGGAGGAGTTGCTTGTATATTTTTGAGATTAATCCTTTGTCTGTTGCTTCGTTTGCTATTATTTTCTCCCAATCTGAGGGCTGTCTTTTCACCTTGCTTATAGTTTCCTTTGTTGTGCAAAAGCTTTTAAGTTTCATTAGGTCCCATTTGTTTAGTTTTGTCAAGCATTAATAACTTTTTAAAGTCACCTTCATCAAAAAACTTGGGGAGAGATGGTGACATCATTGCAGAATGTCAGTTTATTTACTTGAAATCTTATAGTGGAATTTTCAAAAATTAAGGAAATTTTGACACCAATAAAATTAAAGTCATTACAGTGTAAAGGAAGCAAAGAAAGTAACATGAAGTGGGGAAAAATAATAAATGCATTCTATGAGAGAATCAGGATTAAAAAAAGCCTTGATCAGAAGCACTGAGTAAAATCTAATCTGAGAGAAAGTAATGAGGATAAATTTAAAATCCTACACATGAATACAGAGAGCCAGCCCTACAAGAGTAAGATCAAGGAAGGCTTGGCTTAGTAGCAATGTTTATCTTAGTGGCTATAAGACCAATAGGATTCAACAGAATCTGCCAAAAAAATGAGTGGGGTCTTACTGTGCACTGAGAATACTTAACTGGAGTTCTGCGTTCAATTCTGGAATCCACAGTCGGATATATAATCCACAAAAGGTGAAGAAATTTGAAAGCTTGTTATGATCTGCTTAATTTCCCAATGTTATCTTTTGTTATGTATCCACAAAGACCCTTCATTCAATCATGCCAACCTAGTAACAAATGCTTTAAATATTCTTTGTTTACCCATACTTACCACCATAATTCTGTTTCTCAGTTGAAGCACATCATTACCTTTTGTAAACATTTTCAAATATCCTACCTCAGGTTGTGGCTTGTTCCTGCCAATGTTTACCTCTATCAAAAGACTTCTTGCACAGCTACTGACTTTTTTCCTAATCTTCATACCTAAGAGCTATTTAAGGACAGGATTTGGATCTTAGTATGCTCAGCTTCCTGCACGGTGCCTGACACATAGTAAGTACTGAACAAACTACTTTTAAAAATAAAACTTATAAATTAACAGCTTAAGGAAATTTAGCTGCTCTGCTGGAGGAATAAGAGAGGATGGGACACAGTAGTTGCTTTCAAATATTTCAAGGTCTGTCATGAGAAAAGAAACCAAAGTTATTCCCTTGAGCCTCAGAAAGCAAAACAAGAACTACTATGTAGAAATTACAAAGTGTGGAACCTTCATATCCACATTTTCTAACAAAAATATGATGTTTTACTATAAGATTTCCAAACAAATGACTGCTCAGAGATTGGACTTTTCAAGGGCATGGGAGAGTGTGTTCAAGCTTTAGAGAGTTAAGAGTTTGTCTTCTACATAAAAAGGCCAAGAGGCACATGAAAAGATGCTCAACATCACTCAGTAAGTTCAGACGCTCAGTCGTGTCAGACTCTTTGCAACCCCATGGACTGCAGCCAGGCTTCCCTGTCCATCACCAACTCCTGGAACTTGCTCAGACTCATGTCCATAGAGTTGGTGATGCCATCCAACCATCTCATCCTCTGTCATCCCCTTCTCCTACTGCCTTCAATCTTTCCCAGCATCAGGGTCTTTTCCAATGAGTCAGTTCTTTGCATCAGGTGGCCAAAGTATTGGAGCTTCAGCTTCAGCATCAGTCTTTCCAATGAATATTCAGGATTGATTTCCTTTAGGATTGACTGGTTTGATCTCCTTGCAGTCCAAGGGACTCTCAAGAGTCTTCTCCAACACCACAGTTCAAAAGCATCAATTCTTCAGTGCTCAGCCTTCTTTATGGTCCAACTCTCACATCCATATATGACTACTGGAAAAACCATAGCTTTGACTAGACAGACTTTTGTCAGCAAAGTAATGTCTCTGCTTTTTAATATTCTGTGTAGGTTGATCATAGCTTTTCTTCCAAGGAGCAAGCACCTTTTACTTTCATGGCTGCAATCACCATTAGTCAACTCACTAATGCAAATCAAAACTACAGTGAGGTTTCACTTCACACTGTTCAGAAAGGCCATCGTTAAAATATCTACAAAAAATAAATGCTGGAGCATGTGTTGAGAAAACGAGTCCCTCTACACTGTTGGTGGGAATATAAATTGGTACAACCATTATGAAAAATAGTATGGCAATTTTCAAAGAACAAAAAGTAGAGCTATCCTATAATACAGCAATTCCACTCCTGGACATATATCCTGAGAAACCTATATTCCAAAAATGTACATGGATTCCAATGTTCGGTGTAGCACTATTTACAATAGCCAAGACATGGAAGCAATCTAAACGTCCATCAACAGAGGAATGGATAAAGAAGATGTGGTACATACATACAATGGAATATTACTCAGCCTTTAAAAAGAATGAAATAATGCCATTTAAGCAACATGGATGAACCTAGAGATTTTCATACTGAGTGAAGTAAGTCAGTCAGAGAAAGACAGATATCATATGATATTGCTTATATGTAGAATTTTAAAAATCGTACAAATGAATTGATTTACAAATGAGAAATAGAGTCACAGATATAAAAAACAAACTTATGTTTACCAGATGGAAAAGGGTGGGAGAGGGATAAATTGAGAAATTGAGATTGACATATACACACTGTTATGTATAAAATAGATAACTAATAAGAGCCTACAGTATAATACAGGGAACTCTACTCAGTATTCTCTAATGATCTAGATGGAAAAAGTATTTTTAAAAAGAGTGAATATATGCTTATGTATAACTAATTCATTTTGCTGTATGCCTGAAATAACAAAGCATTGTAAATCAACTATACTCCAAAAGAAATTTAAAATATAGTAAAATAAACTAGCTACTTGTTTTTTTAAAAAAAGAGTTCATGTTTTGTAGATTCTATAACATTTAAGCTCTTAGAATTCTATCAGTTCAGTTCAGTTGCTCAGCTGTGTCCGACTCTTTGTGACCCCATGGACTGCACCATGCCAGGCTTCCCTGTCCATCACCAACTCCAAGAGTTTACTCAAACTCATGCCCATCAAGTCGGTGATGCCATTCAGCCATCTCATCCTCTGTCGTCCCCTTCTCCTCCTGCCCCCAATCCCTCCCAGCATCAGGGTCTTTTCAAATGAGTCAACTCTTCACATGAGGTGGCCAAAGTATTGGAGTTTCAGCTTCAGCATCAGTCCTTCCAATGAACACCCAGGACTGATCTCCTTTAGGATGGACTGGTTGGATCTCCTTGCAGTCCAAGGGACTCTCAAGAGTTTTCTCCAACACCACAGTTCAAAAACATCAATTTTTTTGGCACTCAGCTTTCTTCACAGTCCAACTCTCACATCCATACATGACCACTGGAAAAACCATAGCCTTGACCAGATGGACCTTTGCTGACAAAGTAATGTCTCTGCTTTTTAATATGCTATCTAGGTTGGTCATAACTTTCCTGCCAAGGAGTAAGCATCTTTTAATTTCATGGCTGCAGTCACCATTTGCAGTGATTTTGGAGCCCCCCAAAATAAAGTCTGACACTTTTTTCACTGTCTCCCCATCTATTTCCCATGAGGTGATGGGACCAGATGCCATGATCTTGGTTTTCTGAATGTTAAGCTTTAAGCCAACTTTTTCACTCTCCTCTTTCACTTTCATCAAGGGGCTTTTAGTTCCTCTTCACTTCCTGCCATAAGGGTGGTGTCATCTGCATATCTGAGGTTATTGATATTTCTCCCAGCAATCTTGATTCCAGCTTGTGCTTCTTCCAGCCCAGCATTTCTCATGATGTACTCTGCATGTAAGTTAAATAAGCAAGGTGACAATATACAGCCTTGACGTACTCCTTTTTCTATTTGGAGCCAGTCAGTTGTTTCATGTCCAGTTCTGACTGTTGCTTCCTGACCTGCATATAGGTTTTTCAAGAAGCAGGTCAGGTGGTCTGGTATTCTCATCTATTCCAGAAGTTTCCACAGTTTATTGTAATCCACACAGTCGAGGCTTTGGTGTAGTCAATAAAGCAAAAATAGATGCTTTTCTGGAACTCTCTTGCTTTTTTGATGATCCAGCAGATATTGGCAATTTGATCTCTGGTTCCTCTGACTTTTCTAAAACCAGCTTGAACATCTGGAATTTCACGGTTCACATATTGCTGAAGCCTGGCTTGGAGAATTTTGAGCATTATTTTATTGAGTGTGAGATGAGTGCAATTGTGTGGTAGTTTGAGCACTCTTTGGGATTCCCTTTCTTAGGGATTGGAATGAAAACGGACCTTTTCCAGTCCTGTGGCTATGCTGAGTTTTCCAAATTTGCTGGCATATTGAGTGCAGCACTTTCACAGCATCATCTTTCAGGATTTGAAATAGCTCAACTGGAATTCCATCACATCCACTAGTTCTGTTCGTAGTGATGCTTTCTAAGGCCCACTTGACTTCACATTCCAGGATATCTGGCTCTAGGTGAGTGATCACACCATCGTGATTCTCTGGGTTGTGAAGATCTTTTTGGTAGAGTTCTTCTATATATTCTTGCCACCTCTTCTTAATATCTTCTGCTTCTGTTAGGTCCATACCACTTCTGTCCTTTATTGAACCCATCTTTCCTGAAATGTTCCCTTGGTATCTCTAATTTTCTTGAAGACATCTCTAGTCTTTCCCATTTTGTTGTTTTCTTCTATTTCTTTGCATTGATCGCTGAGGAAGGCTTTCTAATCTCTCCTGGCTATTCTTTAGGACTCTGCATTCAAATGGGAATAGGTTTCCTTTTCTCCTTTGCTTTTTGCTTCCCTTCTTTTCACAGCTATTTGTAAGGCTTCCTCAGACAACCATTTTGCCTTTTTGCATTTCTTTCCCATGGGGATGGTCTTGATCCCTGTCTCCTGTACAATGTCATGAACCTCCGTCCATAGTTCATCACACTCTCTGTCTTTCAGATCTAGTCCCTTAAATCTATTTCTCACTTCCACTGTATAATCATAAGAAATTTGATTTAGGTCATACCTGAATGGTCTAGTGGTTTTCCCTACTTTCTTCAATTTAAGTCTGAATTTGGCAATAAGGAGTTCATGATCTGAGTCACAGTCAGCTCCCAGTCTTGTTTTTGCTGACTGTATAGAGCTTCTCCATCTTTAGCTGCAAAGAATATAATCAATCTGATTTCGGTGTTGACCATCTGGTGATGTCCATGTGTAGAATCTTCTCTTGTGTTGTTGGAAAAGGGTGTTTGCTCTGACTAGTGCGTTCCCTTGGCAAAACTCTATTAGCCTTTGCCCTGCTTCATTCCGTACTCCAAGACCAAATTTGCCTGTTACTCCATGTGTTCTTGACTTCCTACTTTTGCATTCCAGTCGCCTATAATGAAAAGGACATCTTTTTTGGGTGCTAGTTCTAAAAGGTCTTGTAGGTCTTCATAGAACCATTCAACTTCAGCTTCTTCAGCATTAGTGATTGGGGCATAGGCTTGGATTACCGTGAAATTGAATGGTTTGCCTTGGAAATGAACAGAGATCTTTCTGTCGTTTTTGAGATTGCATCCAAGTACTGCATTTCAGACTCTTTTGTTGACCATGATGGCTACTCCATTTCTTCTAAGGGATTCCTGCCCACAGTAGTAGATATAATGGTCATCTGAGTTAAATTCACCCATTCCAGTCCATTTTAGTTCGCTGATTCCTAGAATGTCGACATTCACTCTTGCCATCTCCTGTTTGACCACTTCCAATTTGCCCTGATTCATGGACCTAACATTTCAGGTTCCTATGCAACATTGCTCTTTACAGCATCAGACCTTGCTTCTGTCACCAGTCACATCCACAACTGGGTGTTGTTTTTGCTTTGGCTCCATCCCTTCATTCTTTCTGGAGTTATTTCTCCACTCATCTCCAGTAGCATATTGGGCACCTACCGACCTGGGGAGTTCCTCTTTCAGTATCCTATCATTTTGCCTTCTCATACTGTTCATGGGGTTCTCAAGGCAAGAATATTGAAGTGGTTTGCCATTCCCTTCTCCAGTGGACCACATTCTGTCAGACCTCTCCACCATGACCCGACCGTCTTGGTTGGCCCCACAGGGCATGTCTTAGTTTCACTAAGTTAGACACGACTGTGGTCCTGTGATCAGATTGGCTAGTTTTCTGTGATTATGGTTTTAGTGTGTCTGCCCTCTGATGCCCTCTTGCAACACCTACCATCTTACTTGGGTTTCTCTTACCTTGGATGTGGGGTATCTCTTCACGGCTGCTCCAGCAAAGCGCAGCCGCTGCTCCTTACCTTGGATGAGGGGTATCTTCTCACGGCTGCCCCTCCTGACCTTGAACGTGGAGTAAGGATCAAATCAATTGGATTCTAGTCCTGCATCTGCAATTTACTAGCTAGGTAATCTTGTTAAAATATTAACATCTCTCTGCCATGGATTCCTTGTCTATGTTATGGCAGAATTGGTCTAGAATTTTGCTTCCAACCAAAAAATTTATGGAATAAAGAAATAGTAAGGTTATATAGAATTTATACTTTATAAAACATATTCCCATTTCCTCTCATTTGATCACTACAACATCCCTGAGCATTGGTGGAAAGGTGTTCTACTCCATCTGACAAATCAAAAAATTATGGCCCAGAAAGTTTAGGTAATTTGCTAAAGATTTATTGTTCTTTTCACCACACTGTGTTGAATTTAAAATGAGAGTTTATCACTAGTTTAATCATCTACTTTTTGAAATCCAGATATCCGTGTTAACATCCATGGAAAGAAACCAAATCCAAGATACATGTTTCTATTTACCATTAGCAAAATAATTATGAAATAGCTGGATAAACTTAAGCATATCTTTGTGTATAAACTTCTGAATGTAGTTGAAACATCCTGCACGAACCACATAGTCAAAGCCTCTTATCTCACTGAGAAGATAAAAATTGAATAAAAGAATGTTAAAGCCTAAATGAAAGCAAAATAACTATAATAACAAGGCTAAGCCTGTTTCTTAATAGCCTGGCCAGGAATCAATATTAGCACTAGCAGTTAGAAGTTATAGTCTAACCTCTACAAATTTTGAGAAAGAGTCATCATTAAAATCCCAACCTATGTCAAAGCACTTGGCTAGAGAGAGTTCTTTCAGTTTTAAACATGATGACATATTAAAATCTAATTCATTATTCTATCCAAGGAAAATTCATTTATTTTCACTATACTGAGAACTCAGCGTGTATAGTGATAGCATAGTGATAATTCTGAGTACACAGGGGAAAAGAAACAACAACAACAAACACTATCCCAAGTCATCTGTTGATCATTGAACAGCTGAATCAGTTAATTTTCTTCCACAACCATCAGCGCATTTTTGGTCTCCTATAGTTCTTGAAATATCATATTTGCTACCAAAACTGAACCAATGAAAGGACAGGGTGTTTCTTCAACAGTTTTATCTTACAAGGAATGTACAGTGTGCTGGGGCTTCCTTGGTGACTCAGTGATAAAGACTCTGCCTGCCAATGCAGGAGGACATGGGTTCAATCCCTGGGTCAGAAAAATCTCCTGGAGAAGGAAATGGCAAACCACTCCAGTATTCTTGCCTGGAAAATTGCATGGACAGAGGAGCCTGGTGGGCTACAGTCCATGGGGTCACACTGCTTAACAACTAAACAACAGCAACAACAAATTTAATGTGCTGACCTCTTTTCCTTTTGAGGTTCAGCACAAATTTGTTCCCTTTTTGCTTACTCTGAATATTAAAAAGTGAGCTCCAATGCCATTGCATTTTTCCTGAATCTTCTAGTGTTGTGACAGAAGTCTGGATATTGTCTTTGGTGAGGGAATGCATTCTCTAAAGAAAATGAAAATAGATTTCTCCTTAAAGAGGAATTAGATAGTATCTGGGTCATGTCATCAACTGATGATGGCAATTCCACTCTAAAAATACTTTGTTAAAATTCTGTTAAAATCTAGGCAAATCCCAAGAGTCTAAGCAGTTTCTTAATTTTCAAATACTGTCTGTTTCCTGTGACAACTCTTCCATCAAAGTCAAAAATAGCTGAAATTCATTTTTTCAGTCAAGTTTTTTCTTTATCCCTAGTGAGTGTACTTGTCTGTAACAACTCAGGTTTAGTTTGCTCCTTCTTTGGAAGTGTCAACAATGGGAAATAGTTATAAGGAGAGAGGACAGATAAAATTCACAAACTTATTCAAATTGCTCTGGCTCTGGAAATGTCTCAGATAATGAATCTTCTATCTTGATATATATGGAATATAAACTTAAAATAAACTAAAAATGAGGACTCTTTAGCTAAATGACATTGTAGTTTTCACAAATATTTTTCCTTTCAGCAATTATGTAATAGTGACAAAGACCTAAATTCTGATTCATTTCATTGTCAAACCTAAACAAAATGTAAAGTATGTGTAAGGAATGAAGTCATTTCATGCTGTAATTCAATCCCAGAGAAATCTGAGATTCACTTGCAAAACTTGAACATCATTGACTTTTACAACCACAACTTACATGGTTCCATTTATGCTGCTTTTTGTTGCTGCTGTTATTGTACCATTTTTTGTTTTCCATGTGATCCTCTTAAGTGTTTTCTAGAGAACACAAAGCAATTAGAAAGAGATTTGAGCAAAGGATATTTTCCCAGATCAAATGAAAAGTTTCCTTCATAAAGTAATGAAAGTAAAGTTTTAAAAAAAGTGAAAGTGTTAGTCATTCAGTTGTGTCAAATTCTTTGTGTCCCCATGGACTGTAGTCAGCCAAACTCCTCTGTCCATGGGATTTTCCTGGCAAGAATACTGGAGTGGGTAGCCATTCTCTTCTCCAGGGGATCTTCCTGACCCAGGGATTGAACCCGGGTCTCCTGTATTGCAGACAGATTCTTTACTGTCTGAGCTACCAAAGAAGTCCTTTCACTTGAGAGACTAACACTTTCAAAAAGTAGTAAGTGAATATTATTATCTTAAGAACTTAAAATTCATACTCTTTTAAGTACTAGGTGGTCACAAACTCTGTATTAACTTTTAATCATTTCTCAAGTATAAAGCCCTTGTTTCTTGAGTAGTTTTGAGCCTGTTAGAACCTAGTAAATCAAATGTTTTTTTAAAAAAAATTTATTAACATTTTTACAAAATATTCAAAAATAGCTTTCCTAAGTTACCAGTCTTCAACTATGTCCCAATTTTAGTTAAGGAGATTTTTTGTAGTACTAACAGAATGATGTGTTTTTCACACGTCAGTAATGCTCTATAACCACCGGATTTCCTCTGAATTCCTTTTTATAAAAGGAAACTTACTTAATTTCCTGAAAAGATCTGTGATTTTTCTTGTCACTGAATAAAGAGGAACTTTGGCTCTCATTGGGCTTTAAAGAATGCAAGAGACCTTAGAAACCATCTAGTCCAACCTTCTCATTGCACATATGAGAAAAGTGAAACATAAAGAAAGGAAAGTATTTATACACATGAGGGTCTAAAATATTATTAATGCTCAAGTGATGTTTGATGAATGAATGAAGGAATAGATGAATTGATTGATGGATGATGGATGGATAGGTTGGAAGATGGGTACTTAAATTGATGGATCAATGGATTAAATTAGTGGCGGAGTCATGGCTGGAGCCTCATTGTCCTGGCATTCAGTTCACTGTACTTCCACTGGATAATTTTACCTTCCTAAGCAAAAAAAAAAAAAAGCATATTTGTACTTTTTTAAAAAAACACAACTGATTTTGGCAATGTGTTCTAGCAGAAAAAACTAATAGCTTTGAAGTCATACAAATCTAGGTTTGGGTCTCAAATCTACCAGCTAATAGTTGTATGATCTTTGGAAAGTTAGTTATCTTTTCCAGTTTCTTTTTCACTTGAAAGATGGGGGTAATATAGTCAAAATGAAATTAAATATCTGTGTAAGAAATCTAGCAGGTGCATCACAATCGATGGATATTTGTTCAATAAATATTTGTCCCACTCCTCTGTGATTTTAAATTTTTACTTTTATTATACAGAAATGCTGATACTATCTCTTCTGAAGATCATAGAACTTCCTTACAATATGTGACTATAATCTAGTATTTCTCAAAGTGTGGTCCCTCAGACAAGCAGCATCAGCATGATGTGGAAACCTTCTAAGTATGCAAATTTTCAGACCCCACCCCAGATCTACAGTCAGAAACTCTAAGGATGGGGCATAGAAATTCCTGTTTTAATAAATCCTCCAGGTGATTTTGACACATTTTAAAGTTTGAGAACCACTAGTCTATACCACTGATATCTCTAGGTTCATTGTTTAATATTCTAGAATCAATTAAAGACATGAGACCTTTAACTGTTTTTTTTTTCCTTAGGTATCTTCTGAAATAAGACATGACATATCCACATGTCATGTTATGTCAATCCATGATCCAGGAGGTGACATTAAGTGACACTTAAGTTCCAGTGACAGCTTATAAGTAAAATACAATAAACTTCTCCTTGTCAGGACGTTGTGAAGATGTCCTTTGTAATAACACCTCTAAACTGTCTCAACAGCTTTGTGAGTAAGCCACTGTACATACTTGTTAAAAATCAAAACCTTTGTATTTCTTGCCATCTTTAAATTATGAATTACTCTTTGTAGCAGAAATTCTAGACTATTCTAAGTATTTCAGTGAATAGTACTTTGTTGCTTTGTTTGGTTTGGTTTAGAAATAGCAGAGTTGAGCATGGACACATATACTCTAGATCATTTGATTCAGATGGACATGCTTGAAGAATGCCTAATAAGTTGTCCCATACAGCCCTAGCCAGGCAACTCTGAAATATAGACATAATGCCTAAGAGAAAACAAGCATTTTCAGGAGGTGGAACTGTCTTTTCACATGTAAACCTTTATAGTAATGACAGTGTCATTATCCTCTTTGTTAACTTGTGACCCAGGAGTTGGAGGACCAGGGGTACAGTGACCATTGTAAGAAAGAGAAGAATGGCTACTGAAAGGCTCTGAAAGATCAGCATAAAGTCCTTAGACCAATTAAAATTTAACCACCCAGACTCTAGGCATGAGAGACTCTCAACTACACTGAAATTTAAAACAAGTTCAACTGTACCCCAAATATTAATATTTCAGCTGGAATAGTAAGACAAAAATGGCTACCATAGACCAAGACATCTGGACCCTGAAACAGTTTCATCTCAGCTGTGAGAAGGAAACTCATTTTGCTTTTTAATGCTATTTCTATTATGTTTCTACCATGTTCAAATCCAAGTTCTTTGAGGACAAAAGATAAGATCCAACAAATCTCTCAAGAAGTTCTTAACCATGTATATAGTAAATGGCTAAAAATTGAAGAAAATTATAAAATTGGCACACTGAAGAGGGATAGATAAAATGATAATGAAGAGACACAAACCTCTTCACCTGGTCTCATCAACAATTCTCTCGCCTCTCTGTCCCACAAACAGGGATGATACTGGATAGTCTTGATCCAATTCCTGGCACTTTTGGATTTCTGAGTAAATATAAACAAAACCCATAGTCTATGAGTCAAGACTACAGAAGTCATGTCAAAAGGTAGATTATTCAGTTAGATATGTATATTGGTGGTGATTTGTAGATAATTTTAGATGGAATACAGACAAGCTTTTTTTTTTTAACATTATTTAGCACATCTAGCCTATGATGTCAAAAAGACCTAAGTTTAGGATAATGATAAAATACATATTTAAATTTAAAGTAAAGTTAATTTAAAGTGGCAAGCAATTAATACAAGCGATGAGAATGTAACAGATATTAGGAAAGTAGTATGAAAATGACCAAAATTTAGGCTTAAGGAAAACTGACTTTCAGTAAAATTCAAGCCTTGGGGGAATAGGGTATACATTTATAACTTGAAGTCATTGAGTTTTTATAGTCAAGTAATGAAATATTCATTATTATGTTTAGTCTGTATTTAATCAGAGTTGTTGTGTTGCCAATCAAATCGGCAAATGATTTAGGAGGGAAAGATTTTAATTAAGGGAACAAACACTGGGACTCGATTTGAAAGAAAAAGGGAAGGGGAAAGGAGAGAGGAGACCAAGATCAAGAGAGAATGAGAGAAGAGTGGGGAGAGAGAGAATGTACTTGTATTTTATAAGTTTCTAAAAGCTTTTTTTTTGGTAGGTAAGTTCAAGTGCTTCATTTAATTTGGTTAGGGTCTCTTTTTCAGCTCCCTAGGTTTTAAGCTAGGACTAGATGTCTAATTACTCTATGCCTCAAATACAAATATCATTTCTTTGCCTGTCTCAGAAAGACAGAAATATCCAAAAAATGAACTTATACAATGTGGTTTTATTCACTCAAACAAGAGAATGTAGTGATACCTGGAACAATAGAAGTTTGAGGGGTCAGGGACTCTGAGCATAGGTCTTCTTCCAGATTTCTTGCAGGCCACATTCTCTTGGATGTTTTACTGGAGATAGGAACAAAAACAAACTTTGTCTGTTAAAAAAAACAAAGTTTCAAATAGGACCAGAGGTACTATTACATCTTTGAATCTGTGTCTTGACATAAGACAATAAAACATTTCTCTTACTTATCTTGCTAAAGTATTAATTTAGAATACTAACTATAAAGATTTATTTAGAACTATTTTCCCATTGATTCTCCTGCCAAAAACGTAGAGAACAGAGACACACACTTTCTTTCATCTGTCTATCCATTGATGCATGTAGATAGATAGACAGATTTAGGCATAGATATAAATATATATGGGCTTCCCAGGTGGCACTTGTGGTAAAGAACCCACCTGCCAATGCAGGAGACATAAGAGATGTGGGTTCAATCCCTGGGTCGGGAAGATCCCCTGGAGAAGGGCATGGCAACACACTCCAGTATTCTTGCCTGGAGAACCCCATGGACAGAGGAGCCTGGTGGGCTACAGTCCATAGGGTCGCAAAGAGTCAGATACAACTGAAGCAACTTAGCATGCACATGCCTGAATATATACATATATAAATATATCTGAAAATTACTATCATAAGGATATTTTTAAGTTCTTAAGTGCTTTTAACTTTTTACATTACTCATTTCAAATAGATAATTTATGATCATTTAAAAGGAGATAAGAAACATGAAAACGTGGTATTGCTTTACTAAGCAGGTTAACCTCATTTCACTTTTAAATATGGTTAATATACTTAGCAGACTAGTAGAGTGGTATAGACTTAATATATCTGGATTTTAGCTAATCATTTTACAAAGTCTCTTATAGTGAATTTTTGGACAAAATGATGAAAGGTGGGATGAATCATAAGACAGTTACATGTGGAGCATGTTGAGCATATGTAACCTCGAGCTGCTGATGAGTGTTTCTATTGAGCAAGGAGAGGCTAGCTGTACCACACTGAGTGCTTGCCAGACCATAATGGTGGAGCAGGAATAAATGGTTGCAGAAGAGTACCAGGATGATAAGGGTTAGTCAGAAGCATATTACATGAGAAACAGCTCAGGGAATTGAGGCTTTTTCACTTGGAGAAGATTTATGGAGAATATCAGTGCAGTCTCCAAAAACTTGAAGGGATATTATATTGAAAAATTAGAACTTAATCAGTATGGCTGCAACAGGCAGAAGAAAGACTAATTTCAGTGAAATAGATTCGAACTCAACAAAAGGAAGAACTTTCTGGCAACAGTAAAATGAGCTGTCTGGGAAGATGATGAGTTCTTTGTCCTGGAGGGTGCTGAGGCTGGATTGGATGAGTGTCAAAGATATTGAAGTGGATGTGATGGAGTAAGAGACTGGGTTAGATGGCCTTCAAAGCTTTCCTAATTCTCAGAACATATTAACTTATTCATTCATTCATTTCACAAATATTTCTTGAGCTCCTACTAAGTGCCAGGCACCATTCTACATGCTAGAAAGAATAGAGAATAAGACAAATATCCTGTACTGATGAGGTCATTTCTATTAGAAGAAACAGGCAATAAATGAGAAAACAATTAAATATTTAAGATAATGTCAAATAATGAAAGTGTCAGAAAGAAAGTTACATCTTTGAATCATTTGTTCCTTACAATCACTGGAACTGAGATCATTTGATTTACAAATGAGTACACTGCCCACTAAACTTATTATTGAAAGAGTTTATGCCTGGGATTTATCAGACCAGATTGGGAGAGAGAAACTAACATTGGTGACTCCTCTAAAGTATGTTACAAGATTCTCATAAAATGTGAAATTAACAGTGTGAGATTCATAGTCAGTGACAAATTATTTTCTTGACTCCAGAAGAACACAGCTTTAGAAATCATAATGTAAATAATGAGAACAATGTATGTTAGTTCATGCTCTTCAATCACTCTTGTAAATGATTGCTTCACAGATACTGTGTGGAAGAGAAAACAAAATTGGCAAGGCCTACATGAGCATGCAAATGAGTGATATTATCAGGTCAATCATAGGCAAAAATCATTAAGCAATCAGATTTATGGCTGGTTTTTGGTTCAGAAATAAGAAAGGGACCCTTCATCAAATTCTTCAAGTCACACCACCTACTCTGTGTGGCAAGCCTCTACATTTTTTAATACACCTGCCTCAGAAACCAAGCTCCAGGACAGCAAAGGTCCATACTGAAGACAGTGGTAGCAAAATTGCAACCTACAAAACTGGATGTAATATAGCCATATTTATGACTATCACTTATGACAACCACTCACTCACTCTGCTATTCAGGGAAGATAGAGGCATTTTAGATGTAAAAAGGCAAGCAAATGAAAAGTTTTTTCTCAAGGAAATAAGTTAGACCAAAAGTAAACTCTAAACTGAACTGAAAACAGCCACTCACTCTGGCCTAGTCAGGGAAATACAAAGCAGATCTTATGTCCCGCTGGTCACCCCTATTGATGAGTCAAAGTGAAACACCACCTGATGCAGAAAACAAGCCAAATTTAGTCAAGTCTAGAGAGGCATTGCCAAAATAGGGAGAGGTAAAACAAATAGCCAGATGAATTTTCAAAAAGGCAAACAACCAAAACAAACAAATACAAAAGATCATTTAAAAAGATAATAGCAAAATTTCCAATTCTGGTTGGGACAGAAGGAAATGGAGGCTAAATGGGGTATATTGTCCTGCCTACCAAACCCTTTAGTACTCATGTAGATCACTCTGAAGCCAGGCCACTTACAAGTGAAGATTTCTGGGGAGGAAAAAGAGTGGGCAAGACTCATGTCTTTAGGCTGCAGAAGTTGTTTTCAACTCCTAGCATTTACCTAGGGTAACAACTGTTCACTGTTGACTCCATATTGGTGTAGGAGAGAAAGCTGATCTTAATAAGAATATTTGGATAAAACTTTGGAGATGATGCTCTACACGTCTGTTCTTTGTGTAATTGGCCCCCATTGTCATAGATTCACTCCAGTTCAGTTCAGTTCATTCGCTCAGTCATGTCTGACTCTTTGCAGCCCCATGAATCACAGCACGCCAGGTCTCCCTATCTATCACAAACTCCTGGAGTCTACCCAAACCCATGCCCATCGAGTCAGTGATGCCATCCAGCCATCTCATCCTCTGTTGTCCCCTTCTCCTCCTGCCCCCAATCCCTCCCAGCATCAGGGTCTTTTCCAATGAGTCAACTCTTCACATGAGGTGGCCAAAGTATTGGAGTTTCAGCTTCAGCATCAGTCCTTCCAATGAACACCCAGGGCTGATCTCCTTTAGGATGGACTGGTTGGGTCTCCTTGCAGTCCAAGGGACTCTCAAGAGTCTTCTCCAACACCACAGTTCAAAAGCATCAATTTTTTGGCACTCAGCTTTCTTCACAGTCCAACTCTCACATCCATACATGACCACTGGAAAAACCATAGCCTTGACCAGATGGACCTTTGTTGGCAAAGTAATGTCTCTGCTTTTTAATATGCTATCTAGGTTGGTCATAACTTTCCTTCCAAGGAGTAAGCGTCTTTTAATTTCATGGCTGCAGTCACCATCTGCAGTGATTTTGGAGCCCCCCAAAATAAAGTCTGACACTGTTTCCACTGTTTCCCATCTATTTCCCATGAAGTGATAGGACTGGATGCCATGATCTTAGTTTTCTGAATGTTAAGCTTTAAGCCAACTTTTTCACTCTCCTCTTTCACTTTCATCAAGAGGCTTTTTAATTCCTCCTCACTTTCTGCCATAAGGGTGGTGTCATCTGCATGTCTGAGATTATTTTTTTTTCATTTATTTTTATTAGTTGGAGGCTAATTACTTTACATCATTACAGTAGTTTTTGTCATAAATTGAAATAAATTAGCCATGGATTTACACTTCTCCCAACAATCTTGATTCCATCTTGTACTTTTTCCAGCCCAGCGTTTCTCATGATGTACTCTGCATACAAGTTAAATAAGCAGGGTGACAATATACAGCCTTGACATACTCCTTTTCCTATTTGGAACCAGTTTGTTGTTTCATGTCCAGTTCTAACTGCTGCTTCCTGACCTGCATACAGGTTTCTCAAGAGGCAGGTCAGGTGGTCTGGTATTCCCATCTCTTTCAGAATTGTCCACAGTTTATTGTGATCCACACAGTCGAAGGCTTTGGCATAGTCAATAAACCAGAAATAGATGTTATAGATTAGATGATCATAAGTACATGATTTTATCTCCAGGCTCTCTATCCTGTTCCACTGATCTATGTGTCTGTTTTTGTGCCAGTACCATACTGTTTTGATTACTGTAGCTTTGTAGTATAGTCTAAAGTCAGGAAGCCTGATTCCTCCAGCTCTATTTTTCTTTCTCAAGATTGTTTTGGCTATTTGGGGTCTTTGTGTATCCAAAAATAAACCCACATAACTGTTGGTACATTATCTTTGGGAAAGGAAGCAAGAATATAAAATGGAGAAAAGACAGCCTCTTCAATAAGTGGTGCTGGGAAAACTGGACAACCACATGTAAAAGAATGAAACTAGAACACTTCCTAACACCATACACAAAATAAACTCAAAATGGATTAAAGACCTAAGTGTAAGGTGAGACTCTATAAAACTCATAGAGAAAAATATAGGCAGAATATTTTTTGACATAAATCGCAGCAGGAACCTTTTTGACCCACTGCTTAGAGTAATGAAAATGAAAGCAAAAATAAACAAATGGGACCTAATTAAACTTAAAACTTTTGCACAGCAAAGGAAATCATAAACAAAACAAAAAGACAATGGTCAGAATGGTAGAAAATATTTGCAAATGAAGCAACTGACAAAGGATTAGTCTCCAAAATATACAAGCAGCTCATGCAGCTGAATATCAAAAAATGAACAACTCAATCAAAAAATGAGAGGAAGACCTAAACAGACATTTTTCCAAAGAAGATATACAGATGGCCAACAAACACATGAAAAGATGCTCAATATCACTAATTATTAGAGAAATGCAAATCAAAACTAAAATGAGATATCACCTCACACCAGTCAGAATGGCTATCATCAAAAAAATCTACAAATAATAAATGCTGGAGAGGATATGGAGAAAAGGGAACCCTCTTGTTCTGTTGTTGGGAATGTAAATTGATATAACCACTCTGCAAATCAGTTTAGACCTTCCTTAAGAAGCTAGAAATAAAACCACCACATAATCCAGCAATCCCATTCCTGGGCATATACTCCTAGAAACAATAATTTTAAAAGACACCTGTACGCTAATTTCCATTGAAGCATTATTTACAATAGCCAGAGTGTGGAAGCAACCCAGATGTCCATTGATAGATGAATGGTAAAGTTGTGGTACATATATAAAGTGGAATATTACTCAGCCATAAAAAGGGGTGAAATTGGATCATTTGTAGTGATATGGGTGAACCTAGAGCCTGTTGGAATAGAGACACAGACATAGAGAATGGACTTGTGGACACAGCAGCAGAAGGAAAGGGTGGGGTGAATTGAGACTGTACCATTTACATATACCATGTGTAAAATAGATAGCTAGTGGGAAGTTGCTCTAAAACACAAGGAGCTCAGCTCAATGCTCTATGGTAACCTAGAGGGTTAGAATGGGAGGGTGGCAGGGAGACTCAAGTGGGAGGGGATATACGTGTACTTATAGCTGATTCACACTGCTGTACAGAAGAAGCTAACACTACATTATAAAGTAATTATACTACAATTAAAGAATAATTTTTTAAAAAATATTGCTTTGGCTATTTGGGAACTTTTGTGTTTCCATACAAATTGTAAAAATTTTTGTCCTAATTCTGTAAAAAATGCCAACGGTAATTTGATAGAGATTGCATTGAATCTGCAGATTGTATAGTTGATTCCTCCAATCCAAGAACATGGTATATCTCGCCATCTGTTTGTGATGTTTTTCATTTCTTTCATCAAGGTCTTATAGTTTTCCTGCATAAAGGTCTTTCATCTTCTTAGGTAGGTTTATTCCCAGGTATTTTTATTCTTTTTGGTGAATGGGATTGTTTCCTTAATTTCTCTTTCTTATCTTTTGTTGCTAGTGCATAGGAATGCAAGAGATTTCTGTGTATTAATTTTGTATCCTGCAAATTTACCAAATTCATTGATTAGCACCATTAGTTTTCTGGTGACATCGCTAGAATTTTCTGTGTATAGTATCATGCTATCTGAAACAGTGACAGTTTACTTCTTTTCAATGTGAATTCCTTTTATTTCTTTTTGCTCTCTGATTGTCATGGTGAGGACTTTCAAATCTCTGTTGAATAATAGTGGTGACAGTGTACATCCTTGTTTTGTTCCTGATCTTAGAAGAAATACTTTCAGGTTTTCATAATTGAGAATGATGTTTGTTGTGGGTTTGTTGTATATGGCCTTTATTATGTTGAGGTGGATGGCATCACCGACTCGATGGACATGGGTTTGAGTAAACTCTGGGAATTGGTGATGGACAGGGAGGCCTGGTGTGCTGCGATTCATGGGGTCACAAAGAGTCGAACACGACTGAGTGACTGAACTGAACTGAGGTTCCCTCATGCCCACCTTCTGACAAGTTTTTATCATAAATCGGGATTAAATTTTGTCAAAAGCTTTCCCTGCATCTATTGAGATTATCATATCATTTTTTAAGTTTTGATTTGTTAATATGATTTATCTCATTGATTGGTTTGAATATAATAAATAATCCTTGAATCCTTGGGATAAACCCCACTTGATCAAGGTATATGACCCTTTTAATGTGCTGTTGGATTTTGCTTTCTAGTGTTTTGTTGAGGATTTATGAATTTATAGTCCTCTGTGATATTGGTTGGCAATTTTCTTTTTCTTATTTTTTTGTGATATCTTTGGTTTTGGTATCAGTGCTATGATGACCTCACGGAAGGCCATGAGCTTTGGGTATGTTCCTTCCTCTGCAATTTTTTGGAAGAGTTTGAGAATTATAGATATCAGTTCTCTAAATGTTTGATACAATTCACCTGTGAAGCCATATGGTCATGGACATTTGTTTGTTGGAATATTTCTAATCACAGTTTCAACAAGGAAGGGCATTACATAGTGATCAAGTGATCAATTTAAGAAGAAGATATAACAATTATAAATATTTATGCACTCAACATAGGAGCCCCTAAATACATAGGGAAAATGCTAAAAAAACAACATTCTTTCACTAGTCAATCTCCTACCACTACTCTCCATAAACACACATCTGCCCACCAACCACAAGCATATTTCTATCTATGCAAGCTGGAAAATAAACTTTTGCTCAGAATGGTTTTGAAGGGTTTGAGTTCCTTCTTCTCTCCTCATCCCAACTGAACATCAACAAATCAACTCACTCAGAACTGGACTTAAAAGTGCATGAGACAGGTGCTCGGGCCTGGTCCACTGGGAAGACCCAGAGGAATTGGGTGGAGAGGGAGGTGGGAGGGGGTATCGGGATGGGGAATACTTGTAAATCCACGGCTGATTCATGTCAATGTATGACAAAAACCACTACAATATTGTAAAGTAATTAGCCTCCAACTAATAAAAATAAATGAAAAAAAAAAGAAAAGAAAAAGTGGCAGAGAGAGAAAATGAACAGAAGTCCCCATATCTGGCTCCTTCCTAAAGTTTCCAGTCCTTGTAAAACTATATATCTCAAGGGGTGCACTTCTAGAAATTCTTGAACATTGACCTTATTGTGTCCTGGGAATTGCTTTTAAGGAAACATCTCAAATTATTCTGATGAGTCTATGAGGACTAGCATTTGAGAACCACTGAACACCACTGTTTTATAAATATCTTGCTTAAAAATGCAATACACAATTCATGTACTCTACAATGCACAAATCTTCAGTGACTTTTTACATGTTCATACTCCCATGAGGGGCTTCCCTGATGGCTCAGACAGTAAGAATACTCCCGCAATGCAAGAGACTTGGGTTCCATCCCTGGGTTGAAAAGATCCTCTGGAGGAGGAAATGGCAACCCACTCCAGTATTCTTGCCTGGAGAATCCATGGACAGAGGAATCTGGTGGGCTACAGTCCATGGAGTCAAAAAGAGTCTGAAGCAACTGAGCAATTAACATACATACTCCCATATGAACACTTTGTTGTTGTTGTTCTTGTTCTTTTTTTTTTTTTTTTCTCTTTTTTTTTTCCATTTATTTTTATTAGTTGGAGGCTAATTACTTTACATCATTGCAGTGGTTTTTGTCATACATTGAAATGAATTAGCCATGGATTTACATGTATTCCCCATCCCGGTCCCCCCCCCCCACCTCCCTCTCCACCCGATCCCTCTGGGTCTTCCCAGTGCACCAGGCCCGAGCACTTGTCTCATGCACCCAACCTGGGCTGGTGATCTGTTTCACCCTAGATAATATACATGTTTCGATGCTGTTCTCTTGAAACATCCCACCCTCGCCTTCTCCCAGAGTCCACAAGTCTGTTCTATACATCTGTCTCTTTTTCTGTTTTGCATATAGGGTTATCGTTACCATCTTTCTAAATTCCATATATATGTGTTAGTATACTGTAATGGTCTTTATCTTTCTGGCTTACTTCGCTCTGTATAATGGGCTCCAGTTTCATCCATCTCATTAGAACTGATTCAAATGAATTATTTTTAATGCTGAGTAATATTCCATGGTGTATATGTACCACAGCTTCCTTATCCATTCGTCTGCTGATGGGCATCTAGGTTGCTTCCATGTCCTGATAGCCTCAGTTTTAGCATCAGTCCTTCCAATGAGTGTTCAGATTTGATTTCCTTTAGGATTGACTGGTTTGATCATCTTCCTGTCAGAGACTCTCAAGAGTCTTCTCCAGCACCACTGAAAGCATCAATTCTTCAGTGCTCAGGCTTCTTGATGGTCCAACTCTCATATCAGTACATGACTACTGGAAAAATCATAGCTTTGACTATATGGACCTTTGTTGGCAAAGTGATATCTCTGCTTTTTAAAATGTAATCTAGGTGTGACATCTACTTCCATCACCAGTCACATCCACAACTTTTTTTTTCATTTTGGCCCCATCTCTTCATTCTTTCTGGAGTTATTTCTCCACTCTTCTCCAGTAGAATATCGGGCACCTACCAACCTGGAGAGTTCACCTTTTAGTGTCATATCTTTTCTCCTTTTCATACTGTTCATGGGGTTCTCAAGGAAAGAATACTGAAGTGGTTTGCCATTCCCTTCTCCAGTGGACTTCATTTTGTCAAAAGTCTCCACCATGACCTGTCCATCTTGGGTGGCCCTAGACAGCATGGTTCATGGTTCAATTGAGTTAGACAAGGTTGTGATCCATGTGATCAGTTTGGTTAGTTTTCTGTGATTGTGGTTTTCATTCTGTCTGCCCTCTGATGGATAAGGATAAGAGGCTTGTGGAAGCTTCCTGATGGGAGGGACTGGCTGTGGGGGAATCTGGGTCTTGTTCTGATGGGCATGCCCATGCTCAGTAAATGTTTAATCCAGTTTTCTGTTGATGGGTGAGGCTGTGTTCCCTCTCTGTAGTTTAGCTTGAGGCCAAACTATGGTAGGGGTAATGGCTGTAAATGCCACCTCCTTCAAAAATACTCATGCCAAGACTGTTGTATTCAGTGCCCTGACCCTGCGGCAGGCCACTGTCAACCCACGCCTCCACCAGAGACTCCTGGACACTCACAGGCAAGTCTGGGTCAGTCTCTTGTGGGGTCACTGCTCCTTTCTCCTGGGTCCTGGTGTGCACAAGGTTTTGTTTGTGCCCTCCAAGAGTCTGTTTCCCCCAGTCCTGTGGAAGTTCTGTAATCAAATCCCACTGGCCTCCAAAGTCAAATTCCCTGGGGGTTCTCAGTCCCTTTGCTGGATCCCCAGGTTGGGGAACCTGTTGTGGGTCCTAGAACTATTTTAACAGTGTGAAAACTTCTTGGTATAACTGTTATCCAGTTTGTGGGTCATCTGCTCTGTGGTTCTGTGGTTCTGTGGTAGAGTTAATGGCAACCTCCTCCAAGAGGACTTATGCCACACGCTGTGCCTCCCAGGTCTGCTGCAGCCAGAGCCCCTGTCCCCACAGCAGGCCACTGCTGACCCATGCCTCCGCAGGAGACACTCAAACACTCAAAGGCAGGTCTGGCTCAGTCTCTGTGGGGTCTCTGGGTCCTGGTGCACAAGACCACGATTTGTTTGAGCCCTCCAAGCATCTCTGGCAGTTACAGAGTTTCCTCCAAAAATATTGGAAATAAAAGCAAAAATAAACAAATGGGACCTAATGAAACTTAAAAGCTTTTGCACAACAAAGGAAACTATAAGCAAGGTGAAAAGACAGCACTCAGATTGGGAGAAAATAATAGCAAATGAAGCAACAGACAAAAGATTAATCTCAAAAATATACAAGCAACTCCTGAAGCTCAATTCCAGAAAAATAAATGACCCAATCAAAAAATGGGCCAAAGAACTAAACAGACATTTCTCCAAAGAAGACATACAGATGGCTAACAAACACATGAAAAGATGCTCAACATCACTCATTATCAGAGAAATGCAAATCAAAACCACAATGAGGTACCATTACACGCCAGTCAGGATGGCTGCTATCCAAAAGTCTACAAGCAATAAATGCTGGAGAGGGTGTGGAGAAAAGGGAACCCTCTTACACTGTTGGTAGGAATACAAACTAGTACAGCCGCTATGGAGAACAGTGTGGAGATTTCTTAAAAAACTGGAAATAGAACTGCCATATGACCCAGCAATCCCACTTCTGGGCATACACACTGAGGAAACCAGATCTGAAAGAGACACGTGCACCCCAATGTTCATCGCAGCACTGTTTATAATAGCCAGGACATGGAAGCAACCTAGATGCCCATCAGCAGACAAATGGATAAGGAAGCTGTCATACATATACACCATGGAGTATTACTCAGCCATTAAAAAGAATTCATTTGAATCAGTTCTAATGAGATGGATGAAACTGGAGCCCATTATACAGAGTGAAGTAAGCCAGAAAGCTAAAGAACATTACAGCATACTAACACATATATATGGAATTTAAAAAGATGGTAATGATAACCCTATATGAAAAACAGAAAAAGAGACACAGATGTACAGAAGAGACTTTTGGACTCTGTGGGAGAAGGCAAGGGTGGGATGTTTCGAGAGAATAGCATGAATATTATCTATAGTGAAACAGATCACCAGCCCAGGTTGGATGCATGAGACAAGTGCTCGGACCTGGTGCACTGGGAAGACCCAGAGGAATTGGGTGGAGAGGGATGTGGGAGGGGGGATCGGGATGGGGAATACATGTAACTCCATGGCTGATTCATGTCAATGTATGACAAAACCCACTGAAATGTTGTGAAGTAATTAGCCTCCAACTAATAAAAATAAATGGAAAAAAAAAAGAATAATAAATTGGTTCAACACTAAAAAAAAATAAAATAAATGTGATTTTGCCCCTCCTACCATCGTGCTGAGAAATTTGTAGGCAGGATCCACAGGATTCACTAGGCAAGAATACTGGAGTGGATTGCCATTTCCTTCTCCATCAGTCATTATTAGAGAAATGCAAATAAAAAATACAGTGAGATATCACCTCACACTGGTCAGAATGGCCATCATCAAAAAGTCTACAAACAATAAATGCTGGAAAGGGTGTGGAGAAAAGGGAACACTCTTGCACTGTCAGTGGGAATGTAAACTGATTTATTTTTTAACTTCACATAGCATCACTGAATGTTGATGCTTGAAAGAAATTTAGTAATCAGGGATTGAAGATCAGGCTTAAATGTCTATGATGACTCAGGGATAAAAAAAATTTAAGAGTAAAGTAAGTAGTGTAATGCAATAGGGAGTGATACTACAGAAAACTAGAGTGTATTCTCTAGCTAAGGAAGCAGCCAATATTTACTCAGCTTCTATTGGATGTTGCTACATGGGAATATGTGCCTAATATAGATCTCTATTTTTCAAGAGAACCTGGAAATATGTTATATAGGATTTCCTGATTTTTAATCAACTTTAATATAAACATAGATCAATCAAAACATACCTGTAGGTCACCTCTATCCCAGAGAGGGTTAGTTTGCAATCTCTGACTAGCCTAACCTCAGATAAGGCTAAGGATAAAGGGCTCAGAAAGGATAAATGTTCAGAGACTCATTCACAGTCACACAGAAAGTTGAGGACAGAGCTGAAGCAGCCTAGCATAATTGTTTAAGTTGCTGGAGCACAGAGTATGAAGACAGATGGGTTGAGATAAATCCCATCTCCACCATTTTCCAGCTCTATGACCTCTTGGTTTGGGGCATTATTTAGTCTTTGTGAGCCTCAGTCTTCAAATATGTGAAATGGAGGAAGGAAATGTTGGGTTGTTGTAGCTGTTGTTATACTAACTTAATTGAATGAGTTAATATAAGCAATTTGTGTGCATGCTCAGTCACTTCAGTAGTGTTTGACTCTTTGTGATGCTATGGGCCATAGCCTGCCAGGCTCCTGTGTCCATGGGATTTCCCAGGCAAGAATATAGGAGTGGGTTGCCATGCCCTTCTCCAGGGGATCTTCACCACTCAGGATTTGAATCCACGTCTCCTGTGTCTCCTGCATTGCAAGGTGGATTCTTTACCACTGAGCCACTGGAGAAGAAATATAGCAAAGAGTATAGTATAGTGTAGTGTCTAGTGCATAGTAGGTGCTAGAGAAGTGTTTGCTGTTGTTGTTGTTGCTGCTGCTGCTATTACTTCCGTGGGAAATGTACAAGAACAATAATATTAGCTGCCATGTCTGAAGTTAGTTTCTTCAGGACACATTATTAAAATATGACACCAGGACATTTATAAATTTTCAACTTGATGAAACAGAGCATTGAAATGTGTCCTTAATGCCAAATGAACAATTAATCAAAATATTTTCAAGTTATTTTTAGCTCAAGAATGAAAGATATAGTAACCTATAGAAGAAAACTGATGTTAAAATAGGTGTACTTAATGTGTGAGATTTTAACATCAGTTTTCTTCTATAGGTAGCTATGTCTTTCATTCTTGTGTGTTTAACTTGTGAAATGGCTTCCATAGTGGCTCAGATGGTAAAAGCATCTGCCTGCAATGCAGGAGACCCAGGTTCAATCCCTGGGTTGGGAAGATCCCCTGAAGAAGGGAATGGCAACCCACTCCAGTATTCTTGCCTGGAGAATTCCATGGACAAAGGAGCCTGGTGGGCTACAGTCCATGGGGTCTCAAAGAGTCAGACATGACTGAGAGACTAACATTGCATGAAGAATTGTCTTTCCAATTTTTTTTAAAGTTGAACTTTGTTAAAGTTGGACTTTGTTAACCAAAGAAGTAGAGTTTTCATCAAACTTTAAGATGAATCACACAAGCAGTTCATCAAAAATACATCTATTTTACCTGGTAATATAAAAGTTGTGGAGGATTTAAAAAGTGTAATCCTAATATCAGCTTCTATTTTACAATGCTTTGGCGTTTCAAAAGCTTTTTTTCACAAATATTAGAGACCTAGATTGTTAGAACTGGAAGGCATTTAGGAAATCATCTAACACCTCTCATTCTCTACGTGAGGAAACACACCCAGAGAGATTGCTATCTACACAAGGTCTGTTGACAGAACAAGAATATGACCCTCTAACGAGAGGAGACAAAATATAAGACAATATATAATTTGAGTGTTGGATGCATCTGCAATAGGAAGTGTGGAGTAGGGAAATCAGGCAAGGCTATTCAGAAGAGGCAGCTTCTGAACTGAGCCTAGAAATAAGGGTCAGATTTTTAAACTTTGAAAATCAGTCAGAGGGCATAGACATGTAAACAAAGTCTAGCTGAGTGTGCCATGCGAGTGGCACAATATAGAGAGTAACAAGGTTAGTATGGCATGAGTAAGGGAAAAGAGAAGCACTGCTAGAGAGGTGAGATGGAATCACATTTTAGAGGGCTCTGAATGTAAAATCAAGAAATTCAGACATGAGGCCACAGCCAGGTGGTAAACTTCCTTTTTATGTCTTCATTTTAAAAAGCTGTGCCTTCATGTTAAGCGTTTTTACCACATATGCATGCGCGCACACACACACACACACACACACACACACACAAGTCACAAAGCAACTCTGGAAGATGTTGTTATGTGTTTATTACCTTGATTGTGACAATGGTATTACAGGTGTTTGCATATGCTCAAACTTATCAAATAGTACACAAAACATATGTACAGTTTTAGATACTAATCATACCTCAATTAAGTGAGTGTTTTTAAAGAAAAGAAAAAGAAGAAAAAAGAAATGTATGTTCATATTTCAAAGCTAACCCAAATGCTACACTCTCTAACCCTTCAATCCAGAGTTGCTTATGATTAATAGTTTCTCATGAAACCTGCCAGAAATGTTCCCCATGGAGTTATATTAAAATAACATTATTTTTCAAACTGTTATCTACTACACTTACCATGATGTAGCACAGTGCCTCAATTGAACCGTATCTGGCTTTCACGAATATTGAAAACAAAAACTGTCCCGTGAGTACAATCCAGCTTGCTTAAAGGCACCTAAGAAATCACAAGTGAAGTGAAGTCGCTCAGTCGTGTCTGACTCTTTGCGACCCCGTGGACTGTAGCCCACCAGGCTCCTCCGTCCATGGGATTCTCCAGGCAAGAACACTGGAGTGGGTTGTCATTTCCTTCTCCAGGGGATCTTCCCGACCCAGGGATCGAACCCAGGTCTCCCTCATTGCAGGCAGACGCTTTAACCTCTGAGCCACTAGGGAAGCAAGAAATCACAAAGCTCTCTAAAAATTAAGAAAACTAAAATGCCTTTTCAGCTCTTGATAAATAATTCATCAGTGTAATCTTTCCCATTTGCACATGCTGTTGGACATTGCTCTGCTGGTATGCATGAAGAAAACACAAATGTCCCAGGAATCTGATCTGATTCCTTGCTAATGATATTTTCTGCTTCAGTCTTTTAGCCAAGAAATGATCAGAGAATAAGAGAGGAGCTATTTTTCTGTCAGGGATATATACAAAGAATCCAGTTTTAGATAATCCAGCTGTGCTGGTGAAATCAAATATGGCAGTGACAAGAACAAAATCATGCCATAAATGAAATAGAAGGAAATGGGGTAATAGAATCTGGTTATGTAAATATGCTCCAAGAAGAAAGAATTGAAATGAAATAGTGAAATCAAAAGGTCCATGCTGGGGTTGACATGAGACAGTCTTGCTTGCTTAAAACCTGGTTTGGGGGGTGGGGAATTTAACCATTCTGAGCATGGAGGACATAACAGGCAGAATTATGGATTATTAAGAAAACACACAGTGTTTAGAAAACACACAGGGTGACAGTGGAAACAGTGTCAGACTTTATTTTTGGGGGCTCCAAAATCGCTGCAGATGGCTATTGCAGCCATGAAATTAAAAGACCCTTACTCCTTAGAAGGAAAGTTATGACCAAGCTAGATAACATATTAAAAGGCAGAGACATTACTTTGCCAACAAAGGTCCGCCTAGTCAAGGCTATGGTTTTTCCAGTGGTCATGTATGGATGTGAGAGTTGGACTATAAAGAAAGCTGAGCACAGAATTGATGCTTTTGAACTGTGGTGTTGGAGAAGACTCTTGAGAGTCCCTTGGACTGCAAGGAGATCCAACCAGTCTATCCTAAAGGAGATCAGTCCTGGGTTTTCATTGGAAGGACTGATGCTGAAGCTGAAACTCCAGTACTTTGACCACCTCATGCGAAGAGCTGATTCATTGGAAAAGACCCTAATGCTGGGAGGGATTGGGGACAGGAGGAGAAGGGGATGACAGAGGATGAGATGGCTGGATGGTATCACTGACTCAATGGACATGGGTTTGGGTGGACTCCGGGAGTTGGTGATGGACAGGGAGGCCTGGCGTGCTGCAATTCATGGGGATTGCAAAGAGTCGGACACGACTGAGCGACTGAACTGAACTGACTGAACTAAAGAAAACACACAAAAAAAGGTTATTGGAAATGTTGAAATAAAATCACAATCAAGCTCTATTAGATATTCTTGCATGGAGCGGGGGTATAGCTAATGTGTGTCAGTAGTTTAATAAATTAATAAAATATATAAGGCAGTTAAAACTTCAGGACCACACATTTCTTGACCATGTATACATACAACAATTGCTTTTTACTGTCATCTCTGCTATGCTTCACCTTTCTCTTTAGGTAGCTATGTATCACATTATATGCCTGTGAATTTACACACTTCTTTCATATTCTCCAAGCTTCATCTTAACTGAACTTGCCCTTGTCAATTCATAGACTAAAACTGATAATCTTTGTGCCTTTATTTTCACTATTTCCTCCAGTGAAAATGTCCATTTCTTCATCAATTCTAATTTCACCCTCATAATGGGATGATCAAATCTTACTCCTTTTACAAAATCCAACCTAGAGGGGTGGGATGGGGAGGGAGGTGGGAGGGATGTTCAAGTGGGAGGGGACATGGGTAAACCTATGGCTGATTCATGTTGATGTTTGGTAGAAACCAATGCAATACTGTAAAGCAATTATCCTTCAATTAAAAATAAATAAATTTTTTTTTAAATCTCAGCTAAACACTGTTTATAATAGCCAGGACATGGAAGCAACCTAGATGCCCATCAGCAGACGAGTGGATGAGGAAGCTGTGGTACATATACACCATGGAATATTACTCAGCCATTAAAAAGAATTCATTTGAATCAGTTCTAATGAGATGGGTGAAACTGGAGCCCATTATACAGAGCGAAGTAAGCCAGAAAGATAAAGACCATTACAGTATACTAAGACATATATATGGAATTTAGAAAGATGGTAACAATAACCCTATATGCAAAAAAAAAGAAAAAGAGACTCAGATGTATAGAACAGACTTGTGGACTCTGTGGGAGAAGGCAAGGGTGGGATGTTTCAAGAGAACAGCATCGAAACATGTATATCTAGGGTGAAACAGATCACCAGCCCAGGTTGGATGCATGAGACAAGTGCTCAGGCCTGGTGCACTGGGAAGACCCAGAGGGATGGGGTGGAGAGGGAGGTGGGAGGGGGGATCGGGATGGGGAATACATGTAAATCCATGGCTAATTCATTTCAATGTATGACAAAAACCACTGCAATGTTGTAATTAGCCTCCAACTAATAAAAATAAATGGAAAAAAAAACATTCAAAAAAAAGTAAAATAAAATAAAATCTCAGCTAAAAAGTCATCTCTTCTACTAAGCCTCCCCAGACTCTATCCCTCAATCCTCTCCACCCACTCCACCCAATCACAATTTCACTTTTCCGCCTTCATTGCATGGTACCTGTGTCTCTTATAGGACATTTAACTACAGGAGATTTCTAAATTCTTAATACTAAAATATATATTTTGCTTGTATGCTGGCTTGTAGCAGGGCACCCAAAGCCAGTGCTCTAGGACAACCTATATGGACAGGGTGGGGAGGGAGGTGGGAGGGGGTTCAGGATGGGGAGGGGTGACAAATGTATACTTATGTCTGATTAATGTTAATGCATGGAAAAATGCATCACAATATTGTAAAGTAATCATCTGCCAATTAAAATAAGTAAATAATGTTTTTTTAAAAAATAAAAAGCTTCAAATGGATTTGTCTTTGTATTCCTCACCCAAAATACACACTTCAAACACACACACACACAAACACCTGCAGCACTGTGCCTTTAACTGCCTGAATGGTCAATAAGTATTCATAGCACAGCTGTATTAATTATCATGAAATTTGAGAGGAATTTTGTTTGCACTAGATAAGGTGATACAGAAAATCAGTGGCAATTGCTTTTAGTGTGAGTATGATTTTTATCATCACCAACAACTCAACTAATGCCTGTTGTTAAGTATTAGCATTATATATACTCCTCACAGCAACTCAGTAATGACCTTTATTATCCCCTATTTTCCAGATGAGAAAAATGAGTCCCACAGAATTTAAGTAACTTGGCCGAGATCACACAGCTGGTAAAGTGCAGAGCTGGGAACTGAACCTTAACTTGCCTTACTTCGAAGCTTGCACCTTTTCCATTAGCACATTTTTTCAAAATACTTTCACAACTATTATTTCAGTTGTACTTCACAAAAAAATATTGGGTTGTCAGGGTTGATATTCTCTCTTCTCCAGACCCCATTCACAGTTGCATCTCCCATTAGTACACTCAGCCATTCCTCTCTAGACCTACTGAGAGTCTACCTCTGCCCCTTTAACAGTCTGCCACCTTATAAAGACCATACCACCACCAATGTCTGAATAAGACTTTTAGACGTATTTAGTTTAGCCTAATCATTAAAAGTACAGAATGAAGCAGGGCAAAGGCTAATAGAGTTTTGCCAAGAGAACACACTGGTCATAGCAAACACCCTCTTCCAACAACACAAGAGAAGACTCTACACATGGACATCACCAGATGGTCAATACCAAAATCAGATTGATTATATTCTTTGCAGCCAAAGATGGAGAAGCTCTATACAGTCAGCAAAAACAAGACCAGGAGCTGACTGTGGCTCAGATCATGAACTCCTTATTGCCAAATTCAGACTTAAATTGAAGAAAGTGGGGAAAACCACTAGACCACTCAGGTATGACCTAAATCAAATCCCTTATGATTATACAGTGGAAGTGAGAAATAGATTTAAGGGACTAGATCTGATAGAGTGCCTGATGAACTATGGACGGAGGTTCATGACATTGTACAGGAGACACGGATCAAGACCATCCCCAAGAAAAAGAAGTACAAAAAAAGCAAAGTGGCAGTCTGAGGAGGCCTTACAAATAGCTGTGAAAAGAAGGGAAGTGAAAAGCAAAGGAGAAAAGGAAAGATATACCCATTTGAATGCAGAGATCCAAAGAATAGCAAGGAGAGATAAGAAAGCCTTCCTCAGCAATCAATGCAGAAGAAATAGAGGAAAACAATAGAATAGGAAAGACTAGAGACCTCTTCAAGAAAATTAGAGATACCAAGGGAATATTTCATGCAAAGATGGGCTCAATAAAGGACAGAAATGGTATGGACTTAACAGAAGCAGAAGATATTAAGAGGTGACAAGAATACACAGAAACTATATTAAAAAAAGACCTTCATGACCCAGATACTCATGATGCTGTGATCACTCACCTAGAGCCAGGCATCCTGGATGTGAAGTCAAGTGGGCCTTAGGAAGTATCACTATGAACAAAGCTAGTGGAGGTGA
Source organism: Odocoileus virginianus (assembly GCF_023699985.2). NCBI lineage: Eukaryota > Metazoa > Chordata > Mammalia > Artiodactyla > Cervidae > Odocoileus > Odocoileus virginianus. The sequence continues at coordinate 238,469 of NW_027224362.1, forward strand.
TGGAATTCCAGGTGAGCTATTTCAAATCCTAAAAGATGATGCTGTGAAAGTGCTGCACTCAATATACCAGCAAATTTGGAAAACTCAGCAGTGGCCACAGGACTGGAAAGGGTCAGTTTTCATTCCAATCCTAAAGAAAGACTGCCAATGAATGCTCAAACTACCACACAACTGCACTCATCTCACACGCTAGTAAAGTAATGCTCTCAAAATTCTCCAAGCCAGGCTTCAGCAATACGTGAACCATGAACTTCCAGATGTTCAAGCTGGTTTTAGAAAAGGCAGAGGAACCAGAGATCAAATTGCCAACATCTGCTGGATCATCGAAAAAGCAAGAGAGTTCCAGAAAAACATCTATTTCTGCTTTATTGACTATGCCAAAGCCTTTGTGTGGATCACAATAAACTCTAGAAAATTCTGAAAGAGATGGGAATACCAGACCACCTGACCCGCCTCTTGAGAAACCTGTATGCAGGTCAGGAAGCAACAGTTAGAACTGGACATGGACCAACAGACTGGTTCCAAATAGGAAAAGGAGTATGTCAAGGCTGTATATTGTCACCCTGCTTATTTAACTTATATGCAGAGTACATCATGAGAAACACTGGGCTGGAAGAAGCACAAGCTGGAATCAAGATTGCTGGGAGAAATATCAATAACCTCAGATGTGCAGATGACACCACCCTTATGGCAGAAAGTGAAGAAGAACTAAAGAGCTTCTTGATAAAAGTGAAAGAGGAGAGTGAAAAAGTTGATTTAAAACTCAACATTTAGAAAACTAAGATCATGGAGTCCAGTCCCATCACTTCATGGGAAATAGATGAGGAAACACTGGAAACAATGGCTGACTTTATTTTGGGGGGCTCCAAAATCACTGCAGATGGTGACTGCAGCCATGAAATTAAAAGATGCTTGCTCTTTGGAAGAAAAGCTATGACCAACCTAGACAGCATATTAAAAAGCAGAGACATTACTTTGTCAACAAAGGTCCGTCTAGTCAAGGCTATGGTTTTTACGGCAGTCATGTGCGGATTTGGGAGTTGGACTATTAAGAAAGTTGAGCACCGAATAATTGATGCTTTTCAACTGTGGTGTTGGAGAAGACTCTTGAGAGTCCCTTGTACTACAAGGAGATCCAACCAGTCCATCCTAAAGGAGATCAGTCCTGGGTGTTCATTGGAAGGACTGATGCTGAAGCTAAAACTCCAGTACTTTGACCATCTGATGTGAAGAGCTGATTCATTTGCAAAGACCCTGATGTTGGGAAGGATTGAGGGCAGGAGGAGATGGGGAGGACAGAGGATGAGATGGTTGGATGGCATCACCGACTCAATGGACATGAGTTTGTGTAGACTCCAGGAGTTGGTGATGAACAGGGAAGCCTGGCGTGCTGCAGTTCATGGGGTTGCAAAGAGTCAGATACGACTGAGCGACTGAACTGAACTGAACTGAATCATTAAAAGTGTCCTAACACGTGATTTTTAAATTCTTAAACCATAAAATTAAATTTTCTCTTTAATTGACCAAAATGTACATATACTTTTTTTAAAGCATCTTTCTAGATTTTCTATGATCTCTCCTTCTTCACTCCCCTCCTCTTCCCTTCTCCCTCTCACTCTGTCTTTTCTGCCATGCTGATGCCAAAAGCTTGGACTTAGTATCCTTTCTGGGTGAACCAACATTGACATATCCCAGGGAGTAGGGTTCCAAGAAATAAAGGAGAGGGCCAGATCCCTGCAAGGGATAGCCTAAAAGTAAGGCTATAGCAAAAGCTCCCTATCCCACTGTTAGGCTGTGATGTTAGGCTTCAACCCTTAGTTAGGACAGCCAGATCAACACATCACCAGAGTTAAATGAAGCCAGGGCACTGAGATCATCAATTAAATTTGCTAATGCTAGAAACCATACTGAGTGCTCGCTTCGGCAGCACATATACTAAAATTGGAATGATACAGAGAAGATTAGCATGGCCCCTGTGCAAGGATGACATGCAAATTTGTGAAGCGTTCCATATTTTTATGGAAGCAACCTAGATGCCCATCAGCAGACGAATGGATGAGGAAGCTGTGGTACATATACACCATGGAATATTACTCAGCCATTAAAAAGAATTCATTTGAATCAGTTCTAATGAGATGGATGAAACTGGAGCCCATTATACAGAGCAAAGTAAGCCAGAAAGATAAAGACCATTACATTATACTAACACATATATATGGAATTTAGAAAGATGGTAACAATAACCCTATATGCAAAACAGACAAAGAGACTCAGATGTATAGAACAGACTTGTGGACTCTGTGGGAGAAGGCGAGGGTGGGATGTTTCAAGAACAGCATTGAAACATGTATATTATCTAGGGTGAAACAGATCACCAGCCCAGGTTGGGTGCATGAGACAAGTGCTCGGGCCTGGTGCACTGGGAAGACCTAGAGGGATTGGGTGGAGAGGGAGGTGGGAGGGGGATCGGGATGGGGAATACATGTAAATCCATGGCTAATTCATTTCAATGTATGACAAAAACCACTGAAATGTGGTGAAGTAATTAGCCTCCAACTAATAAAAATAAATGGAAAAAAAAATTTTTTTTTAAAAAGAGAGAGAAAAAAAAAAAAAAGAAACCATACTGGGCCAAACTTATAAGGAAGAAAATACATAGGGCCACCAGAGTAGTGTGATCTAAAGGATGTCAAAATGATATCTTTGTCTCAGAATGCCTCTCCTAATAGAAGGATCTTGAACGGATTGCAGCGTTTCAGAATACCCTTTGAAAATAAAAATGCTCCAAGAGAGTTCCTTTTAGAACTCTGTAGGGATTCATTTTATCAAAATGACAGCTGATCAAAGGGAAAGGCCACCTAAGTATGCACAAGACCAGAAATAAAATGAGAAGATGGCAGATATCATAAAAGGAGACAAGGGGGTGACAAACTTTGACACCTTCAGAGTTATACTATATTTCATTACTACATGCTTTGTATCTCAGTTACATGAGTAGGGAAAATTCTTGGAAAGCTTTCCAACTTCTAAAGTAATTGAGAATTCCTGTTGCCCTGATGTCATATAGTGTTGGTAATAAGAAAAGTTTTGGCTTGTACAAAGCACATTGTCAGTTAAGCTTAAAGTGCTGCAAGCCTCTAACGCAACCATAGGAATAATATATTGAACAAAAAAGACACCAGGATGAGACTTCCCCAAGGGGTAGCTTGGTATTGTGCCAGAGGCCTGTGGGGTAATCTGTCCTGTTGACTCTTTTCCAGGCAGGAAGAGGAGGGACAGAAAGGGCAGGAGCATGAGTTACTTGAAGATGTAACCTAGCCAGGTTTGAGAAGGAAGACCCTGGCAGAAATCTAAAATGTTTCATATTGTATATTGCCAATAAAATAAAACTATAATTTATAGTGTGATGTACAAAGTAGAATTTTATCTCATTCAAACTTTCCCTTCTCTTTCTCCCTAAGTTAACAGTTAATATATGTAACTTATTAACATAACTGAGCTTAACTGTGCAGTCTTTTTTCAAAATTTATTTATTTATTTTAATTGGAGGATAAGTACAATATTGTGGTGGTTTTTGCCATACACTGACATGAATCAGTCACTGGTGTATATGTGCCCCCCATCCTGAACCCCCCTCCCAGCTCCCTCCCCACCCCATCCCTCTGGCTTTGAGTGCCCTGCTTCATGCATTGAACTTGCACTGGTCATCTGTTTTACATATGGTAATATACATGTTTCAGTGCTATTCTCTCAAATCATCCCACCCTTGCCTTCTCCCACATAGTCCAAAAGTCTGTTCTTTACATCTGTGTCTCTTTTGCTGCCTTGTATATAGGATTGTCATTACTGTCTTTCTAAAACCCATATATATGCATTAACTAGAACTGTGCACTCTTTATATCTGTTAAATGAACATATTTTTCTTCCTTTTCCCCTAGAAGTTCATTTGCCCAGTTTAGAAAAAAAAACTAATTTACTTAAAATGTTTTCATAACTGTTCTAAATCTCCATAAATTCCATCATGTTGTGAGTGTAAGAAGAAGGATTAAATTGTAGGGGAAACAAGATGAGAGTCTGGATGTTTTTGCTTTCTTATTCTTACTTGACTAATTTAGGATATTAAAATTACTTTAGGCATTCTGAAAAAAAAGTCAGCATCGTTCTTTTTCTCACTCAGAATAATTCTCTATGTTTAGACAGTTTGAAACTCGTACTTAAGGACTTTGAATTTGGTCTTCGTTCTTTAGCAGGAGTGGGGGAGAGTCCTTGTATTTACCCACTGAATAAATATGCCTGTAAGCAAGGCACTGTTCTATGCTTTAGTCCATGGACTTTTTAAACATCTATCTGGACTGTTCCACAATCCCTTTGTTAATCATCTCATCTTCATGCTTAGGTGCCTCCAATTCTTTTTTTTTTCTCTCTCTTTATTATCCTTGTCATATGGTAATTCATCCCTTACTTCTGAGTTCAGTTATTTTTTTTTTCCTTATTGAACTACAGCTTTTAACACATGACTTTTTAGTGTAGGTCTATATATTAGGGTTTTCCACTGAAACAGGAGAGAAAGGTGGTGGGGGGATAAGGGGAGAGGAGAGGAGGGGGGGAAATAGAAAATAGACCTGAGGAGAAAGGGATTGAAGTGGCTCATGAAACCATGAGATTGTGGAGGAAACCCAGGGAAGAACTGCAGTTTGAGCTGGAAGGCCATCTGCTTACAGAACTCTTTCTCTTTCAGGGAAGTCACGTAGTTTTTTCTATTAAGACCTTCACCTGATTAGATGAGGCTCACCTACATCCCTGGTGGCTCAGATGGTAAAGAATCTGTGTACAATGCAGAGACTCGGGTTTGATCCCTGGGTTGGGAAGATCCCCTGGAGAAGAAAATGGCAACCCACTCCAGTATTCTTGCCCAGAGAACTCCATGGACAGAGAAGCCTGGCAGGCGCCTCCAATTCTTATTCTAGAGTGTCATTTGGTAAACTGCATCGTCCATAACCCAGTCAAGAAGAAAAAAAAAGATCCTCAGTGGTATAAAGTCAATGCTGTAAAACACACACACTGTAAATTTATTCGTATGAGAGACCCTATTCATCCCTTACACAATTCTAGCAAATTTAACTCTCTAGCTACATTTTCTAATCCTCCTCCTCCTCATCATCATCATCATTATAGTTAACCTTTATTGGGTGTTACTAGCTGCTAGACACTGTGCTAAGTCTTTTAAATGAATTATTTCATTAAATGTTTGCAACAACTGTATAGTGCTGTGCTCAGTCACTTCAGTCATGTCTAACTCTGTGTAACCCCATGGACTACAGCCTGCCAGGCTCCTCTGTCCATGGGATTCTCTAGGCAAGAATACTGGAGTGGGTTGCCATTTCCTCCTCCAGGGTATCTTCCTGACCCAGGGATCGAAGACTGCATCTCTTACATTTCCTGCATTTGCAGGTGAGTTCTTTATTGCTAGCACCATCTGGGAAGCCTGTGTTCAGTTGCTCCAGTCGTGTCCAAGAAGCTCTATAAAGTTAAGTACAAGTAATAGCTCCATTTTATAGTTTTATAAGATGAGTTTTACACTAAATTTTAGAAGGACTAAATAATTTGCCAAATTTACCTATACTTAATAGAGACAGGTAAAAAGCCACTAGACAGGGGTGAAGGAGGAGAGTGAAAGAGCCAGCTTAAAACTAAATATTAAAAAAAAAAAAACTAAGATCTGGCCCCATTACTTCATGGCAAATAGAAGGAGAAAAGGTGGAAGTAGTGACAGATTTCCTCTTCTTGGGCTCTAAAATCACTGCGGATGGTGACTGCAGCCATGAAATCAGAAGATGATTGCTTCTTGGCAGGAAAGCTATGACAAACCTAGACAGTGTGTTGAAAAGCAGAGACATTACTCTGCTGACAAAGGTCTGTATAGTCAAGGCTATGGTCTTCCCAGTGGTCATGTATGGTTGTGAGAGCTGGACTGTAAAGAAGGCAGAGTGCCAAAGAATTGATGCCTTCGAACTGTGGTGCTGGAGAAGACTCCTGAGAGTCCCTTGGACAGCAAGGAGATCAAACCAGTCAATCTTAAGGGAAATCAACCCTGAATACTCATTGGAAGGACTGATGCTGAAGCTGAAGCTCCAGTATTTTGGTCATCTGATGCAAACATCTGACTCATTGGAAAAGTCCCTGATGCTGGGAAAGATTGAGGGCAGAAGGAGAAGAGTCATCAAAGGATGAGATGGCTGGATGGCACAACCGATGCAATGGAATGAACTTGGGCAGTCTTTGGGAGATGGTGAGGGACAGAAAGGCTTAGTGTGCTTTAGTCCATGGGGTCGCAAAGAGTCAGACATGACTGGGAGACTGAACAACCAGTATGGACAGGCATTTAGGTAACAGTGTAAAAGGGCTATGTGACAGTCTGATAGCAAAAGAGTAGAAAAAATACAAAGTGAAAAAATTACAAGAAATTGGAAAGTATAGCAATTCTGAGATATTTAAGCAATATTTGCGATATTGAAGACTGACAGGTTTATACTTCTCAATAACTTTCAGGAGGCAACATGGTGTTAAACACAGTAAAGGAGCTGGTTCATATAAATATGAGCCCAAACCATTAAAAAATAAATTACACTCAAAATAATCTACTTAAGAATGAAGAAAAAAGTGTAATGCATGCTATAAATATTTCTCAGCTTTTTTAATTAGTAAGGTAAACAGGGCCTCTCAAGTAGCGCTAGTGGTAGAGAAGTGAAGTCGCTCAGTCATGTCCGACTCTTTGCGACCCCATGGGCTGTAGCCTGCCAAGCTCCTCTGTCCATGGGATTTCCAGGCAAGAATACTGGAGTGGGTTGCCATTTACCCGCCTGCTAATGCAGGAGACATGAAAGACGCGAGTTCAATCCCTGGGTCAGGAAGATCCCCTGGAGTAGGAAATGGCAACCTGCTCCAGTATTCTTGCCTGGGAAATCCCATGGACAGAGGAGCCTGGAGTCCATGGGACCTCAAAGAGTTGGACATGACTGAGCACATTCACAAGGTAAGTATCAACTATGTGTTTTGGATTTTCAAAGGGAAGACCTCAGTTATCTGAAAAATTCATATAACTAGAACACATTATTTCCTGATGATGGTGATATTTTTATCTGTCAAAGACTAAAACATCAAAAGGAAAGACAATCACTTGATTTGCAAAAGGTTTTACTTTTCTTTTCAAAGCCTCTCCATTCTGGTTCAGCTAGTTCAGTCCGTTAATTTGCTATGACTTGGGAATATTCCATCACCAGGGTTTATCCCATTATGTTGATTAATGTAAAACTTACCATTTTTAAAGGAGACTTGGGACAATGAATAACCTGATGTATGATTTGATTTGGCCAAAGACAGTCCCCAAACCCACTCCTTACTAGGACAAAAAATGAGACTTAACTAAAATGGCCACATGGCCCATGCCCAGGGCATGACTATGATTTGTCACAAGAAGAGAAAGTGAGATCTTGAGCAAGGTCATTTCTCAAGAGGCCAGCCATTAGTGGGATACCTGGGTGCTTCCTAGAGCACCTGAATGGTTCAGGGAAAGACGAGAACCCTGGGCCAAGACATTCATTCAGAGCAAGCCAAGGACCTTGCAAGACTGTTACAAGTACCCTTCAACAAAGTTGGCCTCCCCCAAAATCTTACCCTATTATACCTTGTCCAGGTCTGTCCATGGTAAAATTCCCAAGAAAACATTGCAGGGAGGGACCCTAGAAATGGAGTAAGTGGGTGGGGAAGAGGGATTAAGGTGTTGCAGGCTGCTCTCTGAGTAAGAATTCAGCAAACAGCCCAGTGTGGATAGAGTGATGGGAGGTTATATGAGACAGACATAAAAAATAAACTCTCAAACCACTGTGGTCATTCAGAAATGTTTGCAACTTTTCACAAGGGCAGTGGCATTACTCCCAATTTCCTGGCCAAATATTTATTAAAGTAACCAAGGACTGAGCACATGAGGCTGCCTCACATCAGCGCAGCATCCTTCTTTGCTTGCGGCTCTAAACTGAGAGGTACTGTCCAAAAAAAAAAATTCTTCCACACTCAAAATAGCTACGTTACAGAGGAGAGTTGGAATGTGTTCTTGGAGTGGGTGTGTTTGTTTGAGTTCAGTGTATGCAGAAAAGACATGCCTCCACAGCCATTCATTCACATGCTTCCCTTCTCAGCGACAGGTATGCAGACAGTGGAGCTCTTGGACTAACTCTCTGAATGGTAATGTACATTTATAAAGATTATTTTCCTAACTATTTTGAGGTATTTTATAAATAATGTGCATGTGTCTGCTGAACATATATATATTTAGTAAAATTTTGCTTGTTTTCTCCTGAGACTGATCTTGTGTGTTTACTTATGTGGTATGATTTCTGAGGTGTCAGAAAGCTCCCCCCTACCTCTTACCCCAGCCACCCAAAAATATCTCTTGGGTTGGCCCACACAGAACTTAAAATCCCCACATTGTTCAAACATTTGATTTAGTCATTGAAAGCTGCTGTTAAAATCCAAGTGTTACATTGGGATATTAAAGCAGACATTAGAAATTAAAGACTATATAAAACAGGAAAGAATATGGGGAAATTGCCTCTATTATAATGCTCAGTTTCAAAAAAAGAATGCAAAATAAATACACAGTCTTGATCAGATGCTGTCTTAAGATGTTATGAGGTCAGAGCTAGCATATATAACCCAGCTCATGAATATAAGCCTATAGTAAAAGAAATCCAGCACCGTCGGGCAACTTTTATTATTATTTATTTCAAATGAGTGCTTTCCACAGTTTCTGATCCTCAGATCCCACTCTCTTCAAAGTGTATCTAATATCTCCCTTTGCTGAGCTCAGGAGGCTCACACTGACCTCTTGTTAACCAATCTTGGTGGGACACAGATACACATTTTCTGGAAAGCTCACGGAACCTGATATCTGCCTGTGAGGAGCTTTTAGAAAGACCTCACAAGCACTCACCTACTCTCTCAGCAGCAAACTGCCAAACCAACCTCATTTCCTTAAAAGATGATGGAGGACTTAGCAGCCTCCAATATTGCTCTGAAATGAGAGAATGAAATTCTGCAGGTTCAAGTGCAGCAGCTGATGGAGAAAAATGCTGCCTTGCAGTCCCTCATCCCAGAACTCCAGAAGCCCCAAGCAGCCAAGGAGGATGAACCACTCCAGGAGACCCAGAGACCCCACAGAGTCCCTGGATTTTTCTCGCAGTCTTGGAACCCCAAGAGTACCCAGATGTCAAGGAGTCCCAGAAGCCCAGAGAGTCTCAGGACCTCCAAGCCTGGGAGACCTCAGCAGTCCAGGAGCCCCAAAAGTCCTTCGAGCTCCTAGCAGCTCCAGGGTCCCTGGAGCCCCCAACAACCCAAGATCCCCAAGCACCTCCAATAATCTACAAACTTTTAGGAGCCTGGAGATCCCAAAAGTCCTCAGAGGCTAAGGAGCCTCAGAAGCCCCCAATGGCCCAGGAGGACCATAAACCCCCAGAATTCAAGGAGGCTCAGAAGTCCTCAGATACCCAGAATACCCCAGCAGGCCAGGAGCCCCAGAAATTAGAGCCCCAGCACCCGCCAAATTCCCAGGAGCTACAGGAGGCACCAAAATGCCAAGATACCTCTAGATACCTGGAATTCTTTGAGTTTCCTGCTCCCCAGGAGCTCCAGGATCCTGAAGATGCCCAGGAATGCCTAGGACTCTTAACACCCAAGGAATCCCTGGACAGTCTAACAGCTGCTGAAACAACAACAGCTTCAGACTTTCCAAAGTCAATGAGTGAGAGGCTGAAAATTTCCCCCTAGAGTATTCTTTAGCCTTCAGTAGGGATACCCAAAAGATTCCTGAGTTTCTAGTTCAATTGAAGAGTTCCATGAGAGTCATAGGGTGCCTGTATCCCACCAAAGCAGCTCTAGTAAGCTTTGTTGGCAACTACTTCTTAGGTCAAGAAGAAAACTGGTTCCAGCCATTAGTAGATATCCAAAGCCCCCTGCTGGAGCAATCTGACAGTTTCATACAAGTGCTTCAGGATACTTTTGACAATCCAGAAAATATGGAAGATGCCAATCACCACATCCATAAGCTCTGCCAATGAGAGAATCATATCCACCAGTATGCAACCCACTTCCACCTCATTATTCAAGAACAAAATTTGGGTGCAAGCACTCTCTGCATCCAATTTCAGGAAGGGCTTGCCAGTTCTATCTGAAGTGAACTGTCTCACATAAGCCCAGCTACCAATCTATCTGATCTGATTACCCAATACATCTCCCTAGAAGAGAAGTGAAGTGGTAAACCTGATCCAAGTCCACAAGATGCAAGTCCCTCTGAGGAGAAAGCTGGACTCATGAGTTTACCAGCTGAAAACCAGCCAGTGCAGGCTTCAAGCTGTCACCAACACCTCAATGAAGCTGAATGAGCCCATCATCATGAAGACCACATGTGCCTCTACTGTGGACATACCAGTCATTTCACCAGAGATTGCCCTGTCAAGCCTCATCATGCCCAGCAGGTGGGAAACATCGAGGCCCGGTGGTAAGGGGGAACCCAGGTGGGCCAAACTACAAATATGCCTCCCCCTCACTTCCAGTATCCATATTTCGTACACTATGGTTTACTGTTGAAATATGACTGGGAAGACAACAGTTCTTTGAGCAAGCTATGGTGGATTCAGGCTCCTACAGGAACAGCATTGAACACTCCGTGTTTCTTCGAGAGAAGCTACCCATTGGCAGTAACATCTTTCCTCTGATGCTGGAAACTGTAGATGGCCATACATTGATTAATGGACCCATAACCAAGGAAACACCACCTGTTGAAGTTAAAATTGGAAACCATGTTGAAGAGCTCCAGTTTGACATTATTCATGCTCCAAGGTACCCTCTGATTCTTGGAATCCACTGGCTTGAAACACATGATTCTAACATCGAGTGGAGTACCCACACTATATCTTTTCCATCCTGTTATTGTCACTACAATTGCTTCAGGCACAGGTGGAATAGAAGACATCATGATGAAATAACTGCTGGGTAGATTCTTTGTCCTAGTGACTGCTCCAAAAAACCTATCTTCTGTAACCTCAGCTGTCATCAGCATTTGCTGCTCCCAGAATCTTCCACTGAATCTCTGGCAATGAAATAAGGCTACCTGTACAACAACCCTGCCTCTTGGATTGTGAACTGAACCTGATAACTTTGAGTTGCATTTTTTTTCACCAACCCTACATGCCCCCTTCTTTGAACCCTGCATTAATGTGGGGCTGTTTTAATTACAATTTATTCTAACAATATTCATGAGAATAGATAATAGAAACTAACATCTAAAAATATAGTTGTTATATTGACTTGATTTTTTCCTTATCAAGAGTTTCTTTATCACAACAATTGCAGCATCTTTTCAATAAAGAAAATAAATTTGCAAGTGATTTTTTAAAAAACCAATAAACCTTCAAATTCTACTAGTGTTTCAATTATTTCTTGGTTTATCTGAGTGAATGAATAAGACACAAGTAAATTAGGAGGGAGAGAGGGAAGGAGGAAGGGAGGGAGGGAAATGAAAAGTCTCAAAGCTTGAATATTCCAGAAGTAGTGACATGTCAGTGAGTGATGGGGTACAGGAAGATGGAGAGAGCAGGGGACTGGTTGGAGTAGAGATAGACTGGATGAGAAATGGAGGAATTAGAGAGGGGATAGAGGGAAAGTTTAAAAGAGGGTTTGGGGAAAATTAGAAGGAGGTCAAAAAGGACTCAGAGGAGAGTTAGGAGCTGCTGAGAGCAGGGGTGAGAGGAAGGGTAAATTCCTACAAAATTAAGGGCATGCTGACAGAGACATTGAGCAGCTTTGAAAGCACACTTCTTGGACTTCATAGATTAACCAAAGAAAGAAAGGCCCTGGAGAAGATAATGAGATCCCTCAGTAACCAAGCTTTCCTGGTAAAGTGACAAGATCTTATTCCCTGCAGCAGGGAAATTTGCCCTAGAGTTTACGCCTATTAATGTGTTTTTATTGGTGCACAGGAGCAGAGAGGAAGGAATCAGCTTTCAACACTTGCAGATCATTAGTAGCCAACTGTATCTGCTCTGCTAGACAGGCTGCTTGCATGACACATAGACAGAGGCAAGTCAAGGAAAGGAACTTGTGTTCTTATGGAACTGAGAGGGGCTAATGTCCCAACTTAAATCACACAAACAGATGAACTACAGGGTTGGGAGTGTGGGTAGAGGGAGTTGAATCTCCAGGTCTCCAGGATTTCCAGAAATATGAAGAGTATGTTTCCTCTGTATTTCGAACACTCCTTTGTGAGTCTTTCTGAGGCCATTTGAAGGAGATTTTGCCTCTTACTTAGACAAGTAAACAAATATATGATCATAACCCTAGAAGGAGACAAGTGAGGAATGTACCATTCATTGGGCCACTAATATCTTCCAGCTACAATGTCTGGCATGTTATACACATTAATTATTTCCTTATTTCTAGAACAACCCAGTGAAGTAGGTATGTTTGCTCCAATTTCATCAATGAGCAAACAGTGCTCTAGCAAAGCTAGTTCACTCATCCAAAGTCACAAGCTAATAAGTTGGTAGAGGCTTCTTTGGCTTTTGAAGCCTGTGCCCTTTCCTCTATCGCATGTGAATATCCATAATTCAGTGGTGAGAAACAAACAAGATTGTGGCAGCAGAGACCTAAGTTAAATAATCCTAAAAAGTAGAGGAAAACTCAGAAGAAACATTGCAGAGACCATTTCATAGTAGTTCTGTTTCCCCAGTTCCCTTGAACTCACCCCAAATGCCTCATCATCACAAACTTCCCTTTTGTATCTCTTGAAGAACTTCCTTTTTTGAACTAGTGGTATTTGTTTTCATGGACATTGGTCCCACATGAATAGTTATTTACCTGTAGGACCTGTGCACTATATAGCGTTGTGTGTACCACCCCTTAGATTGTCTGAATAGCCATTTCCATAACCAATCCAAGTCCTCTGAAATCTTAAATTCTACCTCTTCTAGTTCTCACTGGCCTACACTTCCTTCCCTGAATAGTTTAACACATTTAATCATCATATACCATCTTGAGGTATATGGGGACAATTTTTAGGTGTATCTCCTATAACTCCCAACCTACCCCCACAACACACACAGATAGCCTGGGTCACAGAGATGAAATCTTCTACATGCCTACATTTGATAGCATAGCCTAATACAGTGCCCTGTACAGAGAAGTTCTCCAAAGTGACTGATTCAATGACATTGAATTACCACTAACCAGAGAAGGGTGCTCATTTATATATCATGGGTTTTTCTTATTTTTTTTCTTCACTCAATTGCTTATCTCTACCACCAAAATCAAGCATTATCTATCAATATAGAATTCAAGACAAAAATACTTAAAGCCACTATAAAGGAAAAACACCATTTGCCAAAATACCTGAGGCTATCAGGACTGAGAGGATACATGGGACACAGGACTTGCCGTGTTAAAACTAGGAACAGTTCCGGGAAAACTGAGATGGTTTGTCAACTGACTTGGGTTCTACATTTTTCTATCTGGCTTTAGAGGCTTATTTGACTACAGTACAATTCTTCGTTTCAGGGAAAAGATCCATTCTCTAATCATATAATCACAGAATTTGTGAGTTGTAGAAGACTCAAGAAGTCTATTTCCTAAATTTTACAAATGAAAGCATTGAGGAGGCTCAGAGAAAGGAAAGATATTTAATCAAGATAACTTACTGCTATCTAGATCTCCTGACTCCATATCCAGTGTTCTTTTCACCAGAAGCTACAGTTCTATCCCAGTAGTTAAAACTCAAATATGTGGCCAGGACTGAGCTAGGTACTGTGGACAGTGTCTATAAAGTATAACATGAGAGGTTTGCGATGTGATTAAGGAGAAAAAAATTAGCAAGCATCAAACATGGCTTCCCAGGTGGCTCAGTGGGTAAAGAACCTGCCTGCAATGCAGGAGATGCCAGAGATATGGGTTCGATTACTGGAGTTGGAAAGATCCCCTGGAGAAGAACATGGCAACCCATTCCAGTATTTTTGCCTGGAGAATCCCACGAATAGAGGAGCCTGGCAGGCTACAGTCCATAGGTTACAGAGAGGCGGACATAACTGAAGCAACTGAGCACACAACACACAGACAGCTAGCATAAAATCAAATATGTAGTAACAAATACACCAAATACACGAAGTTGACAAAGGTAACAATAATATCTACTATTTAATGAGCACTTGGGTTGTACCAGACTTTGGACCAGGTGATTTAGGTATTTGCAGCTGTCTGCATGGCAGATTTTATTATGCAAATCAAATATATTACTCCAGTTCTTAAAGTACCTGTATATTTCAAAAGCTATGTTTTTAAAAGATTTTTTAAGGATAAATTATTTTAAACTTTATTAATACAATATTCAGCATATTACTAGATATCAAATATTAAATTACAAGAGCAACATATGAGTCAGAACACTAGGGGCCAGGAGATTAAGAATAAATTCTTAATTTCATCACTTACTAGCTATCCAACCCATATTGTTTATGAAATAAGGAATATAATACTTCTTTTACCTACCCAACAAAGTTAGAGAAAGCATCAAATGAAATATCTCTTGTTTAAAAAGCATTATGAGATAAACAACAAGGTCTAACTGTGTATCACAAAGAACTATATTCAGTATTCTATAATGAACCATAATGGAAAAGAATATGAAAAAATATATGTATATGAATCACTTTGCTGTACACCAGACACTAACACAACATTGTAAATCAACTATATTTCAATCAAAACTTTAATTAAAAATTTAAAAAGCATTAGAAAGTTGAAAATGCCATATAAATAAATGGTACTATAGTAACTTATGTTTGGAATAATGACCCCAAAGACCTTCATTGTATGAAAACACAGGTCTAATTTAATTTCAATTTTACACACCTCTAGTAAGTATTTTCTAAGTGCTGGACACTCTATATTGTCAATCAAAGCAAGATTCAGTTATGTTTAATATAAATATTGCATTAAGTAATTTTTGGTATTATAATTAAAGTATTTGAAATACGAATAATAATTCTTGTCCTATGTACCAGCACTCTATTTACCAGAATATTATGTTATTTAAAATGCCACTTCCGTCCTAGAGTATATCAACTAAATTATAATATAATTGATCTGAGCTTTTTCTTCATCTACTTAGCTCAACCTAGAGAAAACAAGTCAGAACAAGGTTAATATTTATGCCTACACCAAAAGAAAATTAAAATTAAAACTCATGTGACTGCTATCACTTCCATTTCCAATTTATATGATTTTTAAGTAAAAAATAATTGAAAATTAAAAGGTCAAACTGTAGCAGCCGCTGAGTAAGTCATGATGTCTGTAGGAAACAATTGCTACCATCATTTAGTATGACTAATAAGACTCTCATTTCACTTATTATCTGCCTCACAGTTATTCTAATATGTGAGAAAGTTTGATGAAGTGTTTTTAGTTTGGAGAATGTGGGATGTGTTCTAACTAGGTTAGTCGGAGAGGGGAGAAGTAACACATGCCAACAGTAGTCAAGTACAAAGTGTCTTACTTGGCTCAAATGAGAGGACCATTATATATTCTGATTAAAATGGGATATGGGACGGAAAAATGGGATATGGGAGAGAAACACAGGATAGTCATATGTGTACAGGATATCTGGTAACATAGAATTCACATGAGAAAAAGAAAGCATAAAATTTTACAACCACACAGAACAGAATGTCTGAAACTCTACAGCTGAGCTCACTGTTTTTCTTAGCCTTTTCACACTGCTTTTTCCTGTCAGTTACACCGCAGATACCACATAATAGACAACAAGTGAACCAGCTGCATTACTAGTGAAACTCTTCTGATTATTGGAAGAAAATAAAGCTGAAAGTCAATATCATTAAAGGCACTAAAAAGGTGAATGCTGAAGGGAATTTCCATATTTCAACTTCTACTTTTACAACACTGCCTTCCATGGTAAAATTGAGCATGTATTTGAAGCAATGAGGGAGAGATCAATTAGGGACAAGGCAAAATAAAATAACACTTAAGAATTAACAATATTTAGTGGGAAATATTATGCTCCAAAAGTTTTGAAATAATTAAGCTAAAATAAAATGTAGAAAACAAGAAGCCTGACATGGAAAGCACCAGAAATTGGTGGTCCCAGCCACCTTCTATTACTCTCTGTCTTCTCTCCAGGTCTCCTCTCTTTCTGGACTTTTTTCTTTCTGCTAACCTGTTGGAAACCTAAATAACCAAATACTCACACATAATTAATCATTAATAGTTTGCAATAATAAGCCTTTTCCTCACTGCCTTTCCATATGGAGAAGAAAGGCAGATCAGAAATATTCTTCACACTAATTTAATAACTTTGTGAAAGCCTTTTTAAAACAATAAACATATTGTTTTATATATGGAGAATGCATAGACAGGCAAGGGCTAAGAAAATTTAATTTGCACATATGATGAGGTTAAGTGAGGAGCAGAGGAGTAGTCATGATATCTAAATATCAGATTTAATTTATAACTTGCCCTGTGGCACTAGCCTCTCTTTTGTGGTTCAGTTGCTTCATAGGAAAAATTGTGATGATGTTATCTTTGCTGCCTTACTTAGTAAAATATTGCAAGAGGAATTTAGTTATTCAATAGCTCTATGATTAAATTCTACTATGTATCAGATACTGAATTAGAATGAAATGAGATAATAAATATCAAGATTGCAAGCCCAGATATAAGTTAGAGTGTTATCATTGCTCTAAAAGCCACCTAATTCCAAAGGGATATAGTTTTGCACAAAGAATAAATTAAAAATTAAAAGGTCAGCTTGACACTTTCTTTTGTATTTTGTACTCTAGAAAGTTTCCATTATTACCTCACACTTTCTAGCCTATAAAAATTACCAAAATTACATAAGAATTAATATTTTTCCTCTCTATGAAATATGAAAACTCTGATTATCATTTTAAAAAGTACAGACATGCATAGCAACTATCAGCATTATCACTACTACTAATTTTTTTATTACTCATAAAGAAAAGTAAACATTTAACAAGCAAGCATCTATTGTTCACCACACTCTGTGCTAGCTAGTTTACCTATGAAATCTCATTTAAACTTAACAAATACCTAGTAAGGTGTATATTATTATACCCATTTTATAGGTCCAATAACCAAGTCTTAGAAAGGAAAAAGTCACTTGGAGAAACTGGTGAAGTTCTAAAAGAAACTCAATTCTCAGTCTCAAATCTCATGGTTTTTCAGACCCATAGAAAGAATACTAGAGCTGGAATAGTCCATATTTACTGATACAGACACTGCTGTCCAGAGAAATCAGATTCGCCATGAAGGCCATAGAGCATGTTAGTGACAGAGCCAGATCTAAAATGCACACCTTCTGTTTTCCACTTTAATGTATTTTTCTTTTAAATTTTACTAATGTATATGGTGTCAATTTAACTACATTCAACAATATGATTAATTAACTGAATAAGAAGTTAAGCAGAATTATTCTTAATGTTTATAATTTACTAAACACTATTTTTCACAAGAACTAAATTTAAAAAGAAAAAGAATTTTAATATATGAACGCAAGTTGGAAATATTTTTTCATTTTCATTTTATATGTTGCTTTGGCTAGTAGTTACCTGCCTTTTTTAAAGTTCTATCGATTTGTTTCCTGTTTATTGGTTTTTCAAGTAAAAGAGAAAACACTGTTAAAAACTGCAACTAAAAAACATACTACCCAACACTATAAACCACTAGACATCACAGACTTCTAGAACACTGATTCCAACCACAGTAGAATATGTTTATTTCAAGTGAACATGGAATATTCTTCAGAATGGGCCATAAAATAGCCATCAACATATTTAAAAGGATTGAAATCTTACAAAGTTTGTTCTCTTAATGGAATAAAATTAGAAATCTATAACAGAAGAATATTAGAGAAATTCCTAAGTATGTGAAAATTAAACGTTTCTAAATAACCAATGGTTAGAAGAAGAAATCACAAAGGAAATGAGAAAACCCTTTGAGATGAATGAAAAGGAAAACATAATAAAACTTACGGGATGCAGAAAAACCAGTGGAGGGAAATTTACCATCATGAAGACAGATTTTAATAAAGAAGAAAGCTAACATGGACCTATTATATAGCACAGGGAACTATATTCAATATCTAGTAATAATCTTTAACGGAAGAAAGAGAAGACCTCAAATCAGTAACTCAACCTTCTACCTTAAGAAACAAAAAAACTCCACAAACTAAACCCAAATAAGGCAAAAGGAAGGAAATAATGACATTTAGAGCAGAAACTAATGAAACAAAGTACAGAAAAATAACAGAAAAAAATCAATGAATTCAAAAGCTGATTTTTTCAGAAAGATTCTTCAGATATACTGTCTTGTACTCCCTGCTCCCTTACTCCTGTTTCTCACCTCCCTGATAAACTGCCAGTGCTCAAGTCCTTATCTTGGGTTAAATTTGAAAATTGAAATATGCTAGCTTTGCCATTTACTTATTGTGTGACTTGACTATTCCAGTGAGTTTCTTTGCCCTTGACAGAGAAGATCAATACCTCAAAAGAACACTAGGTTTGCAGCCAATATACTTGGGTTTTAATAAACTTCATCTTTGTCTTTTTACAACTGTTAAATCTCAATTTCCTTAATCTCTCCAAATCTATTTCCCCATTTACAAAATGATGATTTAGACCTCCCTCATGGGGCTTATGAGAATACCAAATAAGGCCAAAAAAAGTGAGAATATCTTGGAATCTATAAATTATCATCCAAATATGAGATTATATTTTATAATTGGAAGGCAAGGGATAATACATTTCTTAATTGAGAGATAGTAATAAATTGTTTTTACGCATCTTAACTCAAGTACAATGACGCCAAATTTGAATTGGGTCATTTTATACTTACTGAGAAGTATGTTTCCTCACTTCACCAGGGCTGATATTCTAAGGCTTCAAATAAATTACAGGACTCCCGCGACGCCGACGACGCCGTTTACGAGCTGAACGGCAAGGAGCTGTGCGGCGAGCGCGTGATCGTGGAGCACGCCCGCGGCCCGCGCCGGGATCGCGACGGCTACAGCTACGGAAGCCGCAGTGGTGGAGGTGGATACAGCAGTCGGAGAACCTCTGGGAGAGACAAACATGGACCACCTGTACGCACAGAATTCACACTTATTGTAGAAAATCTTTCTAGTCGTTGCAGTTGACAAGATTTAAAGGATTTCATGAGACAAGCAGGTGAAGTAACCTATGCAGATGCTCACAAAGAACGCACAAATGAAGGTGTCATTGAGTTTCGCTCCTACTCTGACATGAAGCGTGCTTTGGATAAACTGGATGGTCACGATCTAGAAGACGGTCACGAAGTAGAAGTCGTAGGAGCAGCCGCAGTAGATCTCGAAGTATCTCAAAAAGTCGCTCCCGATCCAGGTCTCTGAGCAAAGGTCGGTCACGGTCTCGTTCCAAAGGCAGGAAATCTAGATCAAAAAGCAAATCTAAACCCAAGTCCGATCGGGGCTCCCGTTCGCGCTCTCGGAGCAGATCGAAGGATGAGTATGAGAAATCTCGAAGCAGGTCTCGTTCTCGATCTCGTTCCCCCAAAGAAAATGGAAAAGGTGATATAAAGTCCAAATCTAGATCAAGGAGCCAATCCCGTTCCAATTCACCCCTACCTGCTCCACCCTCAAAGGCCCGTTCTGTGTCCCCTGCACCAAAAAGAGCTTCAAGATCCCATTCTAGATCTCGTTCAAAGTCAAGGTCACGATCCAGATCAAGTTCCAGAGATTAACCCAGAACTCTCCATTCTTTGCACACTATTACAGAACACTTTCCTACTTGCTTAGTCAGTTACTCTTTCATGTTTCTACTTGGCCTCTTCTGCAAGAAGAAACCTCCCAAAACGGGCACACAGAAATTGGATTTGTAGCCAAATTTGATGAAAAAGATGAGGTTCTAAAGAAATGGCATGAAGTCAAAGATCCTCTCCCTTCTTTGTAGAATTAAGATAACTTTGATTTTATAGCTTTTGAGCTAAAATAACTTTTGTAAAGATTAAGCTCATTTAGATTTTTTTTTTTTAAGTATTTCAGCAGGATCTGCTGGAGGGGTTTTGTTATTGTTATGTTTGTTTGCTTAATTTTAAATTAACCGTTTCAGGCTTTGAATACTTAAGGCTTTAGAGGGAGAACCCAATTTTCAATTATGTTGGCTTTTTATAAAGCTTGAGTTATGTAAGATTTCAATAAAAGTTTGCTACCAAAAAAAAAAATTACAAATTTCTGTCTCCTGAAACAGCTAGAAAGCACAGAATAGCTCTCATTCCTCTCATCCAGCTGATGACCTGGATGGTATACAATGGCCTCCATTTGACCTGGAGGGCCTACAAGTGCCCAAGACTGGTAGTAACAAGCCCAATACTAGTTGCTCATTATTTTCCCTTAAGAATGAATTGCTAAAAAACCAAATCAAGTAGGGAAATCTCAAATGATGGGACTTACTCTCTAAAATACTACAAGCTGCCAACATCTGGGTGAGCCATTTATCAGTGAAATACCAGGCATACCAGGAAGAGATTTGATAAATGAATTAGAGAATGTCTGTTGTTGCTGTTCAGTCACTCAGTTGTGTCTGACTCTTTGCGACCCCATGGACTGCAGCACACCAGGCTTCCCTGTCTTCACCATCTCCCGAAGCTTGCTCAAACTCATGTCCATTGAGTCGGTGATGCCATCCAACCATCTCATCCTCTGTCACCCCCTTCTCCTCCTGCCTTCAGTCTTTCCCAGTATCAGGGTCTTTTCCAATGAGTCGGCTCTTTGCATCAGGTAGCCAAAGTATTGGAGCTTCAGCTTCAGCATTAGTCCTTCCAATGAATATTCAGGATTGATTTCCTTTAGGATTGACTGGTTTGATCTCCTTATAGTCGAAGGGACTCTGAAGAGTCTCCTCCAACACCACAGTCGAAAATATCAATTCTTCAGCGCTCAGCCTTCTTTAAGGTCCAACTCTCACATCCATACATGACTATTGGAAAAACCATAGCTTTGACTCTATGGACATTTGTTGGCAAAGTAATGTCTCTGCTTTTTAATAATGCTGTCTAGATTGGTCATAGCTTTTCTTCCAAGGAGCAAACGTCTTTTAATTTCATGGCTGCAGTCACCATCTGCAGTGATTTTGGAGCCCAAGAAATAAAGTCTGTCACTGTTTCCATTGTTTCCCCATCTGTTTGCCTTGAAGTGATGGGTCCTGGATGCCATGATCTTAGTGTTTTGAATGTTGATATCTACTCATAATTTAATTATTGATATCCATCATCTTGCTATTTTATAAAAAGAGTATGTAAGATATTCCTCTAATAGATTTGTTGATAATATTTGTTGACACTAGCTTCTTTATTTTTTTTCATTAACTCTTAATTATAAAAGTGGATGGTTCAAGACTTTTGGACTCTGTGGGAGAAGGCGAGGGTGGGATGTTTCGAAAGAACAGCATGTATATTATCTATAGTGAAACAGATCACCAGCCCAGGTGGGATGCATGAGACAAGTGCTCGGGCCTGGTGCACTGGGAAGACCCAGAGGAATCGGGTGGAGAGGAGGTGGGAGGGGGATCGGGATGGGGAATACATGTAACTCCATGGCTGATTCATGTCAATGTTTGACAAAGCCCACTGAAATGTGGTGAAGTAATTAGCCTCCAACTAATAAAAATAAATGAAAAAAAAAAGATGGTTCATATGAAGTCTTAAATAAAGAAGCAACTCAGATTCAGGGTGCCACTAAGGAGGGAGCTGGGTGGGGGAAAGGAGTCAAGAACAATTCCTCTTAAGTTTGGAATAAATCTTCAATAGGACTATTGCAGGTCCTTAAAGTATTCACTTGGCAATCCACTCTTCATTTCAGTCAAGCAAAGAGTTTCTTGGTGTTCTTCTTCAAACACCTTTTTATCCCTACTATCATGCCAAAGCAGATACTCTGATTTCCTAGACAACCTTCTCATTTTAGGAACTAGGAAAGCAATGGACACCACAACTGTAACTAGACCAGAGAAACATATCTTTGATTATCTGCCTTTCCCATTCTTAAACCCACCAACTATCAGCACAGCCTGGCAGTAGCACTAAAAACAAAACCTTTTTTCTATCAAGTGCTATTGACTTAAAAGGGGGGAAATTCAATCAAGAATCAACACACAAGTCAAAACTACCTTTAATAATTCAAGATTTTTGAAGAGTAGTGGACAAAGGTTTAATCAATTCCTCTGTCACTTAAGTTTAAAAAATGAAATGAAGTTTTCTTAAAATAAGTGTAAAAATAATAATACACTTTGCAAATGAAAGAGAGATACTTGACTGTGGAGATGCCAGGACTGGGGAGTGGTAAAACAGTAAAAATTAGAATGATAAAATGAAAGACAGAGACATGCATCCATCTCTCCCACTCTGAAACAGATCTCCAAAACCTCTAAATTCTCTGCCTCATCTGGAAGTCTTCCTGGTCACACTCCTATCCCATTCTGGATTCCTGGAAATTCCTACCCCCTCAAACCCTACAAGTTGTGTGCTTCCCTCTTCTCCAAATTAGGACCTTCTTTCTAGTCTTTAAGAGATGCCCTCTCTCCCTGCAATAGCCTCTTTGATTTGACCAGGTAGTTATGCTGTGGTTGTTTGCATTTTTCCAAGCTCTTGGTATTTCTGATCTCTAGCCTTATGTATCCTGAGTTTTTAGTTTCCAGGCTTTCTCTGAGTTATTGACTTTTAAAATTCTACCTCCCAGGTTTTTTCCTACTCAATGTCCATATTTTTTCAATGTTCCATTTTCAAAATTAAAGAAAATAACCTAATGGATTTCATTGGTTTTACATCTCCCTAAATGATATTGAATTTACTGGAATTTCAAAGTTCAAAGGAACTATGAAGATCATCAAATTCAATTCCCCCAACCTCTGTACCCTAACTATGGACCCCTTTGACTATTCTTAGATTTTGCTGATATCTTTCTTTCTATAGCTTCCTCCTTGGGACCACACAGAACAAAATTGCTGCCATTGCCCTGTGACAACATTTCATCTATCTTATTAAGCTTACCTTTCCATCATTCCACCAAAACCCAACCCATCTCCAGATTAAAAAAAAAAAAATCCCAGTCCCTTTGACTGTTGTTATATTT
This sequence comes from Odocoileus virginianus, assembly GCF_023699985.2. Lineage (NCBI taxonomy): Eukaryota > Metazoa > Chordata > Mammalia > Artiodactyla > Cervidae > Odocoileus > Odocoileus virginianus. The sequence goes on from NW_027224362.1 coordinate 261,702, forward strand.
CAAAACCTGGCAACGAACATTCTGGTTGCTTTCCCCAGAATAATTTTACCATTATTAACATTATATAATTTCTGTCCACAAAGAGAAAAGTCTCCTGTCTTTGAGTACCATGTTTACTTTACAGGCAGTGAGAATATCACCACTAATATGCTTAAATTTATGCTGACATTTTAGCTTTCAGCATAAGTTAATTTAACAATGGGATAAAAGGCTAATATGTTCTGCTTAAATGTCAGGAAATCTTTTCCTGATCTCCTCCCTCTGCCCAGTAGGTTAAATGACTTTTAATTTTTCACCCTGTAGCAGTTTCATCACTGAACTTAGTTTTGTAATTGTTTAATTTTATCTCTCTCACTAGAGTATAAGCTCCGAGAGAGCAAATAATAATGTTTGTCTGTATGCAGGTGCCTGGCATATATTAGAGTCCTCAAATATATTTATTGATAGAATGCATGATCAAAGAACTTTGTTATAGTCTTAGAATTGGAAGGGTCCTTAGGGCCTTAATTTTCCATATGGGTTAACTGAGGACTGAGAAGGTCAAGGGATTTATCCAAAATTATACAGCTGTTTGCTGAGAGGTCTATAATTTTAGATTTTGTCATCCCACCCACTCCACTGATATCCTACAATTTTAATTCATGCTCATATACTTAATCCAGGAGCTCTAGCTATACTAGTGACAAAACTGGACAAAATATGGCTATAATTCCTTTATTTATTGATTCCCTTATATCAGACTAAAACAATCTACATGTTCAACTATACTTTTTTTAAAAAGCATAAAAATTGTTATACTGTACTACTGGTTTGGTTTGAGAACTCACAATGTTCAGATGGACTATGCCATCCTGCTCACTATGGGATCTTAATAAAGATTGAAGAGAGAAAAACAAAATAGATCAACTCAAATTCTGTGGTTAAAATATATTGAACTGCTTCCATCTTGAGATTTCACCATTTTAGACCCATGCTGTCTAATATAGTAACAACTAGCCACAACTGGCTAGTCTGAATTAAGATGTTCTGTGAGTGTAAAATACAAACCAGGTTTCTAAGGTTAAGTACAAAAAGGATGTAAAATATCTCATTAATAATTTTATATTGATTATATACCAAAATTGATAAGGAAATGGCAACCCACTCCAGTATTCTTGCCTGAGAAATCCCATAGACAGAGGAGCCTGGCAGGCTATAGTTCATGGGGTCACAAAGAGTCAGACATGACTTAGTGACTAAACAGCAGCAGGAGTAGCATATACCAAAATAATAATACTTTGGATATACTATATTAAACTTAATACTACTTTAAAAATTTTATGGGACTTTTAGAAAATTTTACTTCACATATGTGACATCTATTCATGATAAAAAATTTTTGGAAAATTAGGAATAGACAAAAACTTCCTCAACTTAATAAAGAATATCTTGAGCACTTGTCTCATGCATCCAACCTGGGCTGCTCAGGGCTGGTGCACTGGAGAAGACCCAGAGGGATGGGATGGGGAGGGAGGCGGGAGGGGGGATCAGGATGGGGAACGCATGTAAATCCATGGCTGATTCATGTCAATGTATGGCAAAAACCACTACAATATTGTAAAGTAATTAGCTTCCAACTAATAAAAATAAATGAAAAAAAGGTGTGTTCTTTGAAAATAAAGAAATAAAGAATATCTTTATTCTACTCACCCTACAGAGAAGTAAAAAATAAAAAAGAACCCCTACAGGTGACATAATGTGCTGTGAATGCTTAGTTGCTGAGTCATGTCCAACTCTTTGCGACCCCATGGACTGTAGCCAGCTAGGCTCTTCTGTCCATGAAGATTCTCCAGGCAAGAACACCGGAGTGGGTTGCCATGCCCTCCTCCAAAGGATCTTCCCAACCCAGGGATCAACTCTGGTCTCCCGCATTGCAGGTGTATTCTTTACCATCTGAGCCACCAGGGAAGCCCAAGAATACTGGAGTGGGAAGCCTATCCCTTACTCCAGAGAATCTTCCCAACCCAGGAATCAAACCCAGTCTCCTGCATTGCAGGTGGATTCCTTACTAGGTGACATCATACTTAATGGTAAAAGGCTGAATGTTTTTCTTCTATGATCAAGAAAAAGGAGAGAACATCCACATTCATCACTCTTAGTTGACACAATACTGGAAGTTCTACCCACTGCAATAAGGCAAGGGAAATAAATTAAAAGTATACAACTTGGAAGAGAAAAAATAAAACTGTCTCTTGTTGCAGACATGACTGTCTACAAAGAAAGCCCCAGAGAACCTATGGAACATTTCCAGCACTAACAAGTAAGTTCAGCAAGGTCACAAGATATAAGATCAACACACAAAAATTGATAATATTCTTATATACTTAACAATGACCAGGTAGAAACTGCAATTTAAAACACAATACCATTTAAAATCACTCCAAAGAACATTGAATATTTAGATATACCCTTAACAAAATCTACACAAGAGGCTGTATGCTGAAAAATTACAAAATGCTGGTTAAATAAATCAAAGAATGTCTAAACAAATTAAGCTATATACCATGTTCATTAATTATAAAACTCAACATAGTAAAGACATCAGTCCTCTCCAAACTGATCTACAGGCTTAACACAATTCTGTAAAAACTCCAGCAAGGATTTTTGGAGACATAAGAAAGCCTATTCTAAAACTTACATGATTTGAGAGAATAGCATTGAAACATACACATTACCATACATAAAATAGATGACCAGTGCAAGTTCAATGCATGAAGAAGGGCATCCAAAGCCAGTGCTCTGGGTCAAGCTAGCGAGATAGGGTGGGGAGGAAGGTTGGAGGGAGATTTAGGATGGGGGTGATACATGTATATTTATGGCCGATTCATGCTGATGTATGGCAAAAAACCATCACAATATTGTAAAGTAATTATCCTCCAGTTAAAATAAATAAATAAAATATTTAAAAATGAAAATTCACAAGACCTAGGATAACTGAAACAATGGTGACAACTACATAACAAGAAATCACTCTATCTGATATTGTCTTACCATATGTCTACCATAATCAAGATAGTATTGTATTGATGGAGGGATAGATACAAAGATCAATGGAACAGAATAGAGGACCCAGAAAAAAACCTATACAAATATGGCCAATGAATTTTTGAAAGAATTGGAAATTTTGGACGGATTGAATTGGCACTGGAGCAGTTGGACATATATGAAGGTAGAAAAAAATCTCCCCTGTTAGAAAAAAGATTTCAAAACGAAACATAGGTTTAAATATAACACATAAAACTATAAAACTTTTAGAAAAATTTGTAAGAGAAAATTTCCAGGGTATGGGGCCAGGCAAATAATTCTTAGAGTTGAAAGCAAAAGCACACTATATAAAAGGAAAACTTGACAAATTGGATCTCATCAAAATTTAAAACATTTCCTCTGTGAAAGCTCATGGTAAGAGGATGGAAAGACCAGTATAGACTTGGAGAAAGTATTGAGTTGGCAAAAAGTTCGTAAGATCTTATGGGAAAATCCGAATAAACTTTTGGCCGCTCCAATATTTGCAAAAGGCATATCTAGCAAACTAATTACAGTATATAAAAAACTCTCAAAACTCAACAGCAAAAAAAAAAAAAAAACCACAATTAGAAAATAGGCATAAGGCATAAACAAAAAATAAAGAAGATATACAGATATACAAATGACAAGTAAACACATGGAAATTTGTTCAGTCACAAGCAAAATTAAATTAAAACCACATCCATATGCGAGACAGCAAGAGAGACACAGATGTATTGAACAGTCTTTTGGACTCTGTGGGAGAGGGCGAGGGTGGGATGATATGGGAGAATGGCATTGAAACATGTAAATTATCATATGTGAAACGAATCGCCAGTCCAGGTTCGATGCATGATACAGGATGCTCAGGGCTGGTGCACTGGGATGACCCAGAGGGATGGGATGGGGAGGGAGATGGGAGGGGGGTTCAGGATGGGGAAGCACATGTACACCCATGGCGGATTCAAGTCAATGTATGGCAAAACCAATACAATGTTGTAAAGTAAAATTAATTAATTAATTAATTTTAAAAAACACATCCATCAGAATGGCAAAGAGGAAATGACAGCATCAAATGCTGCAAAGATACAGAGAAACTAGATCATTTGTACATTGATATTGGAAAGGCAAAATTATGCAGCCATGCTGGAAAACAGTTTTCCAGAAAATTAAATAAGCAAACACTTATCATACAATCCAACAATTATATTCTTGGGCAATTTCAGAAAAATGGAAACTTATATTCACAACAGCCTTGTTTGCAATAACCAAATGATGAAAACAGACTACACGCTCTTAATCATGTGAATGGTTAAACACACTGTGGTACACCCATACTATGGTATACCAGTCAGCAATAAAAAGGATTGAGCTATTGAAAAAGGCAATAACATGGATGAATCTATAGGGATTAGGCTGTTTTAAAAAATGGTATCCCAAAGGTCACAAATTGTATGATATGTAACATTTTCAAAATAACAAAATTATAGAGATAAAGAAGTAATTAGTGGTTTCCAAGGGTTGGGGGTGGTGGTTGGGAGGTAAGAAGGTGTGGCTATAAAAGGGCAACAGAAGGAACCCTTTCAGAGGTAGAACTGTTCAGTACCTTGATTGTAGTGGTAGATACACAAACCTACACATGTAATAAATTTGTATAGAACTAAATACACTCATACACACACACACAAATTAAATCAGAAAATTCTGAAAACTATTGGTGAATTGAATCAATGTCAATATGCTGATCATGGTATTATACTAGTTTTCTTAAAAGTTAGAGGGTAACTAGGCAAATATTACACCACATTTCTATTTGTACTTAAGCTCCATAATTATCTCAGTAAAAATTTCAATTAAAAAGTACTCACATGCTCACATTACATTTCTACTCGTTAGCATTGCTCTAGAATGTTCTTTTTAAATTTTTTAAATAGTTGGTAGCTGCTTAAATGGAAATAAATACAATCTCAAAACTTTGGTATTAGCTAAAATTCACTGTGGTCATGGTACACTTAAAGGTCATTTGCCTTAATGCATTTTAATTTGAAAATACTCACATGATCTACCTTCCTCATTTACATTATCTGCTTAGCACTTATAGGAAGAACTGACGTTCAAAATATTTTACAATTGATATGTCATAGACACTAACCAATGTGCATGGACAATTATGTAACATAACTGGTATAATCATATTGGTATAACCAGCTAAACATCAGACCTAGTTAGGGACTTGTGTGCTTTTAAATTTTGCTCAATGCTATACTATTTCCTACATGATTTGCTTTTGGGATACCAGAAAGACCTACCTAACTCATCCATCAGCCAATTCTAAAAAGATCAGTAAATGTATATTAAGTACCATTGTAACAGTAGAGAACCTATTGGATTAAAAGTTGGGGATCTGGATGCTTCGTATATGACTTTGGACAAGACCTATCTTCCCCTTCACTTTCCCGTCATCAGAAGAAATGATTACATGACATGATGTGTATCCTTACTGTGTCAAACGTTTGGTGAACGTCTTTAGTCAGTGATTCCTCCTAATCTTTTTCCAGATGTAAGCAGATATCTATGCCATGGGCTTCCAAGGTGGTGCTAGTGGTAAAGAACTTACCTGTCAATGCAGGAGACAAAAGAGTTAAGAGTTTGATCCCTGGATCAGGAAGATTCCCTGGAGGAGGGCACAGCAACCCACTCCAGTTTTCTTGCCTGGAGAATCCCATGAACAGAGGAGCCTGGCAGGCTACAGTCCAAAGTGTCACAAAGAGTCAGACACAACTGAAGCCACTTAGCACACAGCACACATCTATGCCACATGATTAAAAAAAAAAGCTATTAATGAACCTGGATAGACAGAGCTCAGAGTTGTAATTAAAGAACACTCAGTAGAAAGTCAATCTGATGAATAGGTAATCGTTTTCACACATACTATTTTGCTGTAAGGCAAGTTATACTTCTTTGATTACTTAGCTGAGGGCGAAAGTAGAAGCAGTGCTTTTGGGTCCAAACTTTCTATGTATTGCTCAGGGAAGCATAAAGCTTGGGACCAGATCCATCTCAATAAGTCACAGCCTAATCCCCAAGAGAATAAAAGTAGTAAGAGATAGAAAAAGGCAGAGAAAATGAATTCTATAGTGACCCGGGCAAATGACCACTTAAATGAAGGGAGAAGCTGCTCTCAGGCCACTTGGATTTGTGACTCTAAGGCTTCTAAAGTGGCCAAGCTAGGAAGATGGAGTTTGAAAGATTTGGGTTCCAGTTCTAGGTCTACCACTTACTAGCTGGGTGAGCTTCATAAAGGCAATTTATCTCAACCTAAAAAAATGAAACAATAATTCCATACCTCACTAAAAGTATTAAATGAGATAATAGGTGAAGCACCTAGTGTAGAATTTGGCCAATAGAAATATATAATAAATGATAATGCCTGAAATTAGAGTTTTCTTGAAACCCCAGTCTTCACTAACCCACAGGTCAGTTCACAAGTGTTGGCATCTGGACTAAGGCAGACAATGGAATCCAGGAGGTGTTTGGGTGTAAGGTATAATAATATCACCTTTTAAGCAAGCATCTCCCTTGTGTCCCTTGCCCAGAAAATTATGTTCTCTGTTTTAATGTATTCCAACCTCTTCTCTTGGGTTTTGCTTGGTCAGAGCTTTTCCAGAAATAACTACATTTTTTCCAGGGAATTCTGGGATATCCAAAGGAATGGCCCTAATGATAGAATAGAAATCATCTGGCTCTTTCTCTGAAGTGCTGTTTCCAACACTAAAATCAATGCCAATTAATTTGAGTAACTGCTGGCTACATTCTATGTGGGCTTCAACAACAAACATTTATCAATCCTTTATCATGTTCCAGACACTTTAGCACATACTGTCTCATGTCTTTCCTGGAAATAGCCAAAGCACATGTTATTAGCCCTATTTTACAAAAGAGAACACTGAAACACAGAGAGGTTAAGTCCTTTCTCAGAAGTACACAGCTAGCAAATGACAGAGTTGAGAATTTAAATCAAAACTACTCTACTTCAAGACAAACATACTTTCTACTACATATAGTACATACTTTTTTGGCCATTCGGACATCACAATGACTTAAATATTAAATTCAAGTCTCAATTCACTTCCTTGAGAAAGCTAGGTGGATTCACCTCCTCAAAGAGCCCCTGACACACTGCCAGTGGGTTAGGGAATAAAAGGACATCATAATTTTCCAACACTTTTCCCCTTGCCACTAAAATCTGACCAAGTAAAATTGTTTAAAAGCCACATTATTTCTTCTGTCAAACTCATCCCAATGCTTCCCACCATAGTCTGAACTGGCACTCAGCCGTTATCATGGCTTTACCCAATAAAAATATTATTCCTAGCTTCAGGTGAAGGCCTTCCATGACTTTCTCGGCCTTAAATGTCATTAATCACACATGAGAGATTAAACTTAGACCAAAGACTCCCCAGTCATGGAAAAGAGTAACTTCAATTTAATTAAGGGCAAATGAAAGCTCTTAGGGCCTTTCCAAGTGTGGAAGTAAAAATGTGGTAATGGTGTCAACGATGGGCCCAGCACTCTCATTTTATATGCAAATAATTTGAAGTCCAGAGAGGAGAAGGGAATTACTCCAAATCACACAGCAAGAGATGAAACTAGAGTCCAAGTATCTAAGATTCACTCACATGCAAATATTAGGAGCCCAGAAGTAGTATTAGGGCAGCAATGGCAGAGAGCAGATGAGCCAGGTGGAAGAAGATTGCAGAAGAAAATAAGGGGTAACTTTAGAGTTCAGAGATTATCTTACCTCCATGGTGGAATTAAATGAGATAATATACATTGACTATAGTTAGGATAGAGTTTGGCCACAGCAGATTTATAACAAATGATAATCTATAAATAATGAAAATTCTCAAGTTAGGGCATGTATCAGAATCACTGGAAAGGCTTGGTAAAATACAAGTTTCTGGGCCCCAACCTCAGCATTTCTGGTTGAGTATTTGCATTCCTAATAAACTCCTAGATAATACTGATACTGATGTTCAGAAACCACACTTTCAGACCCTGCAAGTAAATTAATCCATGAAAACTAGGTGAACCTCCTGTTTAGTTGCTACCTTAAAGTGGAAAATACAAATATGTACCTTCTAAACCATGAAACAAACAAAAATAACTAAACCCATGGCTTTAGGAAACTCCTTTCCATTTCTGAACCTCAATTTTTCTGTATATAAATTAAAGTATTTAAATTAGGTAATCCCTAATGTTCCTTATGACTCCAAAATGTTAAGATCCAATGAAAACCATTGGCATCACAGGGAGCTGAAGAGTTTTGCAACACAAATCCCAAGCAGCAGGCCCATTCAGACAGTTCCTAGGTCTATATGAAATTGTTTCATCATGCTTGCTCTCCTACAGTCACTGTATAACACAGAATTCCTGCATAAAACTCTGGGCAGGGACCAAACTGACCTTAATGGAAGTTGCTACCTAAAGATTAAGCAGGAATCTCAGCCACTCCTCCTCTGAGAACTGAAAAGGTTGCATTGTTAAACTGTCTAGAGGGGGGAAAGAAGCTATTCATGGTCTCTGAATACATGCTTATGTTTCAGTTCCAACTGCTTATCCATTTGCATCTGATTTCATTCTTGAAAATGTGATTGCATTTTTTAAGAATTATAGCAGCAAATATTGTATTATGAGAACCTTTCCATCTCTGTTCTGAATCTTGTACTCAAAAACATCCTTGGAACATTTGGAATGACTGACGGTTTTGTGACTATATTTCATAGGAATGAGCAATGTAACTGAACAGGTGTAGGGGAGAGAAAAAGTACTGTACGCATCTAGAGGATTTACTTTTACAAATAGCTTCTGCTACAGCGTGTGTCTGAGTAAGTTTTATCATTTTACTGACAATTCCTAATCTGTAAAATAAGGTAGTTACACAAACCAGAAAGGCTGACTTTCCCCTATAAGCCAAAGTGAGTCCTAGGGCACCCTCCAAAATGAAAGGAAATAAAAATAAACAATTGTATGACAAAAAAAGATAAAAACAGCACAGAGACATGTAAAATACACTTTCTCTCTTTATTCCTACCTCTTTGCCAACTCCCCAGAAGTAATCAATGCTAGCTATTCTTGCTATAGCTTTTTCGACATGTACAATGAATATATAAACATATAAATAAGCTCTTTTATACTTTAAAATTATGAATATAAAATGCATATACAAAAAGATCTCAATGTTAAGTAAGCAGTCATATTTTTGCATCGCATCATATATGTCTGCTGTTTTGATGGACAGAGTGCTTGATGAACTATGGACAGAGGTTCATGACATTGTACAGAGACAGGAATCAAGACCATGCCCAGAAAAAGAAATGCAAAAAAGCAAAATGGCTGTCTGAGGAGACATTACAAATAGTTGTGAAAAAAAGGGAAGCGAAAATCAAAAGGGAAAAGGAAATATATACCCATTTGAATTTAGAGTTCCTAAGAATAGCTAGAAGAGATAAGAAAGCTTTCCTCAGTGATCAATGCAAAGAAATAGAGGACAACAATAGAATGGGAAAGACTAGAGATCTCTTCAAGAAAATTAGAGCTACAAGGGAATATTTCATGTAAAGATGGGCTCAATAAAAGACAGAAATGGTAGGGACCTAACAGAAGCAGAAGATATTAAGAAGAGGTGGCAAAAATACACAAAAGAACTGTACAAAAAAAGATTTTCATGACCCAGATAATCATGATGGTGTGATCACTCACCTAGAGCCAGACATCCTGGAATGTGAAGTCAAGTGGGCCATCACTACGAACAAATCTAGTGGAGATGATGGAATTCCAGTTGAGCTATTTCAAATTCTGAAAGATGATGCTGTGGAAGTGCTGCACTCAATATGCCAGCAAATTTGGAAAACTCAGCAGTGGCCACAGGACTGGAAAAGGTCAGTTTTCATTCCAACCCCTAAGAAAGGCAATCCCAAAGAATGCTCAAACTACCACACAATTGCACTCATCTCACACGCTAGTAAAGTAATGCTTAAAATTCTCCAAGTCAGGCTTTAGCAATATGTGAACCGTGAACTTCCATATGTTCAAGATGGATTTAGAAAATGCAGAGTAACCAGAGATCATATTGCCAACATCCGGTGGGTCACAGAAAAAGCAAGGGAGTTCCAAAAAATCATCTATTTCTGTTTTATAGACTATGCCAAAGCCTTTGACTGTGTGGATCACAATAAACTGTGGAAAATTCTCAAAGAGATGGGAATACCAGACCACCTGACCTGCCTCTTGAGAAACCTATATGCAGATCAGGAAGCAACAGTTAGAACTGGACATGGAACAACAGACTGGTTCCAAATATGGAAAGGAGTATGTCAAGGCTGTATATTGTCACCCTGCTTATTTAACTTTTATACAGGGTACATCATGAGAAAGTCTGAAAAAAAGTTGGCTTAAAGCTCAACATTCAGAAAACTAAGATCATGGCATCTGGTCCCATCACCTCATGGGAAATAGATGGGGAGACAGTGGAAACAGTGACAGACTTTATTTTTTTGGGCTCCAAAATCACTGCAGATGGTGACTGCAGCCATGAAATTAAAAGATGCTTACTCCTTGGAAGGAAAGTTATGACCAACCTAGATAGCATATTAAAAAGCAGAGACATTACTTTGCCAACAAAGGTCTGTCTGGTCAAGGCTATGGTTTTTCCAGTGGTCATGTATGGATGTGAGAGTTGGACTGTGAAGAAAGCTGAGTGCCAAAGAATTGATGCTTTTGAACTGTGGTGTTGGAGAAGACTCTTGAGAGTCCCTTGGACTGCAAGGAGATCCAACCAGTCCATCCTAAAGGAGATCAGTCCTGGGTGTTCATTGGAAGGACTGACGCTGAAGCTGAAACTCCAATACTTTGGCCACCTCATGCAAAGAGTTGACTCATTGGAAAAGACCAGGTGGAGGAGCTAAGATGGCGGAGGAATAGGACAGGGAGACCACTTTCTCCCCTACAAATTCATCAAAAGAACATTTGAACGCTGAGCAAATTTCACAAAACAACTTCTGATCGCTAGCAGAGGACATCAGGCGCCCAGAAAAGCAGCCCATTGTCTTCAAAGGGAGGTAGGACAAAATATAAAAGATAAAAAGGGAGACAAAAGAGCTACGGATGGAGACCCATCCCGGGAAGGGAGTCTTAATAGAGGAAGTTTCCAATCACCAGGAAACCCTCGCACTGGCGGGACTGGGGGAAGTTTCTGGCAATCTAACTGGGAGGAAAAATTAAATAAGGCCCACAGATTACGTGCCTAAAAGCAACTCCCAGCAGAAAAGTACCCCAGACGCCCGCGCCTGCCAGCAACAAGTGGGGGCAGACGGAGAGGAGCGGGCGGCATTGCTTAGGGTAAGGACCGGCCCGAAGACCCTGAGAGCAATCAGAGGGAGCTTTTTTAAACTGTGGGATAGCAAGGGACAAAATTAACCAGCCGGAACACACTGCCGGCGGTTCGCAAAACAAAGGGACTGAGAAACTCCAGAGAAGAGCCGGCCCATCCCCGCTGGAGGTAGGAGGCAGGGGGGAGGGGAAAAGGGCAAACTCAGCCCCTGAGAAGCCACCCCCTCCCACACTGCAAACAGGCCCCCGGTTCCTATCCAAAGACTTCCTGAGACCCAACAGGCGGCATGCGCTGGGGCCGCGGAGGGAAAAAGCGCGCCGTACCCGGGGAGAGTGCGCCCAAGCCTCTGGCTGCCTGAGCTGCTCGCCGCGGAGGGAAAAGGCGCGCTGCACCCGGGGAGAGTACGCCCAAGCCCCTGGCTGCCTGAACCGCTCAGGCCGGGAAAGGCACAAAACGCAGGCGCAACCGAATCCACGCTTTTGTGGAGTACCCGAAAACTGGAACCGCACTCAACGCAGGGCCCGCTCCATATAGAGCAGCCGGGAGCCTGAGCAGTGTAGACGGGGAAAGCACTGACACCCGTGAGCGGGGCAAACCCAGTGTGGCCGGTGAGTGCTATCCACACAGAGCGGTATCTGTCTGCAGCGCCCCGCCCTCCCCGTAGCAGGACTGAACTGAACTAGCAAACCTAAATAAGAGATCACCTCTGCCCGCCTGTGTCAGGGCGGAAATTAGACACTGAAGAGATGGCAAACAGAAGCCAAATAAACAAAGGGAACCGCTTCAGAAAGGACCTGTGCAACAGATTAAAATCCCTGAAGGTAACACCAACTACACCGGAAGGGGCCTATAGATATCGAGAAGTATAAGCTGGAAAAAGGAGCTATCTGAAATTGAACTGAACCTACACTGACTGCAACAGATCCAGAGAAATTCCTAGATATATATGTATATATTTTTTTAATTTAAAAAAAATTTTTTTCTTTCCTTTTTTTTAATTTTTTATTTTCTCTCTTTTATTTTCTTTTAAAATTCCCTATTACTCCCTCATTACTCCTCAACTTTCATTTTCATATATTTTTACGATTTTTTAATTAGGAAAAAAATTTTTTTTTCTTTTTTTTTTCTTTTTCTGGTTTTTCTCTCCTATTTCCTTTTAAAGTCCTCTAATACTCCTCTATTATTCCTTAATTTTCATTTTCATTTCACTATAACCTTGCCAAAAAAAAAAGAGAGAGAGAAACCCTATTTTTAAACCGAACTTCATATACATTTCTAAATTTTTTGTGTTTTTGTTGTTTTTAAATATTGTATTTCAAAGAGTCTAACCTCTACACTAGATTTTTAATCTTTGTTTTTCAGTATGTGATATAAATTTTGGACATGTAAGAATCCAATATTCAGTTCCCACTTCTATTCAGGAGTGTGGTGATTACTCTCCCACTTTTGACTCTCTATTTTCTACCTCAGAACACCTCTATTTCCTCCTTTCTCCTTCTCTTCCCAATCCAATTCTGTGAATCTTTGTGGGTGTCTGGGCTACGGTGAACACTTTGGGAACAGATAACTTCGTAGATTTGTCTCTCTCCTCTTGAGTCCCCTTTTTCTCCTCCTGCTCACCTCTATCTCCTTCCTCCCTCTCCTATTCTTCATGTAACTCTGTGCACCTCTCTGGTTGTCTCTCACGGTGGAGAATCTTTTCACCATTAACCTAGAAGTTTTATTATCAGTGCTGTATAGTTGGAGAAGTCTTGAGACTACTGGAAGAATAAAACTGAAATCCAGAGGCAGGAGACTTAAGCCCAAAACCTGAGAAAACCAGAAAACTCCTGACTACATGGAACATTAAGGAATAAGAGACCATCCAAAAGCCTCCATACCTACACCAAAACCAACCACCACCCAAGAGCCAATAAGCTCCAGTACAAGACATACCATGCAAATTCTTTAGCAACGCAGGAACATAGACCTGAGTGTCAACATACAGGCTGTTCAAAGTCACACCTAACACATAGACTCATCGCAAAACTCATTACTGGACACTCCATTGCACTCCAGAGAGAAGAAATCCAATTCCACGCACCAGAACGCTGACACAAGTTTCCCTAACAAGGAAACCTTGACAAACCAATTGTCCAACCCCACCCACTGGGCGAAACCTCCACAATAAAACGGAACCACAGACCACAAGAATACAGAAAGCCCACTCCAGACACAGCAATCTAAACAAGATGAAAAGGCAGAGAAATACCCAACAGGTAAAGGAACATGAAAAAAACCCACCAAGTCAAACAAAAGAGGAGGAAATAGGGAATCTACCTGAAAAAGAATTTAGAATAATGATAATAAAAATGATCCAAAATCTTGAAAACAAAATGGAGTTACAAATAAATAGCCTGGAGACAAAGATTGAGAAGATGCAAGAAATGTTTAACAAGGACCTAGAAGAATTAAAAAAGTCAATTAAAAATTAATAATGAAATAAATGAGATCAAAAACACTCTGGAGGGAACCATGAGTAGAATAACAGAGACAAAAGATAGGATAAGTGAGTTAGAAGATAAAATTGTAGAAATAAATGAAGCAGAGAGGAAAAAAGAAAAAAGAATCAAAATAAATGAGGACAACCTCAGGGACCTCTGGGACAATGTGAAACGCCCCAACATTCGAATCATAGGAGTCCCAGAAGAAGAAGACAAAAAGAAAGGCCATGAGAAGATACTCGAGGAGCTAATAGCTGAAAACTTCCCTAAAATGGGGAAGGAAGTAGTCACCCAAGTCCAAGAAACCCAGAGAGTCCCAAACAAGATAAACCCAAGGGGAAACACCCCAAGACACATATTAATCAAATTAACAAACATCAAACACAAAGAACAAATATTAAAAGCAGCAAGGGAGAAACAACAAATAACACACAAAGGGATTCCCATAAGGATAACAGCTGATCTATCAATAGAAACCCTTCAGGCCAGAAGGGAATGGGAGGACATACTTAAAGTCATGAAAGAGAATAACGTACAACCTAGATTACTCTACCCAGCAAGGATCTCATTCAGATATGAAGGAGAACTCAAAAGCTTTACAGACAAGCAAAAGCTGAGAGAATTCAGCACCACCAAACCAGCTCTTCAACAAATACTAAAGGATCTTCTCTAGACAGGAAACACAGAAAGGTGGTATAAACGTGAACCCAAACAACAAAATAAATGGCAACGGGACCATACCTATCAATAATTACCTTAAATGTAAATGGGTTGAATGCCCCAACCAAAAGACAAAGGCTGGCTGAATGGATACAAAAGTAAGACCCCTATATATGCTGTCTACAAGAGACCCACCTCAAAACAAGGGACACATGCAGACTAAAAGTGAAGGGCTGGAAAAAAATATTCCATGCAAACAGAGACCAAAAGAAAGCAGGAGTAGCAATACTCATATCAGATAAAATAGACTTTCAAAGAAAGGGTGTGGAAAGAGACAAAGATGGACACTACATAATGATCAAAGAATCAATCCAAGAAGAAGATATAACAATTATAAATATATATGCACCCAACATAGGAGCACCGCAATATGTAAGGCAAACGCTAACGAGTATGAAAGAGGAAATTAATAGTAACACAATAATAGTAGGAGACTTTAATACCCCACTCACAACTATGGATAGATTAACTAAACAGAAAATGAACAAGGAAACACAAACTTTAAAGGACACAATGGGCCAGCTAGACCTAATTGACATCTATAGGATGTTTCACCCCAAAACAATCAACTTCACCTTTTTCTCAAGTGCACATGGAACCTTCTCCAGAATAGATCACATCCTGGGCCATAAATCTAGTCTTGGTAAATTCAAAAAGATTGAAATCATTCCAGTCATCTTTTCTGACCACAGTGCAGTAAGATTAGATCTCAAATTACAGGAAAAAAATTATTAAAAATTCAAACATATGGAGGCTAAACAACACGCTTCTGAATAACCAACAAATCATAGAAGAAATCAAAAAAGAAATAAAATATGCATAGAAATGAATGAAAATGAAAACACAACAACCCAAAACCTATGGGACACTGTAAAAGCAGTGCTAAGGGGAAGATTCAAAGCATTACAGGCCTACCTCAAGAAACAAGAAAAAAGTCAAATAAATAACCTAACTCTACACGTAAAGCAACTAGAAAAGGAAGAAATGAAGAACCCCAGGGTTAGCAGAAGGAAAGAAATCATAAAAATTAGGACAGAAATAAATGCGAAAGAAACTAAAGAGACCATAGCAAAAATCAACAAAGCTAAAAGCTGGTTTTTTGAAAAAATAAACAAAATTGACAAACCATTAGCAAGACTCATTAAGAAACAAAGGGAGAAGAACCAAATTAACAAAATTAGAAACGAAAATGGAGAGATCACAACAGACAACACTGAAATACAAAGGATCATAAGAGACTACTACCAGAAGCTCTATGCCAATAAAATGGACAACTTGGAAGAAATGGACAAGTTCTTAGAGAAGTATAACTTTCCAAAACTGAAACAGGAAGAAATAGAAGATCTTAACAAACCCATCACGAGCAAGGAAATCGAAACTGTAATCAGAAATCTTCCAGCAAACAAAAGCCCAGGACCAGATGGCTTCACAGCTGAATTCTACCAAAAATTGAGAGAAGAGCTAACACCTATCTTACTCAAACTCTTCCAGAAAATTGCAGAAGAAGGTAAACTTCCAAACTCATTCTATGAGGCCACCATCGCCCTAATTCCAAAACCAGACAAAGATGCCACAAAAAAAGAAACTACAGGCCAATATCACTGATGAACATAGATGCAAAAATCCTTAACAAAATTCTAGCAAACAGAATCCAACAACATATTAAAAAGGATCATACACCATGACCAAGTGGGATTTATCCCAGGAATGCAAGGATTCTTCAATATCCACAAATCAATCAATGTGATACACCACATTAACAAATTGAAAGATAAAAACCATATGATTATCTCAATAGATGCAGAAAAAGCCTTTGACAAAATTCAACATCCATTTATGATTAAAACTCTCCAGAAAGCAGGAATAGAAGGAACATAGCTCAACATAAGAAAAGCTATATATGACAAACCCACAGCAAGCATCACCCTCAATGGTGAAAAATTGAAAGCATTTCCCCTGAAATCAGGAACAAGACAAGGGTGCCCACTCTCACCACTACTATTCAACATAGTTTTGGAAGTGTTGGTCACAGCAATCAGGGCAGAAAAAGAAGTAAAAGGAATCCAGATAGGAAAAGAAGAAGTGAAACTCTCTCTGTTTGCAGATGACATGATCCTCTACATAGAAAACCCTAAAGACTCTACCAGAAAATTACTAGAGCTAATCAACGAATACAGTAAAGTTGCAGGGTATAAAATTAACACACAGAAATCTCTTGCATTCCTATACACTAACAATGAGAAAACAGAAAGAGAAATTAAGGAAACGATACCATTCACCATTGCAACAAAAAGAATAAAATACTTAGGAGTATATCTACCCAAAGAAACAAAAGACCTATGTATAGAAAACTATAAAACAGTGATGAAAGAAATCAAAGAGGACACAAACAGGTGGAGAAATATACCATGTTCATGGATTGGAAGAATCAATATTGTCAAAATGGCTATACTACCCAAAGCAATCTATAGATTCAATGCAATCCCTATCAAACTACCAACGGTATTTTTCACAGAACTAGAACAAATAATTTCACAATTTGTATGGAAATACAAAAAACCTCGAATAGCCAAAGTAACCTTGAGAAAGAAGAATGGAACTGAAGGAATCAATCTGCCTGACTTCAGACTATACTACAAAGCCACAGTCATCAAGACAGTATGGTACTGGCACAAAGACAGAAATATAGATCAATGAAACAGAGTAGAAAGCCCAGAGATAAATCCACGAACCTATGGTCAACTTATCTTCGACAAAGGAGGTAAGGATATACAATGGAAAAAAGACAACCTCTTTAACAAGTGGTGCTGGGAAAACTGGTCAACCACCTGTAAAAGACTGAAACTAGAACACTTTCTAACACCATACACAAAAATAAACTCAAAATGGATTAAAGATCTAAATGTAATACCAGAAACTATAAAACTCCTAGAGGAGAACATAGGCAAAACACTCTCCGACATAAATCACAGCAGGATCCTCTATGACCCACCTCCCAGAATATTGGAAACAAAAGCAAAAATAAACAAATGGGACCTAATGAAACTTAAAAGCTTTTGCACAACAAAGGAAACTATAAGCAAGGTGAAAAGACAGCCCTCAGATTGGGAGAAAATAATAGCAAACGAAGCAACAGACAAAGGATTAATCTCAAAAATATACAAGCAACTCCTCCAGCTCAACTCCAGAAAAATAAGTGACCCAATCAAATAATGGGCCAAAGCACTAAACAGACATTTCTCCAAGGAAGACATACAGATGACAACAAAACACATGAAAAGATGCTCAACATCACTCATCATCAGAGAAATGCAAATCAAAACCACAATGAGGTACCATTACACGCCAGTCAGGATGGCTGCTATCCAAAAGTCTACAAGCAATAAATGGTGGAGAGAGTTTGGAGAAAAGGGAACCCTCTTACACTGTTGGTGGGAATGCAAACTAGTACAGCCACTACGGAAAACAGTGTGGAGATTTCTTAAAAAGCTGGAAATAGAACTGCCATATGACCCAGCAATCCCACTTCTGGGCATACACACCGAGGAAACCAGATCTGAAAGAGACAAGTGTACCCCAATGTTCATCACAGCCCTGTTTATCATAGCCAGGACATGGAAGCAACCCTAGATGCCCATCAGCAGACGAATGGATGAGGAAGCTGTGGTACATATACACCATGGAATATTACTCAGCCATTAAAAAGAATTCATTTGAATCAGTTCTAATGAGATAGATGAAACAAGCCCATTATACAGAGCGAAGTAAGCCAGAAAGATAAAGACTATTACAATATACTAACACATATATATAGAATTTAGAAAGATGGTAATGATAACCCTATATGCAAAACAGAAAAAGAGACTCAGATGTATAGAACAGACTTGTGGACTCTGTGGGAGAAGGCGAGGGTGGGATGTTTCAAGAGAACAGCATCGAAACATGTATATTATCTAGGGTGAAACAGATCACCAGCCCAGGTTGGATGCATGAGACAAGTGCTCAGGCCTGGTGCACTGGGAAGACCCAGAGGGATCGGGTGGAGAGGGAGGTGGGAGGGGGGACCGGGATGGGGAATACATGTAAATCCATGGCTAATTCATTTCAATGTATGACAAAAACCACTGCAATGTTGTAAAGTAATTAGCCTCCAACTAATAAAAATAAATGGAAAAAAAAAAGGAAAAGACCCTGATGCTGGGAGGGATTGGGGGCAGGAGGAGAAGGGGACGACAGAGGAATGAGATGGCTGGATGGCATCACCGACTCAATGGGCATGAGTTTGAGTAATCTCTGGGAGTTGGTGATGGACAGGGAGGCCTGGCGTGCTGCAATTCATGGGGTCGCAAAGAGTCGGACAGGACTGAGTGACTGAACTGAACTGAACTGAATCCCTTGTTGGTTACTTTGTTTGCAAATGTTTTCTCCCAACATGTGAGCTGTTTTTTTCATTTCATTTATTGTCTTTGCTGTGAAAAACTTTTGTATTTAATTAGGCCCCGCATGTTTCTTTTTGTTTATATTTCCATTATTACGGAAGAGGAATTCATGAAGATAATGCTGCAATATATGTCAGAGAGTATTCGTCCTATGTTTCCCTCCAGGAATTTTGCAGTGTCTGGTCTCTCATTTAGGTATTTAATCCATTTTGGATTTACTTTTGTGCATAATGTTAAAGAATAATCTACTTTCCTTTTTTCACATGTAACTGTCCAATTTTCCCAACACCATTTGTTGAAGAGACTGTCTTTCTAACATTATGTTTTCTTCCCTCATTTATCATAGATTAATTGATCATGGGCCACAGGAATGGAAAAGCTCAGTCTTCATCCCAATTCCCAAGAAAAACAGTACTAAAGAGTCTTCAAACTACTGCACAATTGCACTCACTTCCCATGGTAGTAAGGTTATGCTCAAAATCCTAGGCTTCAGCAATACATGAACCAAGAACTTCCATATATAGAAAAGGCAGAGGAACCAGACATCATCAGTTATGTTCAGTTCAGCTGCACAGTCATGTCCTACTCTTTGCAACCCCATGGACTTGAAGCACACCAAGCTTCCCTGTCCATCACCAATTCCTGGAGCCTACTCAAACTCATGTCAATTCAGTCAATGATACCATCCAACCATCTCATCCTCTGTCGTTCCCTTCTCCTCACGCCTTCAATCTTTCCCAGCATCACGGTCTTTTCCAATGGGTCAGTTCTTCACATCAGGTGGCCAAAGTATCACAGTTTCAGCTTCAGTATCAGTTATTCCAATGAATATTCAGGACTGATTTCCTTTAAGATGGACTGATTGGATCTCCTTGCAGTCCAAAGGACTCTCAGGAGTCTTCTCCAACACCACAGTTCAAAAGCATCAATTCTTCCATGCTCAGCTTTCTTTATAGTCCAACTCTCACATCCATATGTGACTACTGGAAAAAAAACATAGCTTTGACTAGACAGACCTTTGTTGGTAAAGTAGTGTTTCTGCTTTTTACTATGTTGTCTATGTTGGTCTTAGCTTTTCTTCCAAGGAGCAAGCATCTTTTAATTTCATGGCTGCAATCACCATCTGCAGTGATTTTGGAGCCCCCCCAAAATAAAGTCTCTCACTGTTTCCACTGTTTCCCCATCTATTTGCCATGAAGTGATGGAACTGGATGCCATGATCTTAGTTTTCTGAATGTTGAGTTTTAAGCCAACTTTTTCACTCTCCTCTTTCACTTTCATCAAGAGGCTCTTTAGTTCTTCTTCACTTTCTGCCATAAGAGTGGTGTCATCTGCATATCTGAGGTTATTGATATTTCTCCTAGCAATCTTGATTCCAGCTTGCACTTCATCCAGCCTGGCATTTCACATGATGTACTCTGCATATAAGTTAAATAAGCAGGGTGACAATATACAGCCTTGACATATTCCTTTCCCTATTTGGAACCAGTCTGTTGTTCCATGTCCAGTTCTAACTGTTGCTTCTTGACCTACATACAGATTTCTCAAGAGGCAGGTCAGGTGGTCTGGTATTCCCATCTCTTTAAGAATTTTCCACAGTTTGTTGTGATCCACACAGTCAAAGGCTTTGATGTAGTCAATGAAGCCATAATAATAAATAATAACCCTACATGCAAAACAGAAAAAGAGACAGAGATGTACAGAACAGACTTTTGGACTCTGTGGGAGAAGGTGAGGGTGGGATGTTTTGAGAGAAAAACATCGAAACATGTATATATTATCAAGCGTGAAACAGATCACCAGCCCAGGTTGGATGCATGAGACAAGTGCTCGGGGCTGGTGCACTGGGAAGACCCAGAGGGATCAGGTGGAGAGGGAGGTGGGAGGGAGAATGGGGATGGGGAATACACGTAAATCCATGGCTGATTCATGTCAATGTATGGCAAAAACCACCACAATATTTTAAAGTAATTAGCCTCCAACTAATAAAAATAAATGGAAAAAATAATAATAATAAATAATAAATAAACCAGTGATCAAATTTCCAATATTCTTTGGATCATAGAGAAAGCAAGGGAATTCCACAAAAACATCTACTTCTGTTTCACTAATACAATAAAGCCTTTCACTATGTGGATCATAACAAACTGTAGAAAACTCTTAAGGAGACTTGCTTGTCTCCTCAGAAACCTGTATGCATGTCCAGAAGCAACAGTTAGACATTATATGGAATGACTGACTGGTTCAAAATTGGGAAAGGAGTACAACAAGGCTGTATATTGTCACCCTGTTTATTTAACTTATATACAGAGCACATCATGCAAAATGCCAGGCTGGATGAGTTACAAACTGGAATCAAGATTGCCAGGAGAGATATCAATAGCCTCAGATATGCAGATGATACCATTGTAAATGGGAGAAAGCTAAGAGGAACTGAAGAGCCTCTTGATGAGGGTGAAGAAGGAGAGTGAAAAAGCCAGCTTAAAACTCAATATTAAAAAAAAACTAAGATCATGGCATCCAGTCCCATCATTTCATGGCAAATAGAAGGGGAAAAGGTGGAAGCAGTGACAGATTTCTTCTTCTTGGACTCTAAAATCACTGCAGATGGTGACTGCAGCCATGAAATTAGAGGACAAATGCTTCTTGGAAGGAAAGTTCTGACAAACCTGACAGTGTATTAAAAAACAAAGACATAACTTTGGCGACAAAGGTCCTTATAGGCAAGGCTGAGATTTATCCAGTAGACATCTATGGATGTGAAAGTTGGACCATAAAGAAGGCAGAGCATTGCTGGGAAATACTCTTGAGAGTCCCTTGGACTGCAAGGAGATCAAACCAGTCAATCCTAAAGGAAATCAATCCTGAATATCCATTGGAAGGACTGATGCTGAAATTGAAGCTCCAATACTTTAGCCACCTGATGTGAACAGCTAACTCATTGGAAATGACCCTGATTCTGGCAAAGACTGAATGCAGTAGGAGAAGGGGATGAGATGGTTGGATGGCATCACCAATTCAATGAACATGAACTTGGGCAAACTCCTGGAGATGGTGAGGGACAGGGAAGCCTGGTGTGCTGCAGCCCATGGGGTCACAAAGAGTCAGACAGGACTTGGCAACTGAACAACAACACAATAACAATTGACCAAAAGCACATGGGTTTACTTCTGTGCTATTTATCCTGTTTCATTGATCCATATTCCTGTTTTTGTGGAAGTATTATACTGTTTTGATGACTATAGCTTTGTAGTATAGCCTGAAGTAAGTGATCCTTATTCCTACAGCTCTTTTTTTTTCACAGGATTGCTTTGACTATTTGGTGTCTTTTGTGTCTTCATACAGATTTTGAGATTTCTTTTTCTTCTAGTTCTGTGAAAAATGTCATTGGTAATTTGATAAATATCATATTGAATTGATATATTGCCTTGTGTATCATAGTCACTTTGATAATATTGACTTTTTCAATCCATGAACATGGTGTGTGTGTGTATATATATATATATATATATATATATAATATACACTATGTATATATATATATAAAGAAAGCTGTGAAAGAAATTAAAGAGTTCATATTTCTTTCACAGGCTTCTTTTATTTAGAGAGTACAGGTCTTTTATCTCCTTAGGTAGGTTTTTTCCTAGGTATTTAATTATTTTTGTTGCAAATGGAAATGCGACATTTTCCTTAATTTCTGCTTCTGAACTTTCTTTGTTACTATATAGAAGTGCAACAGAGTTCTGTGTATTAATTTTGTAACCTGCAATTTAACAAATTCATTGATGAGCTCTAGTAGTTTTCCAGTTTTTAGGTATTTTATGTATAGTATTATGTCATGTGCAAATAGTGACAGTTTAATTTCCTCTTTTCCAATTTGAATTATATTTACTTTTTTTATTCTCTGACTGCCATAGCTAGGACTTCCAAAAATATGTTAAATAAAAATGACAAGAGTGGACATCCTTGTCTTGTGCTTTATCTTAGAGGAAATGCTTTCAGCTTTCCACCATTGAGTATCATATTTCCTATAGGTTTGTTATATACGGCCTTATTCTGTTAAAGTTATGTTCCCATATGCCCACTTTCTGGAAAGTTTTCATCATAAATGGGTGCTGATTTTGTAAAAAGTTTTCCTCCATCTATTATTTTTTAAATTATTTATTTATTTTACTTTACAATATTATATTGGTTTTGCCATACATTGACTTGAATCCACCATGGGTGTACATGTGTTCCCCATCCTGAACGCCCCTTCCAACTCCCTCCCCATACTATTTGAGTTTGGTTGTTCAATTTGTTGATGTGGTGTATCACTCTGACTGACTTGTGTATATTGAAAACTTGCATCCCTGGGATAAACCTCACTTGATAGTGGTATATAATCTTTTTAATGTATTATTGGGTTCAAATGGATTCTCCAGGCAAGAATACTGGAGTGGGTTGCCATTTCCTTCTCCAGGAAATCTTCCTGACCCAAGGATTGAACCCTGGTCTCCTGCATTGCAGGCAGATTCTTAACCATCTGAACCACAAGGAAGCCCACCCCTCACCAAATAAACAACCTAACCTTAAACTCAAAACAACTAGAGAAAGAAGAAGAAACAAAACCTAAAGATAGTAAAAGGAAAGAAATCACAAAGGTCAGAGCAGAAATAAATAAAATAAAAAGAAAACAATAGAAAAGATCAACGAAACTGAAAGCTGGTTCTTTGAAAAAATGAACAAAATTGATGAACTTTTAGAGGCACTCATCAGTAAAATCAGAAATGAAGGAGAAGTTACAACTGATACCACAGAAATACAAAGGATCATAAGAGACTACTCCAAGTAAATACATGCCAATAAAATGGACAACTTGGAAAAAATTTGACACAGTCTTAGAAAAGGTTCAATAGAAAATATGAACAGACCAATCACAAGCACTGAAATTGAAACTGTGATTAAAAACCTCCCAACAAACAAAAGTCCAGGACCTGATGGCTTCACAGGTGAATTTTATCAAACATTTAGAGAAGAGTTAACACCTATCCTTCTGAAACTGTTCCAAAAATTTGGAATGAAAAGAAAACTCTCAAACTCATTTTATGAGGTCTCCATCACCTTCATAACAAAACCTGTCACTGTACAAAGACACCACAAAAGAAAATTATAGGCCGATATCCTATAGATGCAAAAATAGATGAACATAGATGCAAAAGTCCTCTTGAGATTTTTCTTGTTTTCTGAGATAAGATTGTATTGCTATAAACTTCACTTTTGGAACTACTTTTGCTGTCCCATAAGTTTTAGTTCATAGTGCTTTATTTTCATTTGTCTTTAAGTAATTTTTTTTTAATTTCCTCCTTGACTTTTTCCAGTGATCCATAGTAGCATGTTACTTAGCCTCCAGACGTTTGTGTTTTCTATAGTTTTTACTTGCAGTTTATTATTAATCTCATAGCATATACTGTTGGTATCTTCCTTTGTGACTGTTGTTGTTGATGTTGTTCAGTCACTAAGTTGTGGTCGATTCTTTGCAACCCAAGAGATTGCAGCATGTCAGGTTCCACTATTCTACACTATCTCCAGGAGTTTACTCAAATTCATATTCATTGAATCAGTGATAATATCTAACTATCTCACCCTCTGCCGCCCCTTCTCCTTTAGCCTTCAATCTTGCCCAGAATCAGGGTCATTTCCAATGAGCCCACTCTTCGCATCAGGTGACCAAACTATTCCAGCTTCAGCATCATTCCTTCCAATGAATATTCAGGACTGATTTCCTTTAGGAATGGACTGGTTTGATCTCCTTGCAGTCCAAGGGACTCTCAAGAGTCTTCTCCAGCACCACAATTCAAAAACATCAATTCTTCGGTGCTCAGCCTTCTTTATGGTCCAACTCTCACATCCATACATGACTACTGGAAAAACAATAGCTTTGACTATATGGACCTTTGTCAGTAAAGTGATGCCTCTGCTTTTTAATACACCGTCTAACTTTGTCATAGCTTTCCTTCCAAGGGGAAGGAATCTTTTAATTTCATGACTGCAGTAACCATCCACAGTGACTTTGGAGCCCAAGAAAATAAAATCTATCACTGTTTCCACTTTTTCCCCAACTTTTTGCCAGGAAGTGATGGCAAATAGCTCAGCTCGAATTCCATCACCTCCAGTAGCTTTTTTCCCATAGTAAAGCTTCCCAAGTCTCATTTGACTTGACACTCCAGGATGTCTGGCTCTAGGTGAGTGATCACAGAATCATGATTATCCAGGCCTTTAAGACCTATTTTGTACAGTTCTTCTGTGTAGTCCTGACACCTCTTCTTAATCTCTTCTGATTCTGTTACATCGTTGCCACTTCTATCCTTTCTTGTGCCCATCTTTGCAGGAAATATTCCCTTGGACAGCAAGAAGATCAAAACAGTCAATCCTACAGGAAATCAATCCTGAATATCCATCGGAAGGCTGATGCTGAATGAAGCAGAAGTAGATTTTTTTCTGGAATTCCCTTGATTTCTCTATGATTCAATGAATGCTGGCAATTTGATATCTAGCCTTTTGTATATCCAGCTTGTACATCTGGAAGTTCTTGGTTCACTTACTGCTGAAGCCTAGCTTGAAGGATTTTGAGCATAATTTTTCTGGCATGTGAAATGAGCACACTTGTATGGTAGTTTGAACATTCTTTGGCAATGCCCTTCCTTGAGATTGGAAATAAAACTGATTTTTTCCAGCCCTGTGGCCACTGCTGAGTTTTCCATATTTGCTGACATATTGATGCAGCACTTTAACAGTACCATCTTTTAGATTTCAAATTGCTCAGCTGGAATTCCATCACCTTCACTAGCTTTTTTTTGTAGTAATGCTTCCTGAGGCCCACTTGACTTCATACTCCAAGATGTCTGACTCTAGGTGAGTGATCACACCATCATGGTTATCCAGGTCATTAAGATCTTTTTTGTACAGTTCTGCATATTCTTGCCACCTCTTCTTAATCTCTTATGCTTCTTTTATGTCCTTTATTGTGCCCATTCTTTCATGAAATATTCCCTTGATAGCTCCAGTTTACTTGAAGAGATCGCTAATCTTTCCCATTCTATTTCTCTATTTTGTTTCATTGTTCATTCAGGAAGACGTTCTCTTTTTTCCATTTATTTTTATTAGTTGGAGGCTAATTACTTTACAATGTTGTAGTGGGTTTTGTCATACATTGACATGAATCAGCCATGGAGTTACATGTATTCCCCATCCAAATCGCCCCTCCCACCTCCCTCTCCACCTGATTCCTCTGGGTCTTCCCAGTGCACCAGGCCCGAGCACTTGTCTCATGCATCCAACCTGGGCTGGTGATCTGTTTCACTATAGATAATATACATGTTTCAATGCTGTTCTTTCTAAACATCCCACCCTCGCCTTCTCCCACAGAGTCCAAAGTCTGTTCCTATATGCAAAACAGAAAAAGAGACACAGATGTACAGAACAGACTTTTGAACTCTGCGGGAGAAGGAAGATGTTCTTATCTCTCAGTGTTATTCTCTGGAACTCTGCACTGTCGTGTCTCTTTCCCTTTCTCCATTCCTTTTGCTTCTCTTCTTCCCTCAGCTCTTTGTAAAGCCTCTCCACACAACCACTTTGCCTGCTGATTTTTTTTTTTATCTTTAGCATGATTTTGGCCACTGCATCCTGTACATCATCATGGACCTCCATCCAAAATGGTTTTTCTGGCACTTTGTCTATCGGATCTAATCCCTTGAATCTATTTGTCACTTCCACTATATAATCATCAAGGATTTTATTTATGTCATACCTGGATAGTGTAGTGGTTTTCCCTACTTTCTTCAATTTAAGCCTGAATTTTGCAATAAGGAGCTCATGATCTGAGCCACAGTCAGCTTCCAGTCTTGTTTTTGCTGACTGTATAGAGCTTCTCCATCTTCAGCTGCAAAGAATATAATCAATCTGATTTTGGTATTGACCATCTGGTGATGTCCATGTGTAGAGTCATCCCTTGTGTTGTTGGAAAAGGGTGTTTGCTATGACCAATGTGTTCTCTTGACAAAATTCTGTTAGCCTTTCCCCTGCTTCATTTTGTACTCCAAGGCCAAACTTGCCTGTTACTCCAGGTATCTCTTGACTTCCTACTTTTGCATTCCAGTCCCCTATGATGAAAATGACATCTTTTTTGGTGTTAGTTCTAGAAGGTCTTGTAGGTCTTCATAGAACTTATCAATGTATTTTCCTTGTATATTGAGGTGATCCTATGTTGAGTGCATCAATATTTACAATCATTATATCTTCTTCTTGGATTGATCCCATGATCATTAAGTACTGTCTTTCTTCTTCTCTTTTAAAGCCCTTTATTTTATGTCTATCTTATCTGATATGAGTATTGCAACTGCAGCTGTCTTTTGATTTCCATTCACATATAGCATCTTTTTCCATCTCATCACTTTCAGTCTGTATGTGTCCATAAGTCTGAGGTGGGTATCTAGTAGACAGCTTATATATGAATCTTGTTTTTGTAACCACCCAGCTTTTGGCTGATACCATTTAATCAATTTACCTTTAAGGTAATTATCAGTGTGTGTATTCCTATTGCCATTATCTTCAATGTTTGGGATTTAATTTTGTAGGTCTATTTTCTTCCCTTCCTCTTTTGTTTTCTCCTCTCCTCTACTGGTTTGATGACATCTTTAGACTCATGTTTGGGTTGCTTTTTTCTTTTGTATGTGTGTATCTATTGTAGTTCAGTTTGCTGCTCCCATGAGATTTGATATAACAGTCTATACCTGTACAAGGTTTTTTTTCACATTGCTAGTCTATTTACCACCTAGAGGAGTTCTTCTGGCATTTGTTGCAAAGGTGATTAGTGGCATTGCATCCTCTTAGCTTTACCTATTCAGTAAAGTTTTTGATTTCTCAATCAAATCTGAATGAGGGCCTCACTGGGTAAAGTATTCTTGGCTGTAGGTTCTTCCCTTTCATCACTAAAAATATATTGTGCCACTCCCTTCAGGCTTGCAGTTTCTACTGAGAAATCAGCTGTTGAACTTATGAAAGTTCCCTTGCATTGTATTTGTCATTTTTCTCTTGTTGCTTTCAATATTTTATCTTTGTCTTCAATTTTTGTCAATATGATTTCTACACATCTTGGAGTGTTCCTGATCAGGTTTATCTTGCCTGGGGCTCTCTGCACCTCCTGGACATGGTTGACTGCTTCCTTTCCCATACTAAGGAAGTTTTCAGCTATTATCTCTTTAAATATTTTATGATTCTTTCTCCTTCTGAGACCACCCACCCTATAATGTGAATGTTGGTGCAGTTAATGCTGTCCCAGAGGTCTCCTAAGCTGTCTTCATTTCTTTTCAGTATTTTTTCTTTATTCTGTTCCATGGAAGTGATGCTGACTACTTTATTTTCCAGATCACATATCCATTCTTCTGTCCAGTTTTTCCACTACTGATTCCTTCTAATGCATTTTTCACTTCAGTTATTATGCTGTTCATCTCTCTTCGTTCTTCAAATCTTCTAGGTCTTTTAAACCTTTCTTGCCTCTTCTCAAACTTTGCTTTAATTCTTTTCATGAGATACTGGATCATCTTCACTATTTTTATTCTGAGTTTTTTCCTGGAAAGTTGCCTATCCCCAGGTCATTTGGCTGTTTTTCTGAGGTCTTCTCTTGTTCCTTCATCTGAGACGTAATTTATTTTGATTAACTTTCTGTTAATTTTCATTGTGATTGTGATTGATTGTGATTTTCATTCTGGAATCTCCAAGAATGTAGTTCTTCTTGCTTGCTCTCTGGTGGATGATGTTGTCTAAGAGGTTGTTTAAGCTTCCTGAAGGGAGGCACTGGTGGTGGGTAGAATTTGGTCTTTCTCTGGTGGGCAGGATCATGCTGAGTAAAACTTTAATCTGTTTCTCTGATGATGGGTGGGTCTTTGATCTCTTCCTGTTAGTTGTTTGGCCTGAGGCGACCAAGGCTTGAAGTCTACAGGCTCTAAGATAGGGCTAATGGTAACTTCCAAGGAGGCTCACACCAGTGGATACTTCCCAGAACTGCTGCTCAGAGTTCCCTCATCCTTGTGGTGAGCCACAGACATCCCTTACCTCTGCAGGAGACTCTTCAATAATACTAGCAGATAGGCTTGATTCAGTCTCCCATGGGGTCTGTTTCTTTTCCCTGGGTCCTGGTGCACACAAGAATTTGTGTGTTTCCTTCCAACAGTGGAGGCTCTGTTTCCCCCAGTCCCATGGAAGTTCTGCAACAGTTCTAACTGTTGCTTCCTAACCTGCATACAGCTTTCTCAAGAGACAGGTCAAGTGGTCTGATATTCCCATCTCTTTAAGAATTTTCCAGAGTTTGTTGTGGTCCACACAGTCAAAGGCTTTGTTATAGTCAATAAAGCAGAAGTAAATGCTTTTCTGGAACTCTCTTCTTTTTTGATGATCAAACAGATGTTGGCAATTTGTTCTCTGGTTCCTCTGCCTTTTCTAAATCCAGCTTGAACATCTGGAAGTTCATGGTTCAAGTACTCTTGAAGCCTGGCTTGGAGAATATTGAGCATTTCTTTACTAGAGTGTGGGATGAGTGCAATAGTGCGGTAGTTTCAGCATTCTTTGGGATTGCCTTTTTGAGGGATTGGAATGAAAACTGGCTTTTCCAATCCTGTGGCCACTGCTGAGTTTTCCAAATTTGCTGGCATATTGAGTGCAGCACTTTCACAGCATCATCTTTTAAGATTTGAAATAGCTCAACTGGAATTCCATCACTTCCACTAGCTTTGTTCATAACTGATGCTTCCTAAGGCCCACTTGACTTCACATTCCAGGATGTCTGGCTCTAGGTGAATGATCACACCATCGTGATTATCTGGGTGGTGAAGATCTTTTTTGTATAGTTCTTCTGTGTATTCTTGCCACCTCTTCTTAATATCTTCTGCTTTGAAGTTGGATTGCTTGGGAATTCCTAGTCCCTTTGTCAGACTCCCAGGCTGTGTTGGCTGACATGGGGCTCAGAACTTTCACAATAGTTGGAGAACTTCTGTTTAATTATTCTCCAGCTTGTGGGTTACCCACCCAGTAGGTATGGGATTTGATTTTATCATGATTGTGCCTCAATTATTGTCTCATTGCAGCTTGTCCTTTGTCTTTGGATCCACACTATTTCATGTACTTCATTTCTTTTTCGTCACATGGGTAAACCATTTTTTATTCATCCATTCTTTAGCTGATGACAGTTAGATTCCACTTTCTGATTATAATGAATAATGCTGCTAATAAACATTAGTGTAAAAATTTTTGTTTAAAAACCTATTCTCAATTTCCTTGGGTATGAATCTAAGAGCTAAACATCAAAGACATTTACATAAAATAAAGAGAATAGGTAAATCCATACAGCACATTAGTGGTTTCCAAGCAGTGGGAGGAAATTGGGAAATTACTGCTTAATGGATATAGAGTATCTTTGGGGATGATGAAAATGTTCTAGAATTAGATATGATGATTGTAGAGCACTGTAAATGTGCTAAAACCACAGAACTATACACTGTAAAATAGTAAAAATAGTCAATATTTTTATATGTGAATTGCACATCATAACATATAAACATCTGAAGTTCATATTACATTACACTATACCATATAGTTTCATTTTGAAACATTTTATTTTGAAATAGATTTAGACAAATGTTGCAAAAATTATACAGATAATTTCCATATATTCTTCTCCAGGCTTCCCAGATGTTGACATCTTACATAGCCATTTATAATTATCAAAACTAGGAACTTTGGCGTGTAACTATTAACTAAAGACCTCGTTCAATTTTTACAAGTTTTACCAGTGACATAGTTTTTCTGTTACAATATACAATTCAAGATCTCTGGTTCCATTTACTTCTAGTATATCCACAGTCTGCTTAAGTCTGTAAGATTTCCTCAATCTTTCCTCCTCTTTCTCGACTTTGATATGTGGAATAGTATTACTCAGTTATTCATAAAATACCTTTCAATTGTATTTTTTTCTGATGTTTCACCTTGAGTAGACTGAGTTTAGGCATTTTATGGCAAAAACATCACAAAAGTAATATTGTGCCCTTCTCTGTTCATCACATCAGGAAATATGTCACTATGCCTTATTATTGCAGGTGTTAAACCTCTTCATATGGTTAAGGTATTGTCTTCTGAGTTTCTGCACAGTAAGGTTACTTTTTCATCCTTTGTGATTCACAGATATTTAGGGGGAGACCTCCAAATTTTGCCCACTGACTTTGACATCCACTGAGGGATATTGTCTGCAATAATTGTGAATTATCATGGTGATTTGCCTAATGGAAATTATTTTTTCTCTCTCCTTCTACAGTTGTTAATTGGAATTTTTCCATAAGGAAAACCTGTGCCCTCTTTTTCATTATGTATTTATGTATGCATATATATATGTATTTATACAATTATTTACTTAAATTGGTACAGAGTTAAATCAGTTATTTACTTAAATCATTATGGACTCATGGATATTTACTTCGAGTAATGTGGTTTTAATATAAAAAATCCAAACATAATATTGTTTAAGGCAAATAAAGTACACCAGTTTATGTTGCTTTTATCACTTAAATTTGCCATATTTTATTTTATATTATACACATATGTAAAAATGATGTATTCTTAATATGGCTACATAAACACTTATCATTTAAACAACTTACTTTTCTTGGAGTTATGTATTCATTTAATTTTGTTTTATTTATTTATTTATTTTTATTAGTTGGAGGCTAATTACTTTACAATATTGTAGTTGGGTTTTGCCATACATTGACATGAATCAGCCATGGATATACATGTATTCCCCATCCCGATCCCCCCTCCCACCTCCCTCTCCACCCGATCCCTCTGGGTCTTCCCAGTGCACCAGCCCCGAGCACTTGTCTCATGCATCCAACCTGGGCTGGTGATCTGTTTCACCCTAGATAATATACATGTTTCGATGCTGTTCTCTTGAAACATCCCACCCTCGCCTTCTCCCACAGAGTCCAAAAGTCTCTTCTATACATCTGTGTCTCTTTTTCTGTTTTGCATATAGGGTTATCGTTACCATCTTTCTAAATTCCATATATATGTGTTAGTATACTGTAATGGTCTTTATCTTTCTGGCTTACTTCAGTCTGTATAACGGGCTCCACTTTCATCCATCTCATTAGACCTGATTCAAATGAATTCTTTGTAATGGCCGAGTAAGATTCCATGGTGTATATGTACCACAGCTTCCTTATCCATTCGTCTGCTGATGGGTATCTAGGTTACTTCCATGTCCTGGCTATGATAAACAGTGCTGCTTTCTGTTGTTATCTGATTTTTTTTTTTTTTTTTTGGCTCTTAGAAATGGTATTGCAATGAACACTCAATACCTATCTTGTGTATCCTTTATATGTTTGTACATGTGGGTTAACTTATCTTTATGATAAACCCTTAATAGTAAAATTGCTGGCGCAAAGCATTTATTTTTCAAAAATATACTAAAATGAATAGGAATGCTAAAGCCAAGAAAACATTAGTCTAGCTTGTATTGAAAATGAAATCTTAATGGAACTGCATAATGAAATGACATAAATGAAACAAGGAATAATAAAAATTACTTGGGTAGTGACAACTTTTGGAGGACTAGTATAACAACAGAAAATATTATTGTTTACATCTTAAACTTTGATAATTATGCTATAATGATTAGGAATTCCAATACCAGTAAACATTGGAATGCCTTTCCTTGAAGTAGACATAATGAGGTTACATTAGAGAAATTATGTTAATAACAAATATTTTTACAGTTTTTTTCCCTGAAATATAATAGCTTTACCCATTTGTAGTGATGCAGATGAAACTAGAGCCTGTCATACAGAGTTAAGGAAGTCAGAAAGAGAAATATATATATATATATTAACACATATACATGGAATCTAGGAAAATGGTACAGATGAACTTATTTGCAGGAACTTATTTGCAGGGCAGGAATAGAGAAACAGAGGTAGAGAATGGACTTATGGACATGGAGGAAGGAGAGAGTGGGGTGAATTGAGAGAGTAGCACTAACATATATACAAATATTTAAATTGTATATTGAAAGCTATGAAAAAAGAAGTAAGCACTAAAAACTTATGAGTGAGTTTGTAGAAAGATATATTCTAATACAACATAAGCTCATTTTTCTAAATCATGAGAACGTAAAAAGAATTGAGCAAATAAATATTTAAAAAGTTAAAAAAAAAGAAACTACACTCTAGAAATTGTAAAATAAGAAAATAAAAATTGAAATAAACAACTTGTAATATCTTAAACAAGTTATCTTTATGAAAACAGCTAGGAATTCTAAAATTTGTAAAACTGCAAATGTTTTTGAAGAGTATTTCCTATTTAAACTACACTATAAAAACATACAAAGTTAATAATAAACATACAAGTTTTATTTTTCATGGTACAAACTTTCGAGGGTCAAACTGCTATGTCTATATCCCTATCTATGAAATTATTTACACGTTACATGGAAATTAGTATTAAATCTTTAAAATATTATTAGTAAAATAATGAATTATTTTTTGAAAAATGAACGATAATGAAACTATAGTATAAATTAATACAAAATAACAGACTTTTAGGACTTCCAGGAAGCTAAATTTCAATGTAATTTATAATTGATTTAATTTTTCTTGAAATAATGTATTATATGTTCATATTTTTCTCTTTTATAATTGAGACATAATTTGTACACCATAAATTCATTTTAAATTATACAATGCAGTTATTTTTAGTATATTCACTATGCTAAGCAACTATTACCACTATCTACATCCAGAACATTAACATCAATCCAAAAAGAAATTCAGTAACCATCAAAAAAGCAAGAGAGTTCCAGAAAAACATCTATATGCCAAAGTCTTTGATTGTGTGGATCACAATAAATTGTGGTAAATTCTTAGAGAGATGGGAACACCAGACCGCCTCACCTGCCTCTTGAGAAATCTGTATGCAAGTCAGAAAGCAATAGTTAGAACTGGACATGGAACAGACTGGTTCCAAATAGGAAAAGGAGTACGTCAAGGCTGTATATTGTCACCCTGCTTATTTAACTTATATGCGGAGTACATCATGAGAAACGCTGGGCTGGAAGAAGCACAAGCTGGAATCAAGATTGCCGGGAGAAATATCAAAAACCTCAGATATGCAGATGACACCACCCTTATGGCAGAAAGTGAAGAAGAACTAAAGAGCCTCTTGATGAAAGTGAAAGAGGAGAGTGAAAATTTGGCTTAAAGTTCAACATTCAGAAAACTAAGATCATGGCATCCAGTCCCATCATTTCATGGCAAAGAGATGGGGAAACAGTGAAAACAGTGGCTGACTTTATTTTTTCTGGGCTCCAAAATCACTGCAGATGTTGACTGCAGCCATGAAATTAAAAGACGCTTACTCCTTGGAAGGAAAGTTATGACCAACCTAGACAGCATATTAAAAAGCAGAGACATTACTTTGCCAACAAAGGCCCATCTAGTCAAAGCTATGGTTTTTCCAGTGGTCATGTATGGATGTGAGAGTTGGACCATAAAGAAAGCTGAGCACAGAAGAATTGATGTTTTTTTAACTGTGGTGTTGGAGAAGACTCTTGAGAGTCCCTTGGACTGTGAGGAGATCCAACCAGTCCATCCTGAAGGAGATCAGTCCTGGGTGTTTGCCGGAGCCTGCCGGCAAACGAACCGGTCACGGGCGCAATCGCCGAAATACCTGAGAAATAAAAGAAAGGACTAGGAAAGAAAAGACTAGAAAAGAATGGGGTTGAGAGGGACAGAGTCTGCTTGCGTCTGACTCTGCCAACTTTATTGAAGAATACCACACCTATATATATGCTAACAGGAGTTGCTAATAGATCAAAGGTTTGCATATGTGCAGAGCTACAGGCACAGGTGTTTTAAATTCCTCCACTTAAGATCAGTAAAGCATCACCCTAGCACCCAACTGAAATCAATAGAACATTAACTGGATAGAAAACAGGCTTCAATCATGACGAGTTTATCAGCAACAGGTGAACAGGTGAAAGATCACTACAGCAATTTCCTTGATGGAGGTGAGAAAGGCCAACCTGTGCTTTAATAAATCAGGGGTGGCGGGACAGAGAGGGATCTCTTGATCTCTCTCAGAGCCAAGAAGGAGCCTGAGCAGTCAGGCTGGCTCCCCGCATCTCCCCCTTTTCTTTTGACTAATGGCCTTTATATCTCCCTCAAAGGAAATGGCTGCGTTTGCAAATGGGAAAACATCAACAATCTTTTATATATCATTTCAGACAGGCATTGACAAATGCAAGAACCAAAGGTTGTATTCACAAATCCATCAAGTGTTATTTGGGGCTACGCATCTTATACTAGGACTATTGTTCCAGTCTGACCCAGGCCACACAAAGGACTTATTAGTATCAAACGTCACATCTATCACAATTTTACATTTGTAGGAAAGTAACAGTCCCATATGTTTCATCAGGTTTCCTGGGAGTGTTCAGCCTTCAAATGTTGGTATATGAGTCTTTTGCTCCCAGCAAATGTCAGTATTAAGAATGGGCCCGGGAAACAAAAGCATTGGCTTCAGGCTGAGGGAAGGCTTGATTATCGCACAGGCCAAAGTGAGCACAGTGTAAGCTAGGGCTTGTCGAGGTTGAGCCGTCTCTGCAGTTATCCTCCTTGCTTGAAGAATAAACTCATGCATCTGCTGATTTGTCGGGAGAAGATTCCTCTGTTGAAGAGTCAGACGACTCATCTGCTGGTTTAGGGATCTCCTCCGTCTGGCGTACCAGCCTTTCTGGAAGCCAGCGCGGTGCTTCGGCATCCTGTGGAAAAACACATACATAACCCCTCCCCCAAATTAACACGGGATCTGGGCCATGCCAGTTATTATCTAGCGGGTCCTTCCACAAGACCATCGGTTTCTTACTAGAGATTTGAGGGTCCCAAAATCTCTGCGCGGCTGAATGTCCTTCTTTATCTAAGATTAAAAAGTTTAGAATGTATAAAGCGTGATTAAGGTAATTTCTAGGTAGAAGGGGGTAGAGCTCTCCTCTCTGTATTTTTTGAAGCTGTAATTTCAAAGTTTGATTGGCACGTTCCACGATGCCTTGACCTTGTGGATTATAAGGAATGCCTGTTTTTAGGGTGATAGAAAAAGAGGAACAAAAATTTTTGAAGGCAGAGGAAACATAGCCGGGGCCATTATCAGTTTTTATAATCTTTGGCGTGCCTAAAACGGAAAAAGCATAAAGACAATGTGAGATAGAATGTTTTGCGGCTTCACCAGTCTGTAAGGATGCCACAATATATCCTGAAAAGGTGTCAATAGATACATGAACGTACTTTAAACGACCAAAAGAAGGAACATGAGTGACATCCATTTGCCAAAGATGATTCGGTAGGAGCCCGCGAGGATTAACACCAAGGTGTGGAACTGGGAGAAACTTAGGGCAAACAGAACAAGATTTAACAATTTGTCGTGCAGTTTCTCGAGGGATATGAAATTGCAAACGAAGAGTATTACTATTTTGGTGATGTAGCGCATGTGATTGTTGTGCCGCTTCTACCTGTGAAAGAAAAACTCTAGTGTGAGAATCAGCTATTTGATTTCCCATAGATAAGGGTCCAGGGAGTCCAGTGTGAGCACGTAAATGTCCAAAGAAGCAGGGTAAGGTGCGCTGTTGCAACAGAGACTGAATTGAACGTAACAAATGTTGAATGTTAGAATTCACAGTAGAAATAAAGGGAACAGTTTCTATATATTGCAAAGCATGAGCAATGTATTTGCTATCTGTAAATAAATTAAAAGGTTGCAAATTATATCGTAAGCAGACCTCATAAACAGCAGACAATTCTACCTCTTGGGCAGAGCTATACGCAGTTTGCCAAGAGGTAGGGTGATTATTAAGTACAAATGCAGCAATGCCATTAGAGGAACCATCAGTGAATACAGTGAGCGCATCCGGAATAGGTTCAGATAAAACAACCTTAGGAAAGATAAAAGGATGTTGACTAGCAAAATGTAAAATCTTATCAGAAGGTAAATGATTAATTATTCTCCCTGCAAAGGAATCGAGAGCCAAAGCCCATGAGTCATTAAACTGAAAAAGCCAGTCTTGCTGCTCTTTGGTATAGGGTACATAAATATATGTAGGATCAGCTCCGAGCATTTCTCTGGATCGCTGGCGTCCTCGAGCAATCAACAAGCTTTGACATAAGGTGGGGCTATTAGCCATCCCTTGAGGCAAAACTTTCCAATGATACCTCCGAGCAGGCTGCTTAAAGTTAGTAGAAGGTATGCTGAAGGCAAAACGCTGGCAATCATCAGGATGGAGTGGAATAGTATAGAAACAATCCTTTAAATCTATAATTATCTTAAACGTTTTACGAGGGATCCCTGCAGGCGAGGGCAGGCCAGGTTGTAAGGGTCCCATGACAATCATGGTTTCATTTACTTTGCGGAGGTCCTGCAAAAGCCTCCATTTTCCAGATTTTTTCTTTATAACAAATATTGGTGAATTCCAAGGGGAATTGGAAGGCTCAATATGTCCTAAGCTCAATTGTTCCTGCACCAATTGTTCAGCTGCTGAAATTTTTTCTTTGGTTAGGGGCCACTGATCAACCCAAACAGGCTCATCAGTCTTCCAACTGATAGGATCTGCATGAGTTACAGGAAAATCAGAGGTCCCCGTCAAAAACACCCTAGGCTTGCTCTGGTGGGGCGAGGAGTGGATACAATAGGGCAAGTAATTCCTTGAGTTACCCTTTCCTAGTCCCTGCTGTGGAAGCAGACCTTGATTCATCATCATATCTGAGATGACTTGATTTGGGGCAAACATATATACACCCATTTGTTGCATAACATCTCTTCCCCAAAGATTAACAGGGAGATGAGGCAGAATAAAGGGTTGGAAATCGCCCTCGTGTCCTTCTAAATCACTCCAGTGAAGGAGGCCGCTACTCTGTTGTGGGTTTTGAGATTGACCTATGCCCCTCAGAGTAGAACAAGCTTCTTGCTTCGGCCAATGCTGTGGCCAATGTTCCTCAGCTATAACTGACACATCTGCACCAGTGTCCAAAATTCCAGAGAATCTTTTTCCTTCAATAATGAGCTCTAATTTTGGTCTTTGAGCCGAAATAGATTGAACCCAATAAACATCAGAGGAACCAAAACCACCAGCCTTCCTTTCTCTCTGTGAGGCAATCTTTCCTTCCACATGAAGGGGTAGTAAAATTAATTGGGCAATTCTTTGATCAATGGGTATGCTAATAATGTTAAGGGGGGCACAAGCCATAATTTTAATTTCCCCAGTATAGTCGGCATCAATCACGCCAGGGGAAATGGACAATCCCTTCATGGTCCAACTGCTCCTGCCAATGATTAATCCAACTGTTCCTTTTGGTAGTGGTCCAAATACCCCTGTAGGAATGGCTTGCATCCCCATATCTGGGGTTAATACTGTGTGGGCGGCAGCGCACAAGTCCAATCCTGCGCTGCCTGGGGTGGCTCGGTAGAGGTTTTCGATACCAAGTCGATCAGGTTTGGTTGTGACTCGGCTTTGAGTGCCCCATAACACTGTTTCGGGGCCTGGGGCTGGCCCCTCACCCAGTTTCCCGAGACAGGAGGCAGAGGTTTACCTTCTATGTCAGTCTTAGAACGACAGTCTCTGGCCCAATGTTTTCCCTTTTTACATCTAGGGCAGACATTAGGATTTTTTGCCGAATCAGGGTTATTGTTCCTTTTTGGGCATTGAGCCATACGATGTCCCATTTGTCCACATGAAAAACAGCTACCTGGTGGCCCGCTCCTTTTTATATTTCCCTTATTCCTTGCTTGTTGGTACAAAACCTCTTTAATAGACTTTCCTTGAATAGCTGCGGCCATAGAAAGCCCTTGAAGGTAAGAAGGGCCAATATCAGCACAAATTCTAACATAATCTGTTAAATTTCCCTTTTTCCTGTAAGGCCGCAGAGCGGCTTGGCACGCAGCATTTGCATTCTCATAGGCCATCTGTTTTGTTACAATAAGACCTGCCTCTTCATCTCCTATAATCTTAGATATTGCATCTAATAGACGAGCAACAAAATCCTGATAAGGCTCGTCAGGCCCTTGCCGAATTTTCGAAAGATCTTCAGTCTTTCTATTAGAAACGGGAAGTTTCTTCCAGGCTTTTAATGCAGCTTCACTAATCTGAAGGTAAGCTTGTTCTGGATAATTTAGTTGTGCATCAAGAGCCCTAAAGACTCCTTCTCCCATTAGCATGTCAAAATTAATTTGTAACCCATTACGGCGATTACGATCTTCAATAAGACCACAAACTTCTCCATACTCGGAGCGCCAGAGCAAATAATCGCCTCCAGAAAGGCAGGCGCGTGTAATAGCTTTCCAATCGTTGGGTGGCAGATATTGGGCTCCGAGGCTCTCAATTATAGCTAATGTAAAAGGTGCCGTGGGTCCATACTGGGCACAAGCCTGCTTAAGCTCCTTTAACTGTTTAAATGGAACAGGCTCATAATGCCTGCAGCGGTTAGCGTCTTCAAAGACTGGAAAAATCATGGAATATCCCTCAAGGCTTTCTCCTTGGTCTCTAGCATGTTTAACAGCCATTTGAAGTGGGGAAAGGACAGGTTTTTCAAATTTCAAAGGAGAATATACAGGAGCTGTAGGTATTAAGGGAGCCTCAACCAAAGGAGGAGGCATAGGAGGAATTGGAATGGGATCCAATCCTGCCACAACAGACGGTGTATTGAAGTGCTGCGGCTTGGGACCCGAAGGAAACAGTAACTCTAATTGCTCCACTCTCTGTGATATGGATGTTAACATTTCTTTAAGTTCCAAAAAGGGGGATGCTTTGTCCTTCCCTTTTGTGACAATAAAAGCATCCCAATTCTCTCTATTGTACTCATCTAGTTCTCCTTGATCCTCATGAGAGAGTTCAGACTCTGAGTCAGATGTTAAAGCAACAGCCTCCTTTTTACTAGATTTTGGGTCTTCCGGGAAATTGCAAATGTGTTCAACTGTCCCGGAGGTAGGCTGCAGATTTTTAGGAGTTATAAACTTTAGAGCAGTTAACATCATTTTTAACGTAGAAACAAAGAACTGTTTACTACTACTTTGACCCATGATTTTTACTCTCAACTATACCCTCTCCACCCACAATACCTGCAACTTTAGACGCTGCCCGCGGGATTACTTGTTTTTGGGTGGCTGTAGTCCGGGATCCGCTCGTGTCCCTGTTCGGGCGCCACTTGCCGGAGCCTGCCGGCAAACGAACCGGTCACGGGCGCAATCGCCGAAATACCTGAGAAATAAAAGAAAGGACTAGGAAAGAAAAGACTAGAAAAGAATGGGGTTGAGAGGGACAGAGTCTGCTTGCGTCTGACTCTGCCAACTTTATTGAAGAATACCACACCTATATATATGCTAACAGGAGTTGCTAATAGATCAAAGGTTTGCATATGTGCAGAGCTACAGGCACAGGTGTTTTAAATTCCTCCACTTAAGATCAGTAAAGCATCACCCTAGCACCCAACTGAAATCAATAGAACATTAACTGGATAGAAAACAGGCTTCAATCATGACGAGTTTATCAGCAACAGGTGAACAGGTGAAAGATCACTACAGCAATTTCCTTGATGGAGGTGAGAAAGGCCAACCTGTGCTTTAATAAATCAGGGGTGGCGGGACAGAGAGGGATCTCTTGATCTCTCTCAGAGCCAAGAAGGAGCCTGAGCAGTCAGGCTGGCTCCCCGCAGGTGTTCATTGGAAGGACTGATGTTGGAGCTGAAACTCCAATACTTTGGCCGCCTGATGCGAAGAGCTGACTCATTGGAAAAAACCCTGATGATGGGAAAGATTGAGGGCAGGAGGAGAAGGGGACGACAGAGGATGAGATGGTTGGATGGCATCACTGACTCAATGGACATGGGTTTGGGTGGACTCCGGGAGTTGGTGATGGACAGGGAGGCCTGGCATGCTGTGGTTCATGGGGTCTCAAAGAGTCGGACATGACTGAGCAACTGAACTGAACTGAACTGAACCATTGGCAGTCACTCCCAATTTTGCTACCCCTAGCTACTGACAACCACTAGTCTACTTTCTGTCTCTAAATGTTCCATCTCTTCTGAGCATTTTATATAAATAAAATTATATAATAGTGGCTTTCTTCTGTCTGACTTCTTTCACTTTTACATATTTTCCCAGCTCATCCACACTGTAGCTGAGTCAATATTCTACTCTCTTTTTTAAAAAATTTTTATTTAACTCTTTTTATTTTCGTTCTTTATATTCCTCGGTGTAGATAGACCACATTTTGCTTATTCATTCATTGATAGAAGGACATTTGGGTTGGTTTTGGGGTTTTGTTATTATAAAAAATACTTCCATGAATATTTCTATACAGTTCTTTGTGTGGACATGTTTTCAGTTCTCTTTCTTATATCCCTAGGAGTGAAATTGCTAGGTCATCTGGTAACATTATGAGGAGCTGTCCAACTTTTTTTCAAAGTTGTCACACAATTTTGCTTTTCAACCAGCAGTGTTTGAGGATTCCAATATCTCCATATCCCCATCAATGCTTGTAATTGTCTATCATTTTACTCTATCCATCCTAGTGGGTGTGACCTTGTGTTATTTTTTCTTTCAAATAGCTTTATTGAGGTATAACTGATATAAAAAAAACTGCACATATTTAATCTATACTATTTGATGATCTGGGACATATGCATTAACCTATGAAATCATCAACAAAATCAAGGTAATTGATATACTCATTACTTCCAAAAGTTTCTTTGTGCCTCTTTGCTTTTTGTGGAGGAGGGTAGATTGTCCATGTATGTGTGTATTAAAAACACTTAATATGCACTCTACTCTTAACAAATATTTATGTAATTGAAGCTTTATATCCATTGAACAACAACTCCCTATTTCCCTCTTCACAGCCTCTGGCAACCATCATTCTATACTCTGCTTCTATGAATTTGGCTATTTTTCAATACCTCACATAAGTGAACTCATGTAGTCCTTTGTGACTGGCTTATTTCAGTTAACAATGTCCTCTAGGTTCAGCTATGTTGTTGCAAATATTGTGGTTTTGCTTTGCAGTTCTCTATCAACTAATGACATCAAGCATCTAATTATGTTCCTACTGACCATTTGTATATCTTCTTTGAAAAATTGCATAGTCAAATGTTTCTACCATTTTTGAATTGGGTTATTTCCTTTTTTATTGTTAACATGTAGCAATTATTTATACATTCTGGACACTAGATCCTTATCAAAGACATTATTTGCAGTTGTTTCTTCCCATTCTTGAGTTGCTTCTCACTTTCATGATAGAGATCTTTTTGAATCACAAAAGGTTTTTTTTTTATTTTAATGTTAAATTTATCCATTATTCCTTTTGTTGTTTGTGCTTTTGGTGTCATCACAAAGAATTCATTGTTAAATACAAAGACACAAAGATGAGCCTCTAGGTTTTTTTCTCAGAGTTTTATAAATTTGGCTCTTATATATAAGTCTTTGATGCATTTTGAGTTAAATTTTGTATACAGTATGAAGTAGGAGTGCTTTGCATTTGGATAGCCAATTAATCCTGTACCATTAATTTAAAAGACTGTTATTTCCTTCATTCAATTGTCATAGCTCATTTATTGGATATTAGTTGACCATAAATACATGAATTTATCTTGACTCTCAATTTGTTTTCATTAATCTTGTTTACTCTATGCCCATACTACATAGTCTTCTTTGCAGTAGCTTTCTTTGTAATTTTTGAAATATGGAAGTGTGACTCTTTTATCTTTGTTCTCCTTATTTAAGATGGTTTTGGCTATTCTTGGTCCCTTGCAGTTCCATATAAGTTTTAAAATCAGCTTTTTAATTTCTGCAAAGATGCCAGCTAGGAATTTAATAAGGATTGCAATGAATCCATACATCAATTTTTGGAATATTATCATCTTAACAATATTGTCTTCCAAATCTCTGAACATGGATAGCTTTCATTTACTCAGGCCTTCTTTAATTTTGTTTAGTAACTTTGTAGTTTTGGTGTACATGTGTTACACTTATTTTGTTAAATTTATTCATAAGTATTTTATTCATTTAAATACTATCATAGATGAAATTATTCCCTTAGTTTTATTTTTGGAGTGTTCGTTGCTATAAATGGAAAATTATATAAATACAATTGATTTATGTATATCAGTCATATCCTGCAACCTTTATCAACTCATTCATTAGCTTTAATAGGTTTTTTAGTCAATTCTTTAGGATTTTCTATATAAAAGATCATGTCACATGCAACTAGAGACAGTTGTATTTTTTCTCGCCAGTCTGCATGACATAATTTTTTTTCCTTGCTTAATTGCCTTGGCAAGAACTTCCAGTGCAATGTTAAATAGAAATGGTGGCAAAAGACATTTTTGTCTTGTTCCTGACCTTAGGAAAAAAGCATTCAGTCTTTCATCATTAAATATGATGTTAGCTGTGAATTTTACATAGATGCTCCTTATGTTGAGAGAGTCGTCTTATCTTCTTAAGTTCTTGAAAAATTGTATCACAGACGAGTGTTGGATTATTTTCAGGTGATTTTTTTGACATTTAGTGAGATGATCAAGATGTTTTTGCTGTCTATTCTATGAATACGGTGTATTACATTGATTGATATTCAGATGGTGAACCAACTTTGCATTCCTTGAATTAATCTCACTTGGTTATTGTGTGTGATCTTACTTATGTGTTGTTGAATTCCGTCCGTCAGTGTCGTGTTGGGGATTTTTACATCTATATTCACAAAGGACATTGGATTATAGTTTCTTGTGATGTCATTGTAAGATA
Organism: Odocoileus virginianus; assembly: GCF_023699985.2. NCBI lineage: Eukaryota > Metazoa > Chordata > Mammalia > Artiodactyla > Cervidae > Odocoileus > Odocoileus virginianus. Next base: position 305,636 of record NW_027224362.1, read on the forward strand.
TGGATAACAGGATACATTAACTGGTTTCATGGACTGAGTTTGAAAGTGTTCCTTACTCTTCTATTTTTTGAAGGATTTGTGAAGAATTGGAGTTAATTACTCTTTAAAATTTGGAAGAATTTACAGGTCAATTGGTCTTGGGCTTTTCTTTGTAGGAAGTCTACTTCTGACTGATTGAATCTGTTTACTTGTGATATGTCTAGGCAGATTTTCTATTTCTTCTTAAGAGTCAGTGGTTTTTGTGTCTTTCTAGGAATGTTTCCATTTTGTCTGTACTATCATTTATTAGTGTATTTTTATTTATTAGTTCATTTATTAGTTCATGCTGCTGTTGCTTCTGCTGCTGCTGTTGTTAAGTCGCTTCAGACCGTGTCCAACCCTGTGCGACCCCATAGACAGCAGCCCACTATGTTCCTCCATCCCTTGGAGTCTCCAGGCAAGAACACCGGAGTGGGTTGCCATTTCCTTCTCCAATAACTGTTCATAGCATTCTCTTATACTCCTTTTATTTCTATAAGGTGAATAGTAATGGTCTCTCTTTCACATGATTTTAGTAATTTGAGTCTACATTCTTTTTTTTGCTATGCCAGTATAGGCAATAGTTTGTAAGTTTCATCTTTCCAGAAAACCAATACTTTATTTTGGTGACTTTATTGTTTTTCTGTTCTCCATTTAATTTTTCATTAATTTTGTTAATTAATACTTGTTTTGGGCTTAGTCTGCTCTTATTTTTCTATTTCTTCAGGTAGAAATTTAGGTTATTGATTTGTAATCTTTCTTCTCTTTAAATGTAGACATTTACAGTTAAAACTGTCCCTCTGGGTAGCTGCTTTTGCTGCATCGTGTAATTTCTAGTGTGTTGTTTATTCATTTTTATTCTTCTCAAAGTAGTTTGTAATTTCATGTGATTTATTATTTGATCCATTGGTTATTTGAGTCTGTTGTTTAATTTTCACTTATCTGTGAATTTCCCAAATTTCTACCTGTGATTGATTTCTTTTTTTTTTTTTTCTAACTTAATTCTATGTGCTTGGAAAATATACTTTATGTATTTGAATCTTCTTAAATATATTGAGACATTTCATGGCTTAACATATGATCTGTTTTGGAGACTGTTCCATGTCACCTGAGAAGAATTTGTATTTTGCTGTTATTGGATATATATCTGTTAAGACTAGCTGATTTATAATGTTGTTCAAGTCTTATATTTATTTTTGTTGATTTTATGCCTAGTTATCCTGCATGTGTGCTCATTCACTTCATTAGTGTTCAACTCTTACTGACCCTATGGATTGTAACCCTCCAGGCTCCTCTGTCCATGGAATTCTCCAAGCAAGAACACTGAAGTGGGTCAACATGCCCTCCTCCATGGGATCTTCCTGATCCAGGGATCAAACCTGCACCTTCTGCATCTCATGCATTGTATGTGAATTCTTTGATGTATTATTAAATTTGATGCATTATTAAAAGTGAGATATTGAAGTCTTCAATTATTATTATTGAATTGTCTATTTCCTTTTCCTGTTTTGCATATAGGGTTATCGTTACCATCTTTCTAAATTCCATATATATGCGTTAGTATACTGTATTGGTCTTTATCTTTCTGGCTTACTTCACTCTGTGTAATGGGCTCCAGTTTTATTCACCTCATTAGAACTGATTCAAATGAATTCTTTTTAATGGCTGAATATTGTAAAGTAATTAGCCTCCAACTAATAAAAATAAATGGGAAAAAAAAAAAGAATTGTCTATTTCCCCTTTCAGTTTTTCAGTATCTTTTCGGATTTTTTGTTAGGTTCATATATGCTTATAATTGTTATTTCCTGTTGATGGATTCACTTTTTATCATTGTGAAATGTACCTTTTTAGTCGCTTATAACAATTCTTGTCTTGAAATCTATTTTGTCTGATACCAGTATAGCCACTCCAGCTCACATTTGGTTACTATTTTAATATATACTATTTAGTATATTTTCATCATTTTATTTTCAATATATTAATGTATTCAAAACTAAAATGTGTTTCTTTTCACAGCATACAGTTGGGTCTATTTTTAATGGTCTATTTTTAATCCATTCTGCCTATATCAGCATTTTAATTACAATTTTAATATGTTTAAATTTACTTTTGTTATTAATAAGCTAGGATTTATGTCTGCCATTTTGAGCCTTATATGCTTTTATTTCCCTCAGCTCCTCCATTCCATCTTTCTTTTGTGTTAAATACATATTTTCTAGAGTATCATTTTAACTCCTTTATTGTTTCTTTTACTATATTTTTTCTATTTGTTGTCTCAGTAATAACCCTAGGAATTGTATTTTATATATTATAAAAATCTAGTTCAAATTAATACCAACTTAATTCAATAATATGCAAAAACCTTGCTTCTATAAAATATTATTTCCCCCATTTGTGCCATTCTCTCCTCCAGAGTTTATTGTTTTTTCATTTTTTGCTTTTTATTTACTTATGTCTTGAAACTAATTTTTTGAAGTCTGTATTCTATGTCTTATGTGGTCACTGAAGCCTCTGCTCAGTTAATATATATGTCAACTAATGATTGGACAAAGATTTTCAAACACCTGGATCTGATAAGTCTCTCAGTCTCTGCCAGGGAGTTCTTTGTGTATATGTGTTATGGCCTATTTCAGTTTCTGCTTGCTCAGAGCCTCTACAGAAGTCATAAGTATCAAGTTAATGCCTTCTTAAGTCTTTTCTGAGCATGTACACCATTCTGTGAATGCACACAACCCAATCCTTGCTTGTGGTTTCCAAATTCTCAGGGATACTTCAAAGCTTTTCAAAATCCCTATGGAAATCTCATTCTACAGCTTTTCATTTTAAGATTTTTAGTCAGTCTAATATTTGTCCAATTTGTTATGCACTATTTCAGGTACCTGTGAAGTTAAATTATTGCCTTTGACTGTTTCTGACAAATGTCCCTGAGGGAGAAAGGTTTTCCCACTGGACAAACTCTGAGTCAAGTCAAATAAGGACAACTTAGCAAGGAAAGGCTACCAACAAGCCACCAGAGAAGTCAAATAGTGAAAACTATCTGGGGAGAAAGCTTTGAAAGAATTTGCTTCCCATTCTTCCACCCCTAGTGGCCACCAGGCTGATAGTTTTTACCATAAGTTGGATGTCTTGGAGTTCACGAATACTGTAGAGATGGAAGTAGAGGGTGGAAATAGGGCATATAATAACAATAAACACTAATCTCACTGTGATTCAGCTGTTTTTTTTTTCCTTGAGTCTCTTGACTTTCCTAATTGCTTCAAATTTTTTATTAATTTCAAGAGTTCTGAAAAAGCTGATTCTGACTTTTTTTTATTTTAGTTTTGCTTTTTTCTCCATTTATTTTTATTAGTTGGAGGCTAATTACTTTACAATATTGTAGTGGTTTTTGTTCTGACTTTTTAAAAGTTAGTGTTCTCCATTGATTTTATGGAGTAGAGAATTTTCAGAGGACCTTACTCTGCCATTTTCAGCAATGTTACCTTGCTTACATTTTAAACATAGTTTATTGTTCTAACCCCTTCGTGTCATGGTCAAGAGGCTTGCATAACTCAATGAAGTTATGAGCCATGCCATGCAAGGCCACCCAAGACATGGCCACTGGAGAAGGGGATGGCAAACCACCCCAGTATTCTTGCCTTGAGAACCTCATGAAAGATATGAAAAGGCAAAAAAATATGACACCAGAAGATGAGCCCCCAGATTGGAAGGTGTCCAATATGTTGCTAGAGAAGAGCAGAGGGCAATTACTACCAGCTCCAGAAAGAATGAGGTGGCTGTGACAAAGCATTAAAGATGCTCAGTTGTGGATATGTCTGGTGGTGAAAATAAAGTATAATGCTGTAAAGAATAATATTACATAGAAATCTGGAATGTTAGGTCCATGAATCTAGGTAAGTTGGACATGGTCAAGAAGGAGATGGTAAGCATGAACATCAACATCTTAGGAAAAAGTGAACTAAAATGGATGGGAATGGATGAATTTAATTCAGATGAATATTATACCTACTACTGTGGGCAAAAATCCCTTAGAAGAAATGGAGTAGCCCTCAGAGTCAATAGAAGAGTCAAATGCAGTTCTTTAATGCAGTCTCAAAAATTACAGGATGATCTTGGTTCGTTTCTAAGGTAAACCCTTCAACTTCAGAGTAACCCAAGTCTATGTCCCAACCACTGATCCCAAGGGATCTGAAATTGACCAGTTCTATGAAGACTTATAAGACCTTCTAGAACTAACACCAAAAAAGATGTCCTTTTCATCACAGGGGATTGGAATACAAAAGTAGGAAGTCAAGAGATACCTGGAGTAACAGGCAAGTTTGGCCTTGGAGTACAAAATGAAGCAAGGCAAAGGCTAACAGAGTTTTGTCAAGAGAACACACTAGTCATAGCAAACACCCTCTTCCAACCAACACAAGAGAAGACTCTACACATGGACATCACCAGATGGTCAATATCAAAATCAGATTGATTATATTCTTTGCAGCCAAAGATGGAGAAACTCTATACAGTCAACAAAAACAAGACCAGGAGCTGAATGTGGCTTAGATTGTGATGGCTCAGATGGCTCAGATGAATGTGGCTCTTTATTGACAAATTCAGACTTAAATTGAAGAAAGTAGGGAAAACCACTACACTATCCAGGTAAGACCTAAATCACAACCCTTATGATTATACAGTGGAAGAGACAAAAATATTCAAGGAATTAGAAATGATAGAGTGTCTGAAGAACTATAGATGGAAATTCGTGACATTGTACAGGAGCCAGTGATCAAGACCATCTCCAAGAAAAGTAAAGGCAAAACAGTTGTCTGAGAAGTCATTGCAAAGAGCTGAGAAAAGAAGAGAAGCTAAAGACAAAGGAGAAAAGAAAAGATATACCCATCTGAATACAGAGTTCCAAAAAATAGCAAGGAGTGATAAGAAAGCCTTCCTCAGTGATGAATGCAAAGAAATAAAGGAAAACAACAGAATGGTTAAGACTAGAGATCTCACTATGGTACATATACACAATGGAATATTACTCAGCCATTAAAAAGAATTCATTTGAATCAGTTATAATGAGATGGATGAAACTGGAGCCCATTATACAGAGTGAAGTAAGCCAGAAAGATAAAGACCAATACAGTATACTAACTCATATATATGGAATTTAAAATGATGGTAATGATAACCCTATGTGCAAAACAGAAAAAGAGACACAGATGTATAGAACAGACTTTTGGACTCTGTGGGAGAAGACAAGGGTGGGATGTTCTGAGAGAATAGCATTGAAACAAGTATACTATCAAGGGTGAAACAGATCACCAGCCCAGGTTGGATGCATGAGACAAGTGCTCAGAGCTGGTGCACTGGGAAGACCCAGAGGGATGGGATGGGGAGGGAGGCGGGAGTGGGGATCGGGATGGGGAACACATGTAAATCCATGGCTGATTCATGTCAATGTATGGCAAAAACCACTACAATATTGTAAAGTAATTAGCCTCCAACTAGTAAAAATAAATGAAAAAAAAAAAAAGAAAAGAAAAAAAAAACACACACACACACACACAAGGAAAGCTGGTAGAGGTGACAGAATTCCAGCTTAACTATTTAAAATCCTAAAAGATGATGCTGTTAAAGTGCTGCACTCAATATGTCAGCAAATTTGGAAAACTCAGCAGTGGCCACAAGACTGGAAAAAGTCAGTTTTCATTCCAATCTCAAAGAAGGACAATGCCAAAGAATGTTCAGACTACCAGACAATTGTGCTCATTTTGCAATCTAGTAAGGTCAACTTCAAAATCCTTCAAACTAGGCTACAGCAGTATGCGAACTGAGAACTTCTAGATGTACAAGCAGAGTTTACACAAGGCAGAGCAACAAGAGATCAAATTGTCAATCTTCGTTGGATCATAGGTAAATAAAGGGAGTTCTAGAAAATCATCTACTTCTGCTTCATTGACTACCCTAAAGCCTTTGACTCTGTGGAAGTGGGAGGAAGTGAAGTCGCTCAGTCGTGTCCGACTCTTTGCAAACCCACAGACTGTAGCCTCCAGGCTCCTCTGTCCATGGGATTTCCAGGCAAGAGTACTGGAGTGGGTTGCCATTTCCTTCTCCAGAGGATCTTCCCGACCCAGGGATTGAACCCGGGTCTCCTGCATTGTAGGCAGACGCTTTACTGTCTGAGCCACCAGGGAAGTCCCTTTGACTTTGTGAATCACAACAAACTATGGAACGTTCTTAAAGAGATGGGAATACCAGACCACCTTATCTATCTCCTGAGAAACCTGTGTGTGGGTCAAGAAGTAACCATTAGAATCTTACATGGAACAATTGACTGGTTAAAATTGGGAAGAGTATAAATCTGTATATATTGTCAGCCTGTTTATCTAACTTCTATGTAGAATACATCATGGGAAATGCCAGGCTGGATGAATCACAAGCTGGAATCAAGGTTTCCAGGAGAAATATCAACAATCTCAGATATGCAGATGATACCACTCTAATGGCAGAAAGTGAAGAGGAACTAAAGAGTCTCTTGATGAAGGTGAAAGAGGAGAGTGAAAAAGTTGGCTTAAAACTCAACATTCAAAAAACTAAGATCATGGCATCTGGTCCTATCACTTCATGGCAAATAGAAGGGGAAAAAGTGGAAGCAGTGACAGATTTTATTTTCTTGGGCTCCAAAATCACTGCAGAACAGTGACTGCAGCCATGAAATTAAAGACATTTGCTCCTTGGAAGGAAAGCTATGACAAACCTAGACAGAATATTAAAAAGCAAAGACATCACTTTGCTGACAAAAGTCCGTATAATCAAAGCTATGGTTTTTCCAATAGTCATGTACAGATGTGAGAATTGGATCATAAAGAAGACTGAGCACTCCAGAACTGATGTTTTTGAATAACTGCTGGAGTCTTCCCTCTTGAGAGTCCCTTGGAGTACAAGGAAATCAAACCAGTAAATCCTAAAGGAAATCAACCCTGAATATTAACCAAAAGGACTAATGCTGAAGCTAAAGCTCGAATACTTTGGCCACTAGATGCAAACAGCCAACTCCATTGGATAAGATCCTTATGCTGGGAAGGTTTAAAGGCAAAAAGAGAATGGTTGGCACAGAATGAGATGGTTAGAAAGCATCACTGACTCAATGGACATGAATTTGAGCAAAATCTGGGAGATAGTGAAGGACAGGGAAGCCTTGAGTGCTGAAGTCTATGGGTTCACAAAGAAGTGAACACGACATAACAACTGAACAACAAAGTGTGCTAAATTTGATCTAGAATTATAAAAGCAGTAAATGGATGAACAATTTCTGTTGAAAGACACATTTTGATAAAATTATACTATAAAATGATACGAATCAGGTATCTGTTAGTCATTCAGTCATGTCCGACTCTTTGCAACCCCATGGACTGCAGCCCACCAGGCTCTTCTGTCCATGGGATTCTCCAGGCAAGAATACTGGAGTGGGTAGTCATTTCCTTCTCATTAAGTAGCAATTCTCAAAAAGTCAATGAATACTTTTGATTTTTTATAAGCTTGCATTTTTGTACACTATCTAAATCTATATCTAAGATGAATTTCGGGCACAAGAATAAAATTTAATATGTTCTATTTTATTTATTTATTTTTAGTGGAGTGCAGTTTATTACACCGGCGGGCCCAAGGCAGAGTCTCCTCTTAGCCAAGGACCCCGACCAGCATTTGTGAAAATCTTTTATACCCCATGTGTACATGTCCAAACCCACCAGCCCAAATCCCTTTAGGCTTACAAAGGAAGGGTAAATACAATCACAATAACCCCATCATTCACGTGTTATGTGTTCAAACAGTTAGTAATCAATAAGCCTGAGGTTACATTCCAACCAGTTAATAACCGATAAGCCTGTGGTTACATTCCGATAGATACTGTCCGGAGGCAGGGGTGATTAGTGTCTGTTTTCTCTTCAAGATTCCCCTGCCCAGAGGGGGTCTTATCCTTCCATTGTCATTCCCACAGGCGCTAAGCACAGAGTTCAGAGTCCACTGGAGAGGTGGCCGCGCACGACCAGCACGGACAGGCCTGAGATGGAGTCCAGGCCCTATGAATTCCTTCTTCATTCCCCCCTCTTGATGCTCTTAGTTTCCATAACGAGCATCATTTATTGAGATATATTGTACCTTAGCCCTCCTGCCACCCACATGAGAGAATGCTATCAACCTCTGGGTTACAAAATTCACAAGGCATTGTAGGAAGCAGGGCCCACAAAGCAGTATGATCAAGAACAACAGTTACAATGGTTTCCCACCATCTCCCTTCACCCAGGAGAGGACTGAAGTCCAAAAGGGAATATTTTCATTAGACATGGCTTTCACTTGATTTTGCATATCCTCCAAGGCAGTAGATACATTTTCAGACAGGTCAGGGATGTACACACAACATTCGACTTTAATTATGGTGCAAGTCCCTCCTTGGGCTGCTGTGAGTATGTCTAATGCCATCCTATTTTGAATTACTGCCTTCCTCATCTGAATCTGTTCTTCGTTCAAAGCTTGAATGGCTTTAGTACTGTCTAAGAGGGCCTGTTTAGTGAAATTAGTTAAGGCCTCTACCTTAACCATGATATCCGTTGTCCCTACAGAGGGTACAAACAAGGCAGCAAGATAGTCATACCATTGGAACACGGATCGTGTCCATCTTGCATGCAGATAAGGCAGGTTTACTGGAGGCTGGTGTAGGCTAGGCTTAATACTGCCATGGGCGAAAGCAAATCCTAATGTGCAACGCCCCACCCAGCCAACTGGTAACCATGGCCATAAGTTAAGCCCACAGAGCCACTGGGTCCCATTGGGGGCTACCCAGCGGATTCCAGGATTATATTTCCAGTCGGAACCGGGCCACTGAGCAGATTTGTTTACATTGTTCAGGGGACAAATAACCCATATATTTTAATTCTTTTGGGTCTAGGGGACGGTCTCCAAATCCAACTTTCTGTTCTTTTTGTTCCCAGCAAATAGTAGCAGGGGCAATCAACTGTCCTTTCTCAGGAGTCATCCAGAAATATTCATCCCAGACCTGGTAGTATTGCTCAAGGTACCGGGAGGCCTGTCCCCCTTTTGTAAGGGAGCCCTTTTCCTCTTTAATTTTCATATATGAGGTATAAGCCTTTGTTATCTCCGTAAGGCTGGTGTTCATGTTAAATGTAACCCTATGTCCCTGGCCCATTGATGGCTTCTTCTTACACCAGGAGAGCAAAGAAAGGTTATGGTTGGTGAGAGAGGAAGTCCCCATAACGGAGTGGCGATACCCACCAGGGGAGTCTGTCCATTACTGACAGGGGCATAGCCCCACATACCCAACAGTTGGAGGAGTTGTGGAAGTTCGCGTAAGAATGTGCCCACGAGATGAAGACGTTGTCCTGTGCAGGAACAGTGGTCAGGTTCAGAATTGCATTGGTGAGGCCGAGCAGCAGGAGTCGTTTACCCAGCTCCATCCTGTAGAGGGCTCGTCCGGGACCTCGTTTTCTTCTTCCTCCTCAGAATGATCTTGGTTTCCCGTGGGTCGGTGGGGTCCTTCTGGGTGGTCCACTCGGCATCCTCCAGGTCAGCGTGGTATGCCTTCTTCACTCTGGTGTGATGGATCCAAGGGGTGGATTCTCCAGGCAAGAATACTGGAGTGGGTAGTCATTTCCTTCTCATTAAGTAGCAATTCTCAAAAAGCAAATGAATACTTTTGATTTTTTATAAGCTTGCATTTTTGTACACGATCTAAATCTATATCTAAGATGAATTTCGGGCACAAGAATAAAATTTAATCTCTTCTATTTTAAAGTTTGGCAAATCTGTTGCTTGTTTTCTCCATGTATTTTTCATTAATAATAAAATATTTTTCACAAACTTATTCCACTTTATTTCAGAGTATTAGATTAGTGCTTCTCCAATTTTATTTCGGTTGTCCCATCCCTGCCTCTAACAGGACTAAAAATTAAGTTCCTATTCTAGATACTCAATCCTAAGTACTTTCATTTAATTTTTCTTACTCCACAATGCCTTGGGCACCAGAATATATAGCAGAATTCTGCATTAAGTAAACAATGGTGCCCCACAAACCAGAACTGAAAGAGACACGTGTACCCCAATGTTCATTGCAGCACTGTTTACAATAGCTAGGACATGGAAGCAACCTAGATGTCCATTGGCAGATGAATGGATAAGAAAGTTGTGGTACATATACACAATGGGATATATTACTCAGCTATTAAAAAGAACATTTGAGTCAGTTCTAATGAGGTGGATGAAACTGGAGCCTATTATACAGAGTGAAATAAGTCAGAAAGGAAAACACCAATACAGTATATTAATGCATATATATGGAATTTAGAAAGATCATAACCATGATCCTATATGCAGAGACAGCAAAAGAGACACAGATATAAAGAACAGACTTTTGGACTCTGGGAGAAGGCAAGGGTGGGATGATTTGAGAGAATAGCATTGAAATATGTATATTACCATATGTGAAATAGATGACCAGTCCAAGTTCGATGCATGAAACAGGGCACTCAAAGCCAGTGCACTGGGACAACCCAGAGGGATGGGGTGGGGAGGGAGGTGGGAGGGGGGTTCAGGATGGGGGGACACATGTGCACCCATGGCTGATTCATGTCAATGTATGGCAAAACCACCACAACATTGTAAAGTAATTAGTCTCCAATTAAAATAAAAATTTTTAAAAAATAATGGTGCCCCACAATGACTACAGATGCAATTTACACCTTTCCATTTTAGGAAATACCATCAACTAGTCCCAAGTGAAGGTTGTTTAATCTGCTTTGAAGTGGAAGGTTAGAGATAATATGTACTGCCTTTTCCTTGGGATATTGGTGAAAGAGACAGTGTAATATGAACTCCTAGAACAACTGCAGTTTCAGATAGTCAGGTTTGCTTTGTGGATGTTCTAGACTCCTAGAATAGAAAGAAAAAAGGTTGCAATACATAAAGCAGTTGAAAGTATATCATAATATGTACTGTCCTCATTCTAATCTCGTTATTCATTATTGTAACTCAATAGTCAGTCATATATTTTCCCTTAGCTGTGCATGATATATTAAGAGATTTGTTGGCTTCAATAGGGATCAAAGTCAAGAGATTCAACTAGATTCAAATCTAGTATAACCACCAAAATCCTCTGCCAGAATAGTTCCCTAAAAGTCTTATAGCTAAAAACTTTTTTTTATTACTTAAACATAACAATAAGAATTGAGTTTGGAGAACAATTTTAAAATATTGAATTTGTTTCAATAAGTGTTTATTGAGGCTCAATATACACAGAAACGTACTAGGCACAATTGTAGGGCTTAGATGATAGAGACAGATACAGATTAAATGATATGGAGTCTCTACCCTCTGAGAATTTACATCTAAGAAAGGGAAATGTAACACCAAAAACCACACACAAGGTAAAATGTGGGAAGTACCTATGAAAGGTACCATCAGAGCACTCCAAACATGTAGAGGAGAGTTGAGAGACATAGGTTCATTTGAGAAGGACCATGGAGTATGGATAGGATTTTCCACTAAGGTGGGTATAAGCATTACATATTGGAAGAAACAGGAATCCAGAGTGACCTGTACCTTGAGTACCTGCAGGGGAGAAGTAAGTAAGACTTGGAAACCAGTTGAGGACATATCAAGAGGGACATTGAAGGCAAGAATAGTTTCTATTTTATTCTATGAGCAATGGGAAATCACTGGCTGATATTTTTAAAGAAAGGGACTGACATGAATTGAGGTTGCACTTTAGGGAATTATGTCTTAAGGTCATGTACCAAAGGAATTATACAGCTGAGTGGTAGAAGGCAGGGCAGATAACAATGAAACATGAGATGAGGCATTGCAAGGGCCTGGATGATAATAATTTAGGGCAGAACAACACTGCAAACAAGAAAGTTTTGAGTGTGCCCTAGTCCATCACCATTCCCAGGCCTCTATTCCTCTATATGTATTGTCATCTCACTATATAGCATCTAGTAAATTCTATTCAAGTTTTCTTTCCCTCTCCTGGAACAGATCTATTCTCAACCTCAGGGCCTATCTTTAGTCCCAGTACTCCTGGGCCTTGCTTTCTGTTTTCAGCACATAATCATAGGGTGTTAGAGCTCAAGATAACACAACCAATCTAACTTGACTCTAGGCTATTTGACTCTAGTTTTTTTTTTCTTTTTTTTTTAATTCTATACACCATGATGAGGAAACTCAGAGAAGAAAGTGACCTGCCCAAAGCTGAGTGTAGAGTTTGGGTCTAAAATGAAGCTGGAGGAAAACACACTTAAGGAATTAAGATCATCATAATGTTCCTTCCTCTGGATTACACTGCCACGTCCTCAAGCTGCTACCTCTGAGCAGACTTTAGGCAGCAGGATATTGGGTTGGTAGCATCCAATTATATCCAGCCCTGTTTACCAAGTTGTAGTCAGAATTGCGTGGCCTCAGCCTCTTCCAGCAACACTATATTCTCCTTAGTTAAACGTAGTCCCCAGCTATCAGAACAGATGGTACATGGAAAGATCCTGAGAAAGCAGCACTGTGGACAGAAGGTCAAAATGTTGGGGTCTTGAGGAAATCAGGTTACTGAGAGGACTGAGTAAAGGAGGAGCTCGTGGAGTCCCTATCAGACAGGACATAAGGGAGTCAATGAATGCCTGGTAAAAACATATCTAAGAAAGTATGAAGGAGTTTGAAGGGAGGAATGATAGGATAGTGGTTTCGGATGGGAAAATATGAAGAACACAATTAGGTTTAAAGAGAAATGTGTGGGAGTAATGTAACTAAGAGCTGATGGCAATGATTCTCAGAAGAATCTCATTACCAAACAAATTTTATGCTGAGCTTCTTCCAATAAAGGATTAAAAAAAGGAAAGTGCATTTTATTAACATTAATCTATAAAATGCAATTTTTACTTAATTCATATTACAAAATTAATCAAAATTATCAAAAGTTAAATAACACCTGTATTTGAGGGTTTTGTTCAACCAAAATTTACACAATTTCAAAACTGCAAACAAAACATTTTCGGGCTTTCTAGATCATTGTTATGAGACCCAAGAATCCACAGGACATACCTTAAACCACCAGATTAACACAAGTCTTTTCCTTGGGTTGTTGTTGTTGTTCAGTCACTCAGTCGTGTCCAACTCTGTGCAACCCCATGGACTGCAGCATACCAGGCTTCCCTGTCCTTCACCATCTCCCGGAGTTTGCTCAAACTCATGTCCATTGAGTTGGTGATGCCATCCAACTATCTCATCCTCTGTCATCTCCTTCTCCTCCTGCCTTTAATTTTTCCCAGCATCAGGGTCTTTTCCAGTGAGTGGATCTTCACATCAGGTGGCTAAAGTATTGGAGCTTCAGCTTTAGCATCAGTCCTTACAATGAAAATTCAGGGTTGATTTCCTTTAGAAATGGCTAGTTTGATATCCTTGCAGTCCAAGGGACTCGAGAGAGTCTTCTGTAACCCCACAGTTCAAAAGCATAAGTTCTTTGGCATTCAGCCTTCTTTATGGTCCAACTCTCACATTGTACATGACTACTGGAAAAACCATAGCTTTGACTATACAGACCTTTGTTGGCAAAGTAATGTCTCTGCTTTTTAATATGCTGTCTAGGTTTGTCATAGCTTTTCTTTCAAGGAGCAATAGTAATTCACCATTTTATAAAGAACTCCAAAGTAAGGTCTTTAAGAATTGAATGAATAAATGTTTAACGGAAAAATTGCAGACAGTAGAACCTCTTTAAAAATGTCAAAGCACAAGTGCTCGGACCTGGTGCACTGGGAAGAGCCAAAGGGATCGGGTCGAGAGGGAGGTGGGAGGGGGGATCGGGATGGGGAATACATGTAAATCCATGGCTAATTCATGTCAATGTATGACAAAAACCACTACAATATTGTAAAGTAATTAGCCTCCAACTAATAAAAATAAATGAAAAAAAAATGTCAAAGCACTGAGGGTAGTGTGGGTGGCAGATGATTTGAAAACAAATATCATACTAAATATTATAATTTTATATCTAAAAAATGAAATGGATCTTATTGTTTTATAGTATAGAATACAAAATAATGCCTGGCAAAAGCTTCCCGGCTAGTGAGGTATATGAAAATGATAGGACATAATTATTAAAGAGAGCAACATTGTTTTAGCTAAGTCGTGTCTGACTCTTTTGTCCATGGACTATAGACCACCAGGCTCCTCTGTCCATGGAATTACCCAGGCAAGAATACTGGAGTGGGTTTCCATTTCCTTCTCCAGGGGATCTTCCTGACTCAGGGATCAAACCTGCATCTCCTACATTGGCAGGCAGATTCTTTACCATTGAGCTGCTAAGGAAACCCAGAGAGCAATGTTTCCCTTATCAAAAAGTCATATCAAAATTCTTGTGGGGACATGAAATTTGTATGTTTATCATCTAGAGGTATGAGAATTACAAAGGATGAAAACACTGTTTTAAAGCATACAATGTTCTTAATAATAGCATTAAATTTGATACGGCTTTGAGAGTTCATGATTGCTAACTTATCACCATCCAAATTAACATGAGGTGTTGTATGTCCCTGAGGAAAGGGTTTATATGGCAGGAACCATGGACAAAGCAGTATTCAGGGAACAAAGTTATGCACCCTGGGAGTGAGGGTTCAGATAAAAAGGTAGACTGGTGCTACCAAGAGTCCACTAAGGAAACTTTCTCAGTGTATACATTATACATTGATTTCTGAAACCAACGAAATTTTTAAAATCAGTCTTGATGCCACATTTAATTACTGATATGCATTATAATAGCACCATCTTGTGGAATATAGTTGAAATTCATGCATGTCTTTAGATGGCTGCTCAGTCAGTGGTTCTCAAAGTGTGGTTCGTGGACCCCTGGTGATACTTAAGACATATTCAGGGAGTCCAGCTAATTTCATAATAATCCTAAGATGTCATTTGCCTTTTTCAATGTGTTGGATTTGTACTGATGCAAATAGTGGGTAAAAGTGTGGACACTTTAGCATGAATCATGGCAATGGTCCCAACTTATATTCTTCATTGCTATGCATTTAAGGAAAACCAAAAGCTTTTTCTACTTAAGAGTATCCTTATGAAGCAGCAAGAAAAAAAGTGGGGCGACAATGCTGAAAGACTCAATGTACAGCAATTCACTTTCTACACTTCGCTTGTAAGAAATTCCTCCAAGAACCGAGTGAAGTGAAGCCACTCAGTCGTGTCCGACTCTTTGTGACCCCATGGACTGTAGCCTGCCAGGTTCCTCCATCCATGGAATTTCCCAGGCAAGAATACTGGAGTGGGTTGCCATTTCCTTCTCCAGGGGATCTTCCCAGCTCAAGGATTGAACCTGGGTCTCTGGCACTTCAGGCAGACTCTTTACCATCTGAGCTATCAGAGAATCCCTCCAGGAATTGAGGAATCTCTGCAAATAGCAGACTTTGGTGAGCATTGCAGATAAGAAACTTGTATTTTAATCTCCCCTCCTCCACCCATTAGCTTCAAGATTCAGGATTTGAATCTCTGTAAAGGGGATATATCTATGAGTTGAGAAGTTGTGAGGATTAAAAGCTGGATATAATGGCCTGTTTAAGTTGACTCTGCTAGTACCATCCCTTCTTCCCTGTGCCAAAGTCCCCTGTGGTTTCTGACTGTTAGAAGAACCTGAAGAAGGCCAGAAAGAAGGAAGAGACTTCACAGTTAGCTGTGGTCTACAAAATGATGAACATATGACAGAAGATAGAAAGGGATAGTAACTGTTTATGAAAAATGGATATATAGCTTTAAAACAGAATGTGGACCTAAATATCCAGAATCACACTCCTTTGTAAGATTTGTAACAAAAATAGTATGAAAGTAATAAACAGTTCTAATGGAGTGGTGAGTCAAAGAACCATCTTGGTGCTAGCAAAATGGCAGAATTCCTTTCACATCAAAGTGGTCTTGCAAGAGCTTTATTGATGTCAAAGAGTTTAATGGGGCTTCCCTGGTGGCTCAGATGGTAAAGAATCTGCCTGCAATGCAGGAGACCCAAGTTTGATCCCTGGGTCAGGAAGATCTCCTGGAGAAGGGAATGGCAACCCACTCTAGTATTCTTGCCTGGAGAATTCCATGGACAAAGGAGCCTGGTGGGCTACAGTTCATGGGGTTGCAAAGAGTTGGACACAATTGAGCGACTAACACTTTCTCTTTCAAGACTTTAATGATGTCTAAAGAAAATATAATAATTCTTCAGCCACCTGAAGGATAGTGTTACAGCAACTAATCAAAAAGAAAACCCACAGCCTCTCCCCCTCAGTTATATTTAAACTGCCTTTATTTTCCACAATCATAATTTTTAATGATATGCCTTGTAGATCCCAAAGTACTGGAAAGAAATCTTTCATTCAAAGGCAATTGTGTGTTCCAGTTTCATTCTTTTACACATGGTTGACCAGTTTTCCAGCACCACTTGTTGAAGAGACTGTCTTTTCTCTATTATATATTTTTACCTCATTTGTTAGAGATAAGCTTTCTATAGGTGCATGGATTTATCTCCAGGCTTTGTATATTGTTTCATTGATCTATATTTCTATTTTTGTGACAGTACCATACTGTTTTGATGGTTATAGTATACTATAGGCTGTATATAGTATAGACTGAAGTCAGGAATGCTGATTCCTCCTGTTTCATTCTTCTTTCTCAAGATTGCTTTGGCTATTCAGCTATTCAGTATAGTATATTTGTATATAGTATACAGTATTTGGCTATTCAGTATAGTGTAGGCTGTATGTAGTATAGGCTGAAGTCAGGAAAGTTGATTTCTCCTGTTTCATTCTTCTTTCTCATTCTTCTTTTTTTGGCTGTTCAGGGTCTTTTGTATTTCCATACAAATTGAGAAATTATTAGTTCTAGATCTGTGAAAAATATCATTGGCAGTTTGATAAGGATTGCATTGAATCTATAAATTGCTTTGGGTAGTATAGTCATTTTCACAATTTGGATTCTTCCAGTCCTGAACATGGTATATTGCTCCATCTGTGTTGTCTGATTTTTTCATCAGTGTCATAGTTTTCTCAGACAAGTCTTTTGTCCCTTTAGGTGGGACAAAAAAATTAGGTGTTCCTAAGTATTTTATTCCTTTTGTCACATTCATGAATGGGATTGTTTCCTTAATTTCTCTTTATGACCTTTCATTGTTAGTGTATAGGAATGCAAAGGATTTCTGTGTATTAATTTTATATCCTGTGACTTTACTGTATTCATTGATTAGCTCTAGTAATTTTCTGGTGGTATCTTTAGGGTTTTCTATATAGAGAATCATGTCATCTGCAAATAGTGAGAGTTTTATTTCTTTAACAGTCTGGATTCCTTCTATTTTTTCTTCTTCTCTGATTGCTTGGTAAGACTTCCAAAACTATTTTGAATAATAGTGGTGAGATTGGGCACCCTTGTCTTGTTTCTGATATTAGCAGGGTTGCTTTCAGCTTTTCACTGTTGAAGATAATATTAGCTGTGCATTTGTTATATATGGCCTTTATTATGTTGAGGTATGTTCTTCTATGTTTGCTTTCTGGAGAGTTTTTATCATAAATGTGTGTTGAATTTTGCAAAAATTTTCTCTGAATCTATTGAAATCATCACATGATTTTTATCTTTAAATTTTTTTCATTTATTTTTATTAGTTGGATATGCTGTATCACGTTGATTGATTTGCATATGTTGAAGTATCCTTGCATCCCTGCGATAAAGCCAACTTGATTATGATATATGACCTTTCTAATGTGTTGTTGGATTTTGTTTGCTAGAATTTTGTTGAACATTTTTGCATCTATGTTTGTCAGTGATATTTGGCTTGCAATTTTCTTTATTTTTGTGGCATCTTTGTCTAGTTTTGGTATCAGGGTGATGGTGGCCTCATAGAATGAGTTTGGAAGTTTCCTTCCTCTGCAATTTTCTGGAAGAGTTTGAGCAGGATAGGTGTTAGCTCTCCTGTAAATTTTTGGTAGAATTCACCTGTGAAGCCTTCTGGTCCTAGGCTTTTGTCTGTTGGAATATTTTTTAATAACAGTTTCAATTTCCATGCTTGTGATTGGTTGGTTCATATTTTCTATTTCTTCCTGGTTCCATTTTGGAACGTTACACTTTTCTAAAAATTTGTCCATTTCTTCCAAGTTGTCTGTTTTATTGTCATAGAGCTTCTCATAGTAGTCTCTTATGATATTTTGCATTTCTGTGTTGTCTGTTGTTACTTCCCTTTTTTATTTCTAATTTTATTGATAAGATTCTCCTTTTTTTTTTCTTGAGTCTGGCTAACAGTTTGTCAATTTTGTTTATCTTCTAAAGAACTAGCTTTTAGTTTTCCTCATATTTGCTATAGTCTCCTTCATTTCTTTTTTATTTATTTCTGCTCTGATCTTTATAATTTCTTTCCTCCTACTAACTTTGGGGATTTTTCTGTTCTTCTTGTTGCTTTAGATGTAAGATTAGGTTGTTTATTTGATTTCTCTTAGTTTCTTGAAGTAGGTTTGTATTGGTATGAACTATCCCCTTTAGGATTGCTTTTACTGCATCCCATAGGCTTTGGGTAGCTGTGTTTTCATTGCAGTTTGTTTCCAGGCATACTATGATTTCCTTTTTGACTTCTTCAGTGATTGGTTTGTTATTCAGAAACATATTGTTTACCCTTCACGTATTTATGCCTTTTATAGGTTTTTTTTTCCTGTAGGTGATCTGTAATCTTACAGCATTGTGATCAGAAAAGCTGCTTGAAATTATTTCAATTTTTAAAAATTTACCCGGCTTGATTTGTACCATAAAACATGATATATTCTGGAGAATGTTCTGTGTGCACATGAGAAAAATGTGAAACCTTTTATTTTTGGGTGAAATTCTCTGTCAGTCAGTTCAGTCACTCAGTCGTGTATGACTCTTTGCGACCCCATGAACCACAGCACGCCAGGCCTCCCTGTCCATCACCAACTCCCGGAATTTACTCAAACTCATGCCCATCGAGTGGTGATGCCATCCAGCCATCTCATCCTCTGTCGTTCCCTTCTCCTCCTGCCCCCAATCCCTCCCAGCATCAGGGTCTTTTCCAGTGAGTCCACTCTTCGCATGAGGTGGCCAAAGTATTGGAGTTTCAGCTTCAGCATCAGTCCTTCCAATGAATATCCAGGGCTGATCTCCTTTAGGATGGACTGGTTGGATCTCCTTGCAGTCCAAGGGACTCTCAAGAGTCTTCTCCAACACCACAGTTCAAAAGCATCAAATTTTCGGCGCTCAGCTTTCTTCACAGTCCAACTCTCACATCCATACATGACCACTGGAAAAACCATAGCCTGACCAGACGGACCTTTGTTGGCAAAGTAATGTCTCTGCTTTCTAATATGCTATCTAGGTTGGTCATAACTTTCCTTCCAAGGAGTAAGCGTCTTTTAATTTCATGGCTGCAGTCACCATCTGCAGTGATTTTGGAGCATAAAAAATTAAAGTCTGACACTGTTTCCACTGTCTCCCCATCTATTTCCCATGAGGTGATGGGATCAGATGCCATGATCTATAGTTTTCTGAATGTTAAGCTTTAAGCCAACTTTTTCACTCTCCTCTTTCACTTTCATCAAGAGGCTCTTTAGTTCCTCTTCACTCTCTGCCATAAGGGTGGTGTCATCTGCTTATCTGAGGTTATTGATATTTCTCCCGGAAATCTTGATTCCAGCTTGTGCTTCTTCCAGCCCAGCGTTTCTCATGATGTACTCTGCATATAAGTTAAATAAGCAGGATGACAATATACAGCCTTGACGTACTCCTTTTCCTATTTGGAACCAGTCTGTTTTTCCATGTCCAGTTCTAACTGTTGCTTCCTGACCTGCATATAGGTTTCTCAAGAGGCAGATCAGGTGATCTGGTATTCCCATCTTTTTCAGAATTTTCCACAGTTTATTGTGATCCACACAGTCGAAGGCTTTAGAGTAGTCAATAAAGCAGGAATAGATGTTTTTCTGGAACTCTCTTGTTTTTTTGATGACCCAGAAGATATTGGCAATTTGATCTCTGGTTCCTGTGTTTTGTCTAAAACCAGCTTGAACATCTGGAAGTTCACGGTTCACATATTACTGAAGCCTGGCTTGGAGAATTTTGAGCATTACTTTACTAGCATGTCAGATGAGGACAATTGTGTGGTAGTTTGAGCATTATTTGGGATTGCCTTTCTTAGGGATTGGAATGAAAACTGACCTTTTCCAGTCCTGTGGCCACTGCTGAGTTTTCCAAATTTGCTGACCTATTAAGTACAGCACTTTCACAGCATCGTCTTTTAGGATTTGAAATAGCTTAACTGGAATTCCATCACTTCCACTAGCTTTGTTCGTAGTGATGCTTTCTAAGGCCCACTTGACCTCACATTCCAGGATGTCTAGCTCTAGGATCAGTGATCACACCATTGTGATTATCTGGGTCGTGAAGATCTTTCTTGTACAGTTCTTCTGTATATTCTTGCCACCTCTTCTTAATATCTTCTGCTTCTGTTAGGTCCATACCATTTTGGTCCTTTATCAAACCCATCTTTGCCTGAGATATTCCCTTGATTTTTCTGATTTTCTGAAGAAATCTCTAGTTTTTCCCATTCTGTTGTTTTCCTCTATTTCTTTGCATTGATCGCTGAGGAAGGCTTTTCTTATCTTTCCCGGCTATTCTTTGGAACTGTGCATTCAAATGGGAATATCTTTTCTTTTCTCCTTTGTTTTTGATGCTCTTCTTCTCACAGCTATCTGTAATGCCTCCTCAGACATCCTTTTTGGCTTTTTGCATTTCTTTTCCTTGGGGATGGTCTTGATCCCTGTCTCCTGTACAATGTCACGAACCTCTGTCCACAGTTCATCAGGCTTTCTGTCAGATCTAGTCCCTTAAATCTATTTCTCACTTCCACTGTATAGTCATAAGGGATTTGATTTAGGTCATACCTGAATGGTCTAGTGGTTTTCCCTACTTTCTTCAGTTTAAGTCTGAATTTGGCAATAAGGAGTTCATGATCTGAGCCACAGTCAGCTCCTGGTCTTGTTTTTGCTGACTGTATAGAGCTTCTCCATCTTTGGCTGCAAAGAATATAATCAATCTGATTTCGGTGTTGACCATCTGGTGATGTCCATGTGTAGAGTCTTCTCCTGTGTTGTTGGAAGAAGGTGTTTGCTCTGACCAGTGCGTTCTCTTGGCAGAACTCTATTAGCCTTTGCCTTGCTTCATTCCATACTCCAAGGCCAAATTTGCCTGTTACTCCAGGTGTTTCTTGACTTCCTACTTTTGCATTCCAGTCCCCTATAATGAAAAGGACATCTTTTTGGGGTGTTAGTTCTAAAAGGTCTTGTAGGTCTTCATAGAACTGTTCAACTTCAGCTTCTTCAGCGTTACTGGTTGGGGCATAGGCTTGGATTACCATGATATTGAATGGTTTGCCTTGGAAACGAACAGAGATCATTCTGTCGTTTTTGAGATTGCATCCAAGTACTGCATTTCAGACTCTCTTGTTGACCATGATGGCTACTCCATTTCTTCTAAGGGATTCCTGCCCACAGTAGTGTATATAATGGTCATCTGAGTTAAATTCACCCATTTCTGCCCATTTTAGTTCACTGATTCCTAGAATGTCGACATTCACTTTTGCCGCCTCCTGTTTGACCACTTCCAATTTGCCTTCATTCATGGACCTAATATTTCAGGATCCTATGCAATAGTGCTCTTTACAGCATGAGACCTTGCTTCTATCACCAGTCACATCCACAACTGGGTGTTGTTTTTGCTTTGGCTCCATCCCTTCATTCTTTCTGGAGTTATTTCTCCTCTGATCTCCAGTAGCATATTGGGCACCTACCGACCTGGGGAGTTCCTCTTTCAGTATCCTATCATTTTGCCTTCTCATACTGTTCATGGGGTTCTCAAGGCAAGAATACTGAAGTGGTTTGTCATTCCCTTCTCCAGTGGACCACATTCTGTCAGACCTCTCCACCATGACCCAACTGTCTTGGGTGGCCCCACACAGCATGGCTTAGTTTCATTGAGTTAGACAAGACTGTGGTCCTGTGATCAGATTGGCTAGTTTACTGTGATTATGGTTTTAGTGTTTCTGCCCTCTGATGCCCTCTCGCAACACCTACCATCTTACTTGGGTTTCTCTTACCTCGGAAGTGGGGTATCTCTTCACAGCTGCTCCAGCAAAGCGCAGCTGCTGCTCCTTACCTTGGACAAGGGGTATCTTCTCATGGCTGCCTCTCCTGACCTTGAACGTTGGGCTCCTCTCAGCCCTCCTGCACCCCGAAATTCTCTGTAGATATCAATTAGGTCCAGCTGGCCCAATGTATCATTAAAGCTTGTGTTTCCTTATTAATTTTCTCTCTGGATGATCTGTCCATTGTGTGAGTGGGGTATTAAAGTCCCCTACTATTATTGTGTTACTGTTGATTTCCCCTTTAATAGCTGTTAGCATTTGCCTTATGTATAGAGGTGCTCCTATGTTGGGTGCATATATATTAATTATTTTATCTTCTTCTTGGGTTGATTGCTTGATCATTATGTAGTGTCCTTCTTTGTCTCTTATAGCAGTCTTTATTTAAAGTCTCTTTTATCTGATATGAGTATTGCTACCCCCTTTTCTTTTGGCTTCAGTTTGCATGGAATATCTTTTTCCAGCCCCTCATTTTCAGTCTGTATGTGTCCCTGGGTTTGAGGTGGGTCTCTTGTAGACAACATATATAGGGATCTTGCTTCTGCATCCATTCAACTAGTCTATTTCTATTGGTTGGAGCATTTAACCCATTTACATTTATGGTAATTATTGATATATATGATCCTATTACCATTTACTTTATTGTTTTGGGTTTGTTTTTATAGGCCTTTTCTGTGTTTCCTGTCTAGAGAAGTTCCTTTAGCATTTGTTGAAAGAGCTGGTTTGGTGGTGCTGAATTCTCTTAGCTTTTGCTTATCTGTAAAGCATTTGACTTCTCCTTCAAATCTGGATGAAATCTTTGATGGGTAGGGTGTTCTTGATTGAAGGTTTTTCCCTTTCATCACTTTAAGTATATCCTGCCATTCCCTTCTGGTCTGCAGAGTTTCTGTTGAAAGATCAGCTGTTATCCTTATGGGGATCCCCTTGTATGTTATTTGTTGTTTTCCCCCTTGCTGCCTTTCATATTTGTTCTTTGTGTTTAATTTTTGTTAGTTGATTAAGTGTCTTGGTGTGATCTCCTTGGGTTTATCCTCTATGGGATTCTTGCTCCTTCATGGACTTGAATGGCTGTTTCCTTCCTTGTTTTAGGGAAGTTGTTGACTATTATCTCCTCAAATATTTTGTCATGACCTTCCTTTTTGTCTTCTTCTGGTGCACCTATGATTAGAATGTTAGGGTGCTTAACATTGTCCCAGAGGTCTCATTTCTTTTTGTTTATTCTGCTTTGTTTCAGTTATTTCCACTATTCGATCTTCTGGCTCACATATCCTTTCTTCTGCCTCAGGTACTCTACAGTTCGTTCCCTGGAGTGATTTTCAGTTCAGTTCAGTTCAGTCGCTCAGTCGTGTCCAACTCTTTGCAACCCCATGAATCGCAGCATGCCAGGCCTCCCTGTCCATCACCAATTCCCGAGTTCACTCAAACTCATGTCCATCGAGTCAGTGATGCCATCCAGCCATCTCATCCTCTGTCATCCCCTTCTCCTCCTGCCCCCAATCCCTCCCAGCATCAGGGTCTTTTCCAGTGAGTCAACTCTTCACATGAGGTGGCCAAAGTATTGGAGTTTCAGCTTCAGCATCAGTCCTTCCAATGAACACCCAGGACTGATCTCCTTTAGGATAGACTGGTTGGATCTCCTTGTAGTGGTTTTAGTCTCAGTTATTGTGTTCCTCATTGCTGATTGACTATTCTTTATATCTTCTCAGTCCTTATTATGCATCTCTTGCATTCTCTCAGTCCATGCCTCCAGTTTATTTATTCAAGCCACCGTTTTGTTTTCAAGATTTTGGATTATCTTTACTATCAGTATTCTGAATTCTTATTCAGGTAGACTCCCTATTGTCTCCTCTTTTGTTTGGTCTGGCAGGTTTTTACTATATTCCATCACCTGCTAGGAATTTCTCTGTATTTTCATTTTGTTTAGTTTGTTGCATTTGAGGTGCCCTTTCTGCAAGCTGGAGTGTCCTAGTTCCTCTCAGTTGTGGAGTCTGCCCTCTCTGGGTGGTATTGGGCAAGTGCTTTGTGAAGGTTTCCTGGTTGGAGGGACTTGTGCATATGTCCTGGTGGATGGAACTGAATCCTGTCTTTCTGGAGGGCAGTGCAGTGTCTAGTAGTGAGTTCTGGGTTGTCTACCACCTGACTTGTCTCTTGAGAAACCTGTAGGAAGGTTAGAAAGAAACAGTTAGAACTGGACGTGGAACAACAGACTGGTTCCAAATAGGAAAAGGAGTATGTCAAGGCTGTATATTGTCACCCTGCTTATTTAACTTATATGCAGAGTACACCATGAGAAACGCTGGGCTGGAGGAAGCACAAGCTGGAATCAAGATTGCTGGGAGAAATATCAATAACCTCAGATATGCAGATGACACCACACTTATGGCAGAAAGTGAAGAAGAACTAAAGAGCCTCTTGATGAAAGTGAAAGAGAAGAGTGAAAAAGTTGGCTTAAAGCTCAACATTCAGAAAACTAAGAACATGGCATCCAGTCCCATCACTTCATGGCAAATAGATGGGGAAACAGTGAAAATGGTGGCTCACTTTATTTGGGGAGGGGGCCAAAATCACTGCAGATAGTGATTGCAGCCATGAAATTAAAAGATGCTTACTCCTTGGAAGGAAAGTTATGACCAACCTAGACAGCATATTAAAAAGCAGAGACATTACTTTGCCAACAAAAGTCCATCTAGTCAAGGCTATGTTTTTTTCCAGCAGTCATGTATGGATGTGAGAGTTGGACTATAGAGAAAGCTGAGTGCCAAAGAATTGATGCTTTTGAACTGTGGTGTTGGAGAAGACTCTTGAGAGTCCCTTGGACTGTGAGGAGATCCAACCAGTCCATCCTAAAGGAGATCAGTCCTGGGTGTCCACTGGAAAGACTGATTTTGAAGCTGAAACTCCAATGCTTTGGCCACCCGATTTGAAGAGCTGACTCATTCGAAAAGACCAGCCCAGGTTGGATGCATGAGACAAGTTCTCTGGCCTGGTGCACTGGGAAGACTCAGAGGGATTGGGTAGAGAGGGAGGTGGGAGGGGGGATCGGGATGGGGAATACATGTAAATCCATGGCTGATTCGTGTCAATGTATGACAAAACCCACTACAATATTGTAAAGTAATTAGCCTCCAACTAATAAAAATAAATGAAAAAAAAAAGACCCTGATGCTGGGAAAGATTGAAGGCAGGAGGAGAAGGGGATGACAGAGGATGAGATGGTTGGATGGCATCACCGACTCAATGGACATGAGTTTGGGTAAACTCCGGGAGTTGGTGATGGACAGGGAAGCCTGGCGTGCTGCAGTTCATGGGGTTGCAAAGAGTTGGACATGACTGAGCAACTGAACTGAACTGAACTGAACTGATGGGTTTAATATGTCTTTGGGCAGCCTGTCATATTGTGAAGTCTTGTGTTCCTGTTTTGTTGGAAGATTGGAATGCAATATCCTGCACTGGAACTTGTTGGTTCTTGAGTGGAGCTTGGTCTCAGTGTAGGTATGGAGGCTTTTGGGTGGATTCTCGTCTATTAATGTTCCCTGATGTCAGGAGTTCTCTGATCATCTAAAGTCCTGAAGTTGAGTTTCCTGCCTCTGGGTTTCAGTCCCAGTCACTTACAGTAGCATCAAAACTCATGCTATACAACACAGAAGACAAATTCCCTAGGTTTATGATGAAGCAACTCTTCACAGCCAGGAATACCCAAAGAGATTCACAGAGTTATATAGAGAACAGAAGAGAGAGAAAAGAGAAAGAGGTGACAAGGAGAAAAGGGAGAGTAAAAAGAGAAGAGAGCAATCAAGTTAATAATCAAATCCCTAAGTGAAAATGGATATTGAAAACCAAAAATTAAAAAAATTAAAATGAAAATTAGATTCCCAAAAGTACAATAAAAAAAAAACAAAATATTGAACACAAAAACTAAAAGTTATGCAATTTATTTAGAAAATAAGGTGTTCTTTTCAAGAAAGGAAAAAGTAGGCTATAAAAATAGAGACAGTTCTATGAAGACCTACAAGATCTTCTAGAACTAACTCCCAAAAAAGATGTCCTTGTCATCATAGGGGGATGGAATGAGAAATCTGGAAGTCAGAGGATGAGATGGTTGAATGGCATCACCAACTCGATGGACATGAGTCTGAACAAGCTCTGGGAGTTGGTGATGGACAGGGAAGCCTGGCATGCTGCAGTCCATGGAGTCACAAAGAGTTGGACATGACTGAGCGACTGAACTGAGCTGAACAGAAAAATAGAAAAGTAATAAAAACCTTTTTAGGACAGTATGAAGGGAAAACAGAAAAAAGTTGGGGTAAGAAAGGAAAAAAATTTAAAAATCAGAATAAAAATTTTTACAACTCTAAAAAATAATAAAATGAAAATTTAAACTAATAATTAAATTTTAAAATATTATATGAGGTGGGAAGTATATACACAGTGGTATTGAGAAGAATGTTCATGTGATTCCTCCATTTTCCTGCTCCTGTCAAGTTGCCCACTGAGAAAGTCCTCCAATATCTCTAGGAAGGTCTTTGGAACTGTTGTGATCAGAGTGGTTGGTTTCAGTTCAATCTCAAATCTTCTGTTGTTCTGGCTTGTCCTTGCTCTCAAATTCTTACAGTTTCCCCTAAAGTGCACAGTCTCAGTTTAACGGCAGAATTTTAATCTCCCGCACCTGCCATTTCTAAGGCAGTTCAACCTTCTTTGCTTTTGTCACACGTCTGCTTTTTTTGGGGGGTGGGGGGGACTGATTCTGCTTGCAAATCTCTCTTCAGTGTCTGATCTCTGCCCTGACATGAGGGGACAAAAGTGGGCACTTATTGGGGCTCACTTGCTCAACTGTGCTGTGGAGAGGGAAGGACATGCAAACATAACTGGTGTGTGTGTCAGGATCACTCGTTGCAGCTAGATCACACAGGGGTCACCACAGCCCAAGGTGGGCTTGCACCTCCCATAAGAGTTGGTCCCAGTCTCTGGGACTCTTGACAGAGCCAAGTCACTTGGGCTCCCAGCTGAGCATTAAGGGTACAGTCCCAGGAGGGTTATGAGCTTCCCCAGGGGAGCTGGTATCAGGCTGTGACACTCCTGGCAGATCCAAGTGTCCAGGATCTCAGGAAGACATGAGTAGTAACTGGAAGCCTCACAGCTTGATGGCAGATGCAGTCTCTGGGGTCAAGATTGTAGAGGCCCCTTGCCTTCCACCTCTGGCAGTTGTGCACCTGTTTCTCTGCCTCTGGAACCATAGACAGCAGCAGGCTCGCCCGGCTTTGGTATTTGCTAGGGTGCAGTCCTTTGTTCTGTGAGCACACCAGGAGGTAGAATGCAGTGTTAGAGGTTTCCTGAGGGAGTCATCTTTTGTTTCTCGTGGCCCCAGGGTTTCCCGTTTCCTGCCTGTGCTGTGTCACATTAGCCCCCTCAGAGAGTCTTCAAGGCATTCAACCCTAGCCCTTTCCATGAGGACTGACCCATGCAGCCAGCACCTCCAGAGCCATCCCTATATGTTTTCACTTATATGTGGCATCTAGAAATACGGAACTCATTTTAACAGAGTACACTGATAGTTACCAGGAGGTAGAGGTGGAAGAAATAAGGAAATAATTTTCAAAGAGTACAAACATTCAGCTATAATATGAATGAATTTCCAATTACTAATGTACATGTTGACTATAGTTGACAATATTGTATTGTACACTTGAAAGTTACTATGAGAATAGATCATAAATGTACTTAGCTTAACAAAAAAATGGTAATTATACAAGGTGATGGATGAGTTAACTATATTGTAGTTAACATTTTACAATATTTACATGTATCACATCATCACATTGTACACCTTAAACTTACACAACATTACATATCAGTTATATTTCAATAAACTTGGAAAAACTGATGATATTAATATCAATAAATTACAGACTTCATCTTGTTTCCCCATAGAAGCAATAAAAAGGAATAAAAATTAATCCTTTCTCTGTTGCTTCGTTTGCTTATTTTCTCGCAATCTGAGGGCTGTCTTTTCACCTTGCTTATAGTTTCCTTTGTTGTGCAAAAGCTTTTAAGTTTCATTAGGTCCCATTTGTTTATTTTTGCTTTTGTTTCTAAAATTCTGGGAGGTGGGTCATAGAGGATCCTGCTGTGATTTATGTCGGAGAGTGTTTTGCCTATGTTCTCCTCTAGGAGTTTTATAGTTTCTGGTCTTACATTTAGATCTTTAATCCATTTTAGAGTTTATTTTTGTGTATGGTGTCAGAAAGTGTTCTAGTTTCATTCTTTTACAGGTGGTTGACCAGTTTTCCCAGCACCACTTGTTAAAGAGGTTGTCTTTTTTCCATTGTATATCCTTGTCACCTTTGTCGAAGATAAGGTGACCATAGGTTCGTGGATTTATCTCTGGGCTTTCTATTCTGTTCCATTGATCTATATTTCTGTCTTTGTGCCAGTACCATACTGTCTTGATGACTGTGGCTTTGTAGTATAGTCTGAAGTCAGGCAGGTTGATTCCTCCAGTTCCATTCTTCTTTCTCAAGGTTACTTTGGCTATTCGAGGTTTTTTGTATTTCCATACAAATTGTGAAATTATTTGTTCTAGTTCTGTGAAAAATACCGTTGGTAGTTTGATAGGGATTGCATTGAATCTACAGATTGCTTTGGGTACTATAGCCATTTTGACAATATTGATTCTTCCAATCCATGAACACGGTATATTTCTCCATCTGTTTGTGTCCTCTTTGATTTCTTTCATCAGTGTTTTTTTCTAAGTATAGGTCTTTTGTTTCTTTAGGTAGATATACTCCTAAGTATTTTATTCTTTTTGGTGCAATGGTGAATGGTATTGTTTCCTTAATTTCTCTTTCTGTTTTCTCATTGTTAGTGTATAGGAATGCAAGAGATTTCTGTGTGTTAATTTTATATCCTGCAACTTGACTGTATTCGTTGATTAGCTCTAGTAATTTTCTGGTAGAGTCTTAGGGGTTTTCTATGTAGAGGGTCATGTCATCTGCAAACAGAGAGAGTTTCACTTCTTTTCCTATCTGGATTCCTTTTACTTCTTTTTCTGCCCTGATTGCTGTGGCCAACACTTCCAAAACTATGTTGAATAGTAGTGGTGAGAGTGGGCACCCTTGTCTTGTTCCTGATTTTAGGGGAAATGCTTTCAATTTTTCACCATTGAGGGTGATGCTTGCTGTGGGTTTGTCATATATAGCTTTTATTATGTTGAGGTATGTGTTCCTTCTATTCCTGCTTTCTGGAGAGTTTTAATCATAAATGGATGTTGAATTTTGTCAAAGGTTTTTTCTGCATCTATTGAGATAATCATATGGTTTTTATCTTTCAATTTGTTAATGTGGTGATTTACATTGATTGATTTGTGGATATTAAAGAATCCTTGCCTTCCTGGGATAAAGCCCACTTGGTCATGGTGTATGATTTTTTTTATATGTTGTTGGATTCTGTTTGCTAGAATTTTGTTAAGGATTTTTGCATCTATGTTCATCAGTGATATTGGCCTGTAGTTTTCTTTTTTTGTGGCATCTTTGTCTGGTTTTGGAATTAGGGTGATGGTGGCCTCATAGAATGAGTTTGGAAGTTTACCTTCTTCTGCAATTTTCTGGAAGAGTTTGAGTAAGATAGATGTTAGCTCTTCTCTAAATTTTTGGTAGAATTCAGCTGTGAAGTCATCTGGTCCTGGGCTTTTGTTTGCTGGAAGATTTCTGATTACAGTTTCGATTTCCTTACTTGTGATGGGTTTGTTAAGATCTATTTCTTCCTGGTTCAGTTTTGGAAAGTTATACTTCTCTAAGAACTTGTCCATATCTTCCAAGTTGTCCATTTTATTGGCATAGAGCTGCTGGTAGTAGTCTCTTATGATCCTTTGTATTTCAGTGTTGTCTGTTGTGATCTCTCCATTTTCATTTCTAATTTTGTTAATTTGGTTCTTCTCCCTTTGTTTCTTAATGAGTCTTGCTAATGGTTTGTCAATTTTGTTTATTTTTTCAAAAAACCAGCTTTTAGCTTTGTTGGTTTTTGCTATGGTCTCTTTAGTTTCTTTTGCATTTATTTCTGCCCTAATTTTTAAGATTTCTTTCCTTCTGCTAACCCTGGGGTTCTTCATTTCTTCCTTCTCTAGTTGCTTTAGGTGTAGAGTTAGGTTATTTATTTGACTTTTTTCTTGTTTCTTGAGGTAAGCCTGTAATGCTATGAATCTTCCCCTTAGCACTGCTTTTACAGTGTCCCATAGGTTTTGGGTTGTTGTGTTTTCATTTTCATTCATTTCTATGCATATTTTGATTTCTTTTTTTATTTCTTCTATGATTTGTTGGTTATTCAGAAGCATGTTGTTTAGCCTCCATATGTTTGAATTTTTAATAATTTTTTTCCTGTAATTGAGATCTAATCTTACTGCACTGTGGTCAGAAAAGATGACTGGAATGATTTCAATTTTTTTGAATTTACCAAGACTATATTTATGGCCCAGGATGTGATCTATTCTGGAGAAGGTTCCGTGTGCACTTGAGAAAAAGGTGAAGTTGATTGTTTGGGGTGAAACGTCCTATAGATGTCAATTAGGTCTAGCTGGTCCATTGTGTCCTTTAAAGTTTGTGTTTCCTTGTTCATTTTCTGTTTAGTTGATCTATCCATAGTTGTGAGTGGGGTATTAAAGTCTCCTACTATTATTGTGTTACTATTAATTTCCTCTTTCATACTCATTAGTGTTTGCCTTACATATTTCAGTGCTCCTATGTTGGGTGCATATATATTTGTAATTGTTATATCTTCTTCTTGGATTGATCCTTTGATCATTATGTAGTGTCCATCTTTTGATTCTAAATTAAAGTACAGTTATACATCAGAGATATTGAAGGTTCTGTTCCAGACCACTGCAATAAATGAAATATTGCAATAAAGTGAGTCAGACGAATATTTTAGTTTCCCAGTGCATATGAAAGTTGTATTTAAACTATGCTATAGTCTATTAAGTGTCAATTAGGCTTGTTTAAAAAGCAGTGCATATATAGGAAAAAGTAGAAAACTAAAAATATTTTGTTGGTAAAAATTGGTAATCATCATGTGTGTGTGTGTGTGTGTGTGTGCACGCGCACGCGCCCGTCGTTCAATCATGTATGACTCTTTGAGAACCCATGGACTGTAACTCATCAGGCTCCTCTGCAATGGAATTTTCCAGGCAAGAATACCTGAGCAGGTTACCATTTCCTACTCCAGGTGATCTTCCCAATACAAGAACTGAATCTGTGTCTCTTGCATCTCCTGCTTTGGCAAGCGAATTTTTTATAACTGTGCCACCTCAGAAGCCCAGTCATCATCTGAGAGTTCAGTCAACCATAATTTTTTGAGGGAAAAGTCTGGCCTCAATGTTGATGGCTGCTGACTGATCAGGATGGTTGTTGAAGGTTTGGGTGGCTAATTTCTTAAAATAAGACCAATAAAATTTGCTGCATCAATTGAATGTTTCACAAAAGATTTCTCTGTAGTATGCAGTGCTGTCTGATTGTATTTCACTCACATTTAAACTTCTCTCAAAATTGGAGTTAATCTTCTCAAACTCTGCCACTGAATTATTAACTGAGTGTATGTGATATTCTAAATTCTTTGTTGTCATTGTAGTGATCTTCATAGCACCTACATCAAGAGTTAAATCCATCTCAAGAAACCACCTTCTCAGCTCACCCACAGGAAGTGACTCCTTATCTGTTAGCTTTATCATGAATTTGCAGCAATTCAGACACATCATCAGGCTCTACTCTTAATTCTAGCTGTCTATTTTCCCACATCTGCAGTTAATTCCTCTACTGAAATCTAGAGCCTCTCAAAGTTATCCATGATGATTGGAATCTACTTCCAAACTCTTGTTAGTGTTGATATTTGACCTTTTCAAATGAATCATGAATGTTTCTAATTTCAACTAGAATAATGAATCATTTCCAGAAGATTTTCAATGTGCTTTTCCCAGATGCAATAGAGGAATAACTATCTATGGCAGCTCGAGCCTTACAAAAATTTTTAAATAATGAGACTTGAAGTCAAAATTACTTCTTGATCCATGGGCTGCAGAATGGTTATTGTGACAGAAGCAATGGAAACATGAATCTCATAACTATCCATCAGAGCTCCTGGGTGAACAGGTAAACCAACTAATATTTTGAAAGGAATCTTTTTTTTCTGAGTAGTAGGTTGCGACAATGGGTTTTAAATATTCAGTAAACCATACCATGTTGTAAACAGATGTGCTGTCATCCAGGCTTTGTTGTTTCATTTATAGAGCATAGGCAAAGTAGATTTAGCATAATTCTTAAGGGCCCTAGGATTTTCAGAATGGTAAATAAGCATTGGCTTCAACTTAAAGTCACCAGACTCATTAGCCCCAAACAAGAATCAGCCTGTCCTTTGAAGCTTTAAAATTAGGCATTGACTTTTTCCTCTCTGGCTATCAAAGTCCTAGATAACATCCTCTTCCAATATAAGACTATTTTGAAATGCTATTGTTTAGCATAACCACCTTTATTAATTATCTTAACCAGACTTGCTGGATTCTTGCTGTACCTTTTATATCAGCACTTCCTGCTTAACCTTGCATTTTTATGTTACAGAGATAGCTTCTTTCCTTAAAACTCATGAATCAACTTCTGCTTGCCTCAAACTTTTCTCCTGTAGCTTCCTTACCTCTCTCACTCTTTATAGAATTGAAGACAGAAACCTGTTCTGTATTAGCCTTTGGCTTAAGCGAATGTTGTGGTTGGTTTGATCTTCTATAAAGACCAATAAAACTTTCTCCTTATCCGCAATAAGCCTGTTTAGCTTTCTTGTTATTTGTGTATTCCCTAATGTAGCACTTTTAATTTTCTTCAAGAACTTTCTCAGTTGATTCATAACTTAGCTAATGGTTTTGAGCAAAAGGCCTAGATTTCAGCCTATCTTAGCTTTTGACATGTCTTCTATATTAAGTTTAGTTACTTCTAACTTTTGATTTAAAGTGACAGACCTATGATCTTCCTTTCACTTGAGCACTTACAAGTCATTGTAGGGTTATTAAGTAGCCTAAATGTAATATTACTGTGTTTCAAGGAATAGAGAGACCTGAGGATAGAGACAAAGATGGGGAAACACTCAGTTGATGGAGCATTCAAAAAATATACATTTACCGATTAAGTTCACTGTCTATAGGTGTAGTTCATCGTGCCACAAAACAGTTACAATAGTAATGTCAAAGATCACTAATCAGAGATCACTATAAGAAATATAAGAATAAAGAAAAGCTTGAAATACTAAAAATTATCAAAATGTGATGCAAAGACACAAAGTGAGCAAATACTGTTGGAAAATGGTACTGATAGGCTTGCTATGGCTGGGTTTCCACAAACCTTTAATTCAAAACAAATGCAACTTCTGTAAAGGGCAATTAATTGGAGCACGACAAAACATGGTATGCTTGTAATCTCAAGAGATTGTTTTCTTTTTATTTTGAACTAAATTTAAGTGAAGATAAAATATCAACATTTGTGAGATTCAGCTAAAGGAATACTTAGAAATTTATACCCTTAAATGAATATATTAAACACACACACACACACACACACACACACACACACACACACAGAATCAAAATATGGTGGTTCTCTGTGTGTTTGTGTCCCTGCATGTTGGCAAAGCAGGTTGAAGGGGATATCTCTGTGTCAGTTTCTCTGGTGCTTGCTTTACATCAATGAATTGCAAATTGTCCTACATAGCCCTCATATTAGACTGTAGTATTTCTGTAGCTACTGACAAAAAACCAGAGGTAGCTCTAGTTTCATCTTCTTATGATTGGAGTATACATAAGAATTTCATTTGATTAAAAACTTAATGATTTTAAATATTTTGAACACCAGTATTTTTATTTTTGTTTTTGTTCAGTCACTAGGTAGTGTCCCACTCTTTGCAACCCCATGAACTGCAGCACTCCAGTCTTCCCTGTCCTTCACTATCTCCTTGAGTTTGCTCAAACTCACATCCATTGAGTCAGTGATGATATCTAACCATCTCATCCTCTGTCAACCCCTTTTCCTCTTACTCTCAATCTTTCCTAGTATCAAGGTCTTTTCCAATGGGTTGGCTGTTTGCATCAGGTGCCCAAAGTATTGGGGCTTCAGCTTCAGCACCAGTTCTTCCAACGAATATTCAGGGTTGATTTCCTTTAGGGTTAACTGACTTGATCATCTTGCTCTCCAAGGAACACTCAAGAATCTTCTCCAGCACCATTATTAGAAAGCATCAATTCTTCAGCACTCAACCTTTTTTATGATCCAACTCTCACATCCATCCATAACTACTGGAAAAACCATAGTTTTGACTATATGGATCTTTGTCAGCTGCAGTCACTATGCAGTGATGTTGGAGCCCATGAAAATAAAATCTGTCACTGTTTCTACTTTTTCCCCATCTATTAGCCATGAAGTGATAGGACCAGATGCCATGATCTTCGTTTTTTG